>NC_136991.1:24228992-24368992 GCF_032717465.1 Coenobita brevimanus | reverse complement strand
CCTCGCTCTAGACAACGGGAGAGGCGTCATCTGGTTACCATGGAGACCGCTCACTACCAACGTCGCCACCACCATCACTACCAACATTAATACCACCATCACTACTAACATTACATCACGTCCAATATTTTTATCACCATCACTACTATCACTTTAGCACTAAAAATACGTATACATACCTCCATTGCTGCTAACATTTGGTAATAGGTGGTGGCGACCATCATCCACTCATTTGATGTAGTGCTACCTACTGTTTCCATCACCTTTATTAGTCGTTTTTCTTTGACTGCCCTCCTTTCGTCCTATTTAGGCTATTCCATTCTTCCTGTCACTTTTTATCAGACTTCTTTCCACATCAGGTGGCTCTACACTGAGTGACATGCCTAATATCTCCCTGTAATCCAGGAAACCGTTTACAACTCTGGGTGGTAACCATATAACCAAATAGCGGAGTGATCTTAAGCCTACTATGTTGTCCCTGTTAACTGGATGAAGAGACGCAAATGCGACGCCCGTCCAGGAACCAAACCTCCACACTCTTCCCAATAGCGAGGCGCTGTCTACCGCAAGGGAACATCGAATCACTGCACGGGACGGCCCCGCCGGGACAGTCCTTGCCTTGGTTAATGGGTCCTCTCAGCCAAACTGGCCGGGGTTCCTCAACTGCAACCACTAGCATTTATACCTCCATCATTTGCAGTGATAATACCACCATTACCACCAGCTCTCATACCGTCACTAGCAACAGTAATACCGTCATCACTACCAACACTGCCACCACCACCACTACCCACATTAATAACACGATTACTACGAACACCAGTACGGTAATATCACCATCACTATAGTTCATTTACTTTACCTGGGCCCGGTTTTTCTTTTCGCGTCATATCTCCCTTAGCTCAGAGGCAGAAAAAGGCAATATTACAACTCTACATCCTTTCCAATGTACTTCGTGATTAGCACCATATTCTTGTTACAGCTCAGTATTAAAAAAGGAGAGTTGGATATTTTAGGCGACCAGAACATATCAACATTTTATCATCACAGTTATTATTATTACCGCTGTCATTGTAACCACCGCCACCTCCATCACCTACTGACATCATTACCAGTATTAATATTATCACTATTACAAATAATAACACCACCATAAATACTAATAATGTACTGTATTTATATTGCCACCATCACTACCAGTACCATAACTACCATCATTGCTAACACCATTACTACCAACATCAATACATCCATCACAACCAACATTAGTACCATATTGTTAACACCATCACCACCAACAGTAATACTGCCTCTACTACCAGTGCCGTAAGTACTTCCATTGCTACCATCGTCACTACCAATATTAACATAACGGTCACTACCAAAACAGATACCACAGTCACCGCCATTATTTACCCACTGCTGCTCAGTATTGCTGCCTGTGGGATATTTCTGGAAAGGTACTCAGCGTACCTCTCTCTGCCTACCGCCTCATAGTCGCGAAACTCATACTTTAAAACTTATGGGAAACACTGTTGATAAACTCTTGAAATATACCAGTTTCGTTTTTTAAGACTATGCTCACTAAATGGTTGATATAACTATCACTATCCATTAATACCAGGATGGAGTGCTAGAGACTAACGAGGAGAATGTATGTGAGTGAGGTGGAGGAGAGGGGAGAGGGAGACCGAGGATGAGATGGAGGGATGGAGTGGAGAAGTATATGAGACAGAGGGCAGTGAACCAGAGGGAGGGCAGCGAAATGGAGGGGACCAGGGCGACATGGAGGCGATTTATTTGTGGCCACCCCTTACAGGATAAAGGAGTCTGGCTATAGATAGACATATAGAGAGACAGCAACATTAATTCTGCCATCGCTATCATCGGTAATACTACCATTACCACCAGCATAAAGCAACCATCCCTACCAACACTAATTTTGTCATCGTTATCAGCTATAATTGTATCAACATTACCACCTCAACACGCAGGCGTCTTTTTAATTTTCTTCTAGTTTTTGCCAATCGCTTTTATTCAGCTTAAGAGAGATTTTCTGTAGCAAAGAGGTTACTAGTGTTTAATTTTAACCCCCTCAAGGCGAAAAATCTCCCTGAAGTGGAATAAAATACTCTAGAAACAGCAACAATAAGCTATGGAAAAAGACGTCATCGTAGACGGGATATGACCATCATTTCTACCACTATTAATACTACCATTACTACCAATATTAGTACTCACATTGCTTTTGCTACCACCTGCATTGTAACAGCACCATAGCTACAGCCATTGTTACCATCATCATTGTTAACAATGAGTACTAATACCAGCTTCAATACTACCGTAAATTCTACCACCATTGCTGTCACCTGCTTTATGCAGTAAACACAAAAGCCACCACCACAACTACCACCATTGCCACCACTATAACTACCATCAACACCACCATATCAACCACGTCACTATCATATCCACCACCATTACCACCATCACAATCACCAACTTCAACATCACTGTCACAACCATGGTTACCTTTATCGATGTTACTACTACCATTAACACTAACATCATCTCTAACACCATCATTATAACTTTCATCATCAGCATAATTATCATGGTCATCATTATTATCATTATCATCATTGCTGGAGCCAGTCATTACAGATTTTACTACAACTCTTGCAGCCACAACTACCAATACTGCTATAACCACAGTAACTGCTAACATCGATATTTTCACACTCGCCCTGACAATCAACATCATTACCAGCACGAATATCCCCACCACTACCACCATCACAATCATCATCCCTAACATCATTATCATCAGCAGCATCCCTATAACCATTAAAACAACCACACTTGCCTATTATCACTACCACTGTTAGAGCCACCATTGCTGTCACCATTACAAATGCCATGCCTACCACTATCGCTAAACCACAGCAGCTGCCACCACCACTAACACCATCACCATCACTATTCGTATTATGGAGCCCACTAACACCGGTCACTGTAATCATAATCACCATCACAGCCACCATCATTACCTTCAGCATTACTCCCATTGCTACCACCATCACCATTACTAATACCACTGTCGCCATCACCACCACCATTAATACTACTACCACCAGCAACAATTAGTACCATCAATATCGCCATCACTGCAGTACCACCACAGTCTCTACCACCACTACCACTGACCACCATCATCATTGTTGCCGCCACCACCATTACTACCACCACCATCACTGCTACCACTGTCACCTTAATACTACCACCTACACTACTACCACCGCCACCATTCTTGCCACAACAGTCACAAACACCACTATCATTATGCTACCTCGGCCGCCATTAATACTGCCACAACCATTACTACCATTACAATCATGATTATCATCACCAACATTAAATCGAGCACCATCATTAATATCACCATTACTACCACCATCACCATCATAACCATCACTATTGCCATCACCATCACTATTGCTACCACAACAGTTGCATTTACCATACCACTACCACCACCATCACCGTCATTACTACAACAACATCTCTTATAGCTGTCTCCATAGCAGTCGCATTTAACATTACCGTACCACTACCACCACCCTCATTACCAGTCATTACCACCCGATGACTAAAGCCACCATCATCACCATTACGACAATCATAGTCTTTGTTCCAGTCACCATCTACACCTCTACCACTACCACCATCATCTGTTTTACTACCCCCACTCCCACCACAGCCTTTCAGCCAACATCCATTATCCCGTCCATTAACATTACCGTACTTCCATTCGCACCACCATAGACGAACAAGAGCACCTTTAAACCACTTGACGACGATAATGTATTTTTCATAATACTTTAGGGGGATATTATTTAGCTTAGGATAGACTTTTTGAGCTGGAAGGGTTAGATGTAGCCTTCACTGGCCCCTTCAGTACTTCAGGTCTATCCCTGGCTACATAAAATCGTGTGAGGGCAGAGTAAAATATACATCTGATTGAAGGGGTCAAACCAGACTGAGCAAATTAATCCATTTGAATGCTTCAAGAAAAAATGGTTTAATATAATTCACGTAAATGCCAAATCACTCCTCCCAAAAACGTCAGAAATGAAATTACTCATTTCTAAATGTAATGCGGCTACATTGTGTGTAACTGAAACCTGGCTTGACTCTAGTGTAGGAAATGCTGAAGCTTGTGTAGAAAATTATTCACAGGTTTGGAACGACCTTAACAGGCAAGGGTGAGGCATGTGTATCTATGTAAATAAGAAACTGTTTTATAAGGTCCGTGAAGATTTAAGGCGAGCCAACCTACTGTAGAAAGCAAATGGATAGAGTTACAATTACCAGGAACAAGACCACTTTTAGTAGGATTA
Source organism: Coenobita brevimanus (assembly GCF_032717465.1). NCBI lineage: Eukaryota > Metazoa > Arthropoda > Malacostraca > Decapoda > Coenobitidae > Coenobita > Coenobita brevimanus. The sequence continues at coordinate 24,364,592 of NC_136991.1, read as the reverse complement.
TGTTATAGACAGCCAGATGATGCAGCATACCTTGAAAACTTCCATAGAGCATTATCGAACATAGAATCCGATCGAGAGACTGTAATGCTTGGATTTTTGAACATATGCTATAAGAACCAGACGGCAGGACTATGTAGGAAACACAAACAAATACTAGCTATGAACAGGTACAAACAAGTGATCAGATCAACAACAGGAGTAACAGAAAACACGGCCACCATTATAGACCACATTTGCAAGAGGGAAGACATATCACAATTAAAGGTCATAGTCAAGACTTAGTGGTCACTTCATCACTGACTGTACAAGAAAGTCTAATAAAAACTTCATTGGTAAACACAAAAAAATTAAAGTCAGATCACTCAGAAATTACGAGCCTCAAAAATACATAGCTAACCTAAGAAGGGGCATAACCAGAAAGTTCACAAGGGGGGGTCGGGAGAAAGATGTCTGTAAATTCATGAAAAGATGGTGGGAGGCGATCGACGCGAGCCTCTGCAACTGGGGGGTCTGGAGGGGCGCTTTCTGAGGCCTATGAAAGGATGTATTGGAGTATTTACATGATAACTCATTATAATGAAAATGGCGAAAAATAGAGCAAGAAAATGATATTGGCTGAAAAAAGAAGCTTTTTAAATTATTCTTAAGGAATCAAAGAACAGTAATGCATCTGGGAGTCTCATGTGCATTTTCCTCACCTTTGAGAGCACAATAATCTTAGCTAAGTTAGTTGGAGCCTGGAAATGTCAAAATTAATCTAACAAGAGCTGATAAAAACATATTATTGTGTTCTAAAGGAAAGCAATATAATTTTAAATATTTCACGAGTCAAGACTCAAGTATCATATAAGATATTAAGAACCATTTCCATAGTCCATACATCATCTATAAGTATAAATGCGCCATGCATTGGAATTCTACCTTGTCACGGGGTTTTTGTTGTTTATGCAATATTAACGAATAATATTCAATAATACTTGAGAACAGAGACAAAGAATTTACTTGTGAAAATCAAACAATGATTACTTTATGCCGGCTGACTTCGCCGATTCTCTAAGGACAAGAATTTATAAACTTTCTCAACAGTACACAGCAGAGACTAATTATTCACACGTGCTGTTTATTAGTACTGTTGGCCTCTGGAGAAAGTGACTCCACCCCTGACAATCAGTAACTAATGCTATTAATGATAACAGGTTTTTGCTGGTGCAATTAACTTCTAGATGGCACAACGGATTTAAGTTAATACAAAAGGACTGGCCTAAGTACCAGTTATGAGTAATGCAAAGCGTTTATGCAAACTAGGAGCTGCAACTAGAATAGGCTTAATATGGAGAATAAAACACGAATTTACATTACATTAAGCTCAAGAAAAAGAACTGTTAAATTTAATGATTACAATGAAATAAATTAACATTACATGAGTCTCAAGATGAATTCAAAATAAGGAGATTGCACTCACTCGCTCACTCAAAAGCTAACTCTTAAGCCTAGGAAAAACGAAAAGAAATATTGGTCAGAAAAGTGGACAAAGCAGATGACTGGGTGTCATTGCTGAGGAAGGACGCTGCACACGCTGAGCCTCTCGCCAATCACGCTAGGTGGGAATTCAATGGTGGCGGCAGGAACTGGGCGTCGTTGCTGAGGAAGGACGCTGCCACACACACTACCTGCTTCCACGGGACTCAAATCCTAACTGAGTTCAAATCATAAGAGAGGCGAGTGTCGAGCCGCACTTGCTAACGGCTAGAATGAGCGAAACACGCCCACAACAAATCACTCAGGAGGAGGCGCCAACGTCACGCTCAAAGACGATCACTTATGAAATAGTGAAAAATGTCCTGAAAAACACTCCCAATCGGGTGAATACGTGGCGGTTGACTGAGTAATAAATACTGGGATTCCACTAGAATTCGTGGTTTCCCACCAAAGTTTAATGTTAAGAGTTTGTTTAGATATAGGACGCGCCAACTCATGACATTACGCCCCATCAAAAATGAAATTTCTTTCTCAGGAAAAAATTTCAATATACATACATATAAATCCTAACTCAGTCACACAAGATTCACACTGAGGTGTGTGTGTGCTATCCTGCTACAGGAGAAAGTCACAGTTGCCAGTGAGTGAAAAAAAAATCATATTTACGTTAACAGAAGCAAGCTTGAAGGAAGAACTCCGTGATGACGGTGAAAAATCCTGTACTCAGGTCAAACTGAGCGAAAAGTTCACTACATTTACATTAACAACTAATTGTTATGTAGCGTGATGTATGTAATACATGGTGTAGGTGTGACAGTTGTGGTGTAACTGTATCTACATGTAAAATCATGTAATACAAATTTATAGTAAATGATGACGACGAGGCAGAAGAGAAGAGGCGGCAGCATACGTCAGGTACGATCAGCGTTCTGCACGACAATGCTGCACCCACCAGCTGCACCTGCGAAAGGAATCAAGGTGGAGTATCAAAAGTGTCATTTCTCTCTCTCCCTTCCTAGCAATCAGTACTTAATTAACCAGGAAACGTAGTCTTAGGATTTACAAATCTCTCAGGACCCTTGTAGTTTACTGGTTAAGCTAACTTATTAACTAGGAAACGTGCCAGTTCTTGAATTGCTCAAATCTCTTAGAACGGGCAGTTTACTGGTTAACCTAACATTATTAACCAGGAAACGTGTCAGTTCTTGAATTGCTCAAATCTCTTTGAACGGGCAGTTTACTGGTTAACCTAACTCTACACTTACGACTAATAACAGGAAGCTGAGAATCCCTATGCAATCTCGGGCAGGTCATATTTTAACATCCACCTAGGGTGTGAACACTCATGTGGATACTGTGCATTCTCCGGGAATCCTCAGAGAGGCCCACAGCTCGAGACGTTCCACAAGGTAATTCATACGCAGCCTCGGACTGTCTCTGCGGGGTTCTCAAACTTCCCCCTTAACTTACGGTACATATGTATGTACAGGCCCTGGACATACTGTGTCCTGTGCGGCCAACAGGCGAGACATCAGGTCTACACCCACTTCACCACTGCCCTGTCTCTCAACTGCTTCAGAGATAATGGGTGTGGGTTCAAATGGCACAGGAAGGACATGTCCCTGATAAGTGGTACATGGACACACATTGCAAGAATGCACGAAACTATCTATCTCTCGTCCCATCCCTGGCCAGAAAAAGTCAGCACGGATACGGCCCTGGGTTTTCCTTTTGCCCATGTGACCTCCTGAGGCTGAACAATGACCCCATTCTAAAACTGCTAGGAGGTATTTGGCGGGAACGACAAACTGCAGTCGAACCTCGCCCTGGGGTGTTCGTGACTCACGGTATAGCCGTCCTTGTTTACGAAGGAACATGGCTTGACCTCCCCGTGAATACCTTATTACTCTACCCTTTTGTTTCTTTCGTACGGCAGCAAGTGTTGGGTCAGAATGTTGTTCTTGAACAACAACTTGGCTACACATCAGATCTTGCGGTGACTCAATGGTCACAGGGGTGACACAATTTGGAGCCTCAGTGATGGCTCGTGTTACTGCGGCTGAAATCTGAGTAGTGTCATCTATGGTGCAACTATGCTTGGCACCTGGAATATTGCCTATGATTAGGTCAAATAAAGGTTCTGGCATGACAACTGCGACTGTCATACCAGTGTAAAATGGAGATGCCACCTGGATACGTGCCTCAGGGAACAATCTCACTGATCCATCAATAAGGTTAGCTTGCATCTATCGACCTGTGTATTGTTCAGTCCGAACTAGACTCTGCCTGACAGAGCAACCTGAGGAATCATTGTCTCTCAGGACCTTCACAGGAATGTCTCCCACAAACCCTGGCTGAACAAGGAAGGCACTGTCACCTGTGGGAGGGCCTGTGGAGGAAGCAGCCAGCCACTGATTAGGCTGCTGAATAAATGATGCAGCAAACATGGTGTCCTGTGAACTAGATACCTGAGGGGTCGTACTCACTGCCTGGGGAGATGGAGCATTGGCCATCTGTGGAGGAGGGTTCACTGTCGCTGTGGAATTAGAGAACTGTGGGGGAGTACCCGTACTGGTAGGGAAGTGACCACCGTGCTGCTGCTGAGGAATGAAGGCTGTGTTTGCCTCCTGCCTCCTATTCACTTGAGCTGGTGGTGAAAAGGACAGTCCCAATGGTCGGTTGCATGGCTGATACTACTGCTGGTTAGGGTACTTGTTGTACTGCTTCCAGTCAGGTTTCTGAGTGTTTTGCCCCTGATCCTTCCTCTGCGGTTTTGGACCTTGGCCATTATTCTGAGAACGGTCTTGTTGCTGGGGTTCAGTCTGAGACGGTTTCCCAGATTTATCAGGTTTCCTGTTCCAGGTATGCTGCTTGCAAGTTTGATACCCGTATGCAGTGAAGAATGCATCAGCCTTCTTCACCATTTGGCTGGCATCTCTTACCTGGCAGATCTTAAGTTGAGCCATAAGTTCAGTAGGCCACGACTTTTCTAGCTGCGTGCGCAGCATAAGGTCAATTATCCCCTCACACATGGAAGGAGTTTCATCTTTCTCCATCCACTCATCTAAGTAGGCAGTAAGCCGGTCAAGAAACTGAATGGCAGTCTCTTTTTCCTGTAAACGCGCCCTCATGAACTGACCCTTGGCGTCAACAACTGTGAGACCGTACGCTTTGACGAGAGTGGCCTTCATCATCTCATACGTGAGATTGTCTCCACGAATTCTGTGGAGAATATCGAGGGCAGGGCCCTCAAACAGGCTAAGAAACTGAAGCTGTTTAGCTGCATCATCCAGCTGGTAAAGTTGAGCCATGTCTTCAAAACGAGCTACGTATGGCTCCATTCGCTCGCCTTCCTTGTATGGAGGAAGCTTGATGTGTAGGGTCGCCATAATATGTGCAGGGATAGCGCTCGTGGAGCTTGGGCCAGCTGCACCAGATGTATCTGAAGCCAGGGAATCTCGCTTGAGCTTCAACTCTTCAAGTTCATGTTCTCGTTCTCTCTCTCGTTGTTCACGCTCGTATTCGCGCTGTTCTCGCTCGTATTCGCGCTCTTTTTCGCGTTCCTCACGCTGAATTCGACGCTCTTCACGAACATCATTCTCGCATTGCTGCTCGTAATTAAACCAAGAGAGGACATAATCCTTTATTTTCTCCGGTTCTGTAAGCCCCATATCTTTAGCTTCCTGTACATAGACGCTGGTAGACATGATGCTAACTCAGTCTAAGTAAACTAACAACTCAGTACTGACTGCAATTTTGCAAAGAAAGATGCCAATAATCAAGAATAAAGAATATAGGCACAGGTTAGTGGTGACCAGTTTTATCTAAGTAAACTGGTAAAGAAAGAAAATTAAACAAACAACTGACTGTAAAAACTATTACATAAATTAATAGAACTGAATCAATTATCACCAGTAAGATAGTGCCTATAGACTTTAATGATAAATAGCTAAGTATGAGTGAGTGAGTATTATCTCATGGATAGCTTTGGAGGTAGGAGTTCATATCCTGGAATGAGGTCGCCAAATGTCACGGGGTTTTTATTGTTTATGCAATATTAAAGAATAATATTCAATAATACTTGAGAACAGGGACAAAGAATTTACTTGTGAAAATCAAACAATGATTATGCCGGCTGACTTCTTCGATTCTCTAAGGATGAGAATTTATAAACTTTCTCAACAGTACACAGCAGAGACTAATTATTCACACGTGCTGTTTATTAGTACTGTTGGCCTCTGGAGAAAGTGACTCCACCCCTGACAATCAGTAACTAATGCTATTAATGATAACAGGTTCTTACTGGTGAAATTAACTCCTAGATGGCACAACGGATTTAAGTTAATACAAAAGGACTGGCCTAAGTACCAGTTATGAGTAATGCAAAGCGTTTATGCAAACTAGGAGCTGCAACTAGAATAGGCTTAATATGGAGAATAAAACACGAATTTACATTACATTAAGCTCAAGAAAAAGAACTGTTAAATTTATTGATTACAATGAAATAAATTAACGTTACATGAGTCTCAAGATGAATTCAAAATAAGGAGATCGCACTCACTTGCTCACTCAAAAGCTAACTCCTAAGCCTAGGAAAAACGATGAAAAATACTGGTCAGAAAAGTGGACAAAGCGGATGACTGGGCGTCGTTGCGAGGAAGGACGCTGCACACGCTAAGCCTCTCGCCAATCACGCTAGGTGGGAATTCAACGGCGGCGGCGGGAACTGGGCGTCGTTGCTGAGGAAGGACGCTGCCACACACACTACCTGCCTCCACGGGACTCAAATCCTAACTGAGTTCAAATCGTGAGAGAGGCGAGTGCCAAGCCTCATTTGCTAATGGCTAGAATGAGCGAAACATGTCCACAACAAATCACTCAGGCGGAGGCGCCAACGTCATGCACAAAGATGATCACTTATGAAATAGTGAACAATGTCCTGAAAAACACTCCCGATCGGGTGAATACGTGGCGGTTGACTGAGTGATAAATACTGGGATTCCACTAGAATTCGCGGTTTCCCACCAAAGTTTAATGTTACGAGTTTGTATAGATATAGGACGCGCCGACTCGTGACATACCTACTTGGTTAAACTAAAAGGGTAAGCCTTTAAAATATGCTAAATTACTTAGACTTGTCAGCTATTTTTAATTGACTCTTCTAAGATACTTTTGTTATACTATAATTACATATATTGTATATATATATATATATATATATATATATATATATATATATATATATATATATATACATATATATATATATATATATATATATTGTATATATATATATATATATATATATATATATATACACACACACACACACAGGATAACTACTTTGATCACAGGTAATAAAAGCTCTAGCACTCATTCGAGCTGATCGTTTTCATACTTTGCACAGAATATTGCTTAAGAAATAATAGTTCTGATTAATTTAACTGGAAGGAAACACTGATTATCAAAGACAGAAGATATTGTCGAACTCAGACAAATAAACGTAGTTTCATTCATAGTGGTACTCCATGACCGCTATATCAACTAAAATGAAAAAAAAAAAAAAAAAAACTAATTCTAGTTACATATATGCTCTCAGAAATTTTGCATGCCATGACAGTACCGTATATTCATAAAAGGAGATTCAGTCTTCTTGCTTTTCTCTTTGAGAACAGATCCAAAATTATGTCTGCATGACGCTGACTCACCACGATTTTCTGTCTGTCTGTCTGTCTGTCTGTCTGTCTCTCTCTCTCTCTCTCTCTCTCTCTCTCTCTCTCAATTGATTGATTTATTTATTTATTTTTAAAATTTAATATTATTTTTTAGCCCCATACGATTTCAAGACCCTCAAGGGGGGGACGGCCGCCTCCCCCCCCCCCGCACCTTCGCTATGCCCCTGAAACTAAGAAATGCAGACTGGTCATTACTATGAATGAACAGGAATATAAGTGAAGCCTTGGCAGTTCTAAAAGCATCATTACAAAGATAATTGATAAGGTAGCCCATTTGAAGGAAATAAGAATTTAAAAAAAAAAAAAAAAGAAAAGACAGAACAATCGATCAATGGGGAATTACTGCAACAAATAGGATACAGAGACAAACTTGAGCGTACATTCTCTGAACACAAGCATGATAACGAACTAAGACGTCAGTTCAACACAGTAAGAAAAAAACTTATCAAATGTATTAAATCAGCTAAAGCAGACTATCTTTACAATAAGGCTGAGGAACACAAGTATCGCACCCAAAAGCTCTGGACACATTTAAAATTGACAGGGTACAGCGAGAAAACATCAGAACACTCAAGCATAATACTGAACATAGAAGGGGAAACATGTCATGACAAAGTCAGAATGGCTAACCATTTTAACAAGTTTTTTACTACAGGTGCAGCTACACTAGCAAGGAACATCCCACAGCCTTTCAGAAATTGAACTACAGACACCAGTACCTTACGGAATTTCCCCAGGAGCTTAGGGGTTGCCTTAAACAACTTCTTCCTTCCTAATGTTACAGTTCAACATACAGTACGTATCAGGAACTACGTAATCTTTAACACAAGCAAGAGCACCAGACCAGATAAAATAAAAGCTAGATTTCTGAAAGACGAAGTTATGGTAATTGCAGGACCCTTAACACATCTGATAAACTTGTCGATAGGCACTAACTCAGTACCAGATGAGCTCAGAGAAGCATTAGTAACACCTCGTTATAAAGAGGGAGACAAACAAGACGTGAGTAACTACAGACCGATTAATTTACTCTGCACTGTGTCGAAGATTCTGGAGAGGGCTGTATATACACTAATCATGAGCTACCTAAATGAAAATTATATTTTGTATAAATTTCAATCAGGCTTCAAAGGGGCATACGCTACAGAAACATGTCTCATTCACCTTACAGACTTTGTAAGATCAAACATATCAGGTGAATATACAGGTATGTTTCTGTTAGATCTTCAGAAAGCATTCGACACAGTTGGTCTTGGCATACTCTGTGACAAACTACAAGCCATGGGCATGGGATCTGTTGATTGGTTCAGATCATACCTCAGCAACAGACAACAAAGAGAAAAAGTTGATGAGGTAGAATCAGAATCGGTGAATATGACTTGTGGGGTGCCACAGGGAAGCATTCTTGGTCTCCTTTAATGTGTCACTCTGATTGTATAAGCCAAACCAAATAAAATAATAATAATAATAATAATAATAATAATAATAATAATTATCATTATCATTATTATTATTATTATTATTATTATTATTATTATTATTATTATCATTATTATTATTATTTTGTCATTATTTTCTCTCCGTAAACCACAGTAAATTCACTTGTCAACATCTTCAGTACAAGAGCTAGATTACGTTTTTTAAAATCATATATTCTTTGTACAAACCAATGATTCTATTCAGTTTAAAAGAGAGTTTGGATTGGAAGAATAAGATAATTATAGTTGTCATTAACTCACCTTCGACACGAGTTCCCTAGAGTTAAATGAAATCGTCCGGTGGAAGCAAGAATACATTAAAAATCAAATTTTAATAATGTCAAGCTCATTATAATTATATCCACCTTAATTTTCAACATCAATATTTTGGGAGTGTTCAATCAGTATCGAATGCTACTCTCCCTGCCCTTTACCCCCTCATCCCCCTCTCCCCTCGCTTTGCTCCTCCATTTCCCCTCTCCTCCTATCTCCCCTCAATCAGTTTTCCCCTCTCTCTCTCATTCCCCTCACTCATTTCCCCTCTCCACCCCTCCCCTCCCTGCCTCATTCATTTTTCCCCTTGCCTCTCTACCTCTCATCCCTCCCCTAACTTAGTTTCCCTCCCCCTCTTCCCCTCATTCATGTCTTCGTTCCCCTGCTTTTACACTCAGTCCCGTTCTTTCTTCATCTGAACTTTCCCCGGCTTCTTTTTCCCCTCTACCCATTCCCTTCCCTTCCCATTCCTTTCTCATCTATTGCTTTTCCCTTTCTCTCCATCCCCTCACGCTTCTCTCGCCTATCTCGCTTCTTCCCGTTTCTCCCCATTCGTCTCTCCTCCTCATCCCTTTCCCTTTCCTTCTTCTAGTCCTTTTCCCCTTTCCCTTCTTGTTATTCTCTCCTTCTATCCTTTCTCTTCTCTTTGCATCACCTTTTCCCTGTTTCCATGCTATCCCCTTCACCCTTCCTTCTTCCAATCTCTCTCTTCCACTCTATTACTCTCCCTTCCTTCTTTCCTACCCATTCCTCCACTCCCCTTTTACTTTCTCTTCCTCTCCTCTTTCACCTCAGCTCCAGTCTTTCTCCACACACCGCTCCTCCTTCTCTGTCTATACCCGCCCTTCCCATTCGTTTTTCCCTACCCTCATCACCTTTCCTTTCTTCTCCTTTCCCCTTCCACCTCATCTCCTTCTGTTACCCCCTCTCCCCCTCCACCTCATCCACTTCCCTTCCCACTTCTCTTCCTCTACCTCTTCTCACCCAGCCTCTCGTCAGACTGCCTACTGGTCTTCCCTCTTCTCTCTCCCCTCACCCAGTCTCATTCCCTTCTCTTCCCTTACTGATTCTACTTACCCTCTTCCCACACCCCTCCCACATCCTTCCTTCCTTCATTCCTCACCTATTCCCTCTTTTTCCCCTGACATCACCGGCTTCGTCCATGTCTATAGTGTGCGTGTGTGTGTGTGTGTGTGTGTGTGTGTGTGTGTGTGTGTGTGTGTGTGTGTACAGCCGTGACACCCAGTCTCGAAGTCAAGTGATCTTCGAATGGCCTAATAAATATTGTGTGGATCATCATCATCATCATCATCATTATCATTATCCCTGTCGTCTTTATCACAGTTACTATCACAGCTAACGCAAGTATGAAAGTATGACTTTTGTATGCACAAAACCTCACTCTGTCTACCACACATTTTCCTTTCAGCTGAACAAAATGGTCTGGTATCAGCATCAAGCACTTTAACCAGAGAACGTACGTCGTGTGTTATTCTCGTTAACTGTAGGCCGTTTATTCAGCTTAGAAGAGAACCCTGGAGGTAAAGAAGTTAGAAACAGTCTCCACTGATAAGATGGTAGAATACGTTTTCTTTTCTGATAGGATTCCTCTCAACTGAAAAAACCGTCTGATGTTAGTTCACGTTTCATGTCAGAATGCCTCCAGAGAAGGGACAAGTTAATCAATACAGTTCATATCACCTGTGTAGTAAGATGACAGGTATATGATTGAAACCATTTCCACGCCCATATCGACAAACTTATAATGCCCATACTCACAGGATGTCTAGCCCTACCCGCAGCACCATCCCTCCCTACCTGTAATTTGTATGGGAAATGCTACCAGTAACACCGTCCCCTCATACAACACTTCCTTTTGTTATTGTTATGGCCCTACCATCGTTTGGACACGAACCCAGTAGACAGCAGGTTGAAGTAAGAGTTCTCCTGCAGTCTTCAATCCTCCTATAGGGGAACAGAGAGAAAGTGAAGGACATCTATACAAGTAAAATGCGCTTTGTGAGCGCGTGACGAGCGAGCGAGCAAGCGCCATCTTATCACACTTTCCCTCCGATATACAAGTAAAGTGCGGTTTATCAGCTTGTGACCAGTGAGCGAGCGCCATAATATCTTAATTTACTTCTGATATGTTACAGTACCTCTTCATAATGGTAGCTGAGCAATGAAGAATATACTGGCACGAAAGACATTCTCTCATATACCGTAACACACACACACACACACACACACACACACACTCTCTCTCTCTCTCTCTCTCTCTCTCTCTCTCTGGGAAAACTCGAGCTTCTAAGGGGCTCCTACGAATTTTTGGGTGAGTTTTTAGTTGATTACAAAATCTATTGAATGAAAGTAACACATGCAGAAAGAGTTTCAACTCTACTATGCATAGAAGCAGAGTTATTATCTTCTGCTTAGTGTGATGATCGGGTTGGGCGGGGCCGGGGCCGGCTGCTCATTTCCAAACTTAACTGTGTAAACATCGCTTGCTCACATCGCTCACTTGCTTTTAATTATTTCTTCATGGTGGTAGCTGAACAGCAAAAAATGTATTGGATCTAAAGACATTAAGTCTCTCTCTCTCTCTCTCTCTCTCTCTCTCACACACACACACACACACACACACACACACACACACACACACACATCAAAGTGAAAACGATCATTAGCTCAGGGTTTGTTTGAGAAACCTAGGTTCCAAAAGTATGTGAGTGCTGGTGTAAAATGAGGTGCCGTAGCATTTATGACACGCTCAAGGCTATATTCAACAGTCCCCACTTCTAACCTGCCATGTCAAGGAAACTGAAACGGTATAGACTTGGCTACTGATGAGATGATTAAAGCCAGAAATGGGGTGTTTTCCCTTATATATATATATATATAATGGTAGGTGGGAGAGCTCACCATCCACTCACTTGATGTAGTGCTGTTCTCGAGTGTCTGCCCTTTCCTCTCCTCCATCCCTCTTTCCTTCCATCCTCTTCTGTCTTCCTTTCTTTCATTCTTTCCTTGTCCTTCTGCCTACGGGTAACTTTAAACTCCCTCTTCTGTCTTTCTTTCCTTCATTCTTTTCTCTTCCTTCTGCCTGTGGGTGACTCTACACTGAGTGACAAGCCAAATGGTTTCCTGTACACCAGGAAACCATTTACCACGCTGGGTGGTAACCATATAACCAAATTTTGGCGCCTGGTGGTTTAGTGGGTAATTATTGCGCTCCAATCGGATTGAGCCGGTAAAGATTTATATCCAAGGGGTGGTTGGGGTTGATTGCTCATGTAATGCCACTCAGGGATGATTGAGGCTGGTCACTCTCATCTTAAATGTCGGGACCAACTGCCTAGCCCCGGGCTCCTACGCTCCTCATGGGGTAATGTAGGATTGGATGCTAGATAGAATATAGATATATATATATATATATATATATATATATATATATATATATATATATATATATATATATATATATAAGAAAGACTGATTAATGGACAAAATAAATTCATTTAATGCCCAATAGATGGTAATCACCGAATTTTAGGGAATGGGAGGGATTAGCAGAGATAAAATTTAATAATCAAATATATGCAAAAACAATAGACGAAAATATATCAACCCTTGAAAGTAAGCCTGAAATCGAACGTAAACTGCCCAAACAATACGACCTAGATATGTGCCTAACGTTTTGCCGGTCACAGCTGACGCTGACGTCATTTATACGCATTACGGTATTTTTCTCCTTAAGCCCATTTCCCCTGTATTCTCCCTGGACTTATTCCTACCACAGACAAATCAAATCTCATTTACATACCTGTTTTCCCACTATCCATCCACTCATGATTCCCACTCGCTCACCCTTCACACCCACTCACTCACTCACCCACCCATCACCCTGACCCACTTACCCAGGGACCTATTTCCTCACTACCCACCCACCAACCCACCCTTTATTTTTCCCAAGCACTCACTCACTCACCCATTCATCCACTCACACCCACTCAACCATACCCGAGGGACGCCGACAAAAGCTCACCGGACAAAATCTCACCACTTAAATGCAAACGAGGACAAAAACTCACCAGCTAAATGTTGGTCGACTTATGAACCTGATTTGAAACATGATACGAAACATGACACTAACTCACCAGATTAATGATTTCAAGCTACGAAACATAATCCGTTTTTGTATTATTGTGGTGTGTTAGTTTCTCGTATCAGTAGCCATGAAGATTATCATAAACAACAAGGGTGGCCAAAAGCTGTGCTATCATGGATATACGTACGTCAGGAAAATACCAAAAAGTTATTGGATTCGATAGCAGTGTTCAAAACAATCAGGCCTGAAGTGCAAGGGACATCAACGTAAGCATTATACTTTCCTTGTCACTTCTTGATAATAAATTGCTTAAGTGATTTGATACTCAATGTTGAGTCCAATCATTAACTAACATTGATTTTATTCGTTGTTTTCGGTATAGAAGCCGCACTCGTTTGTAGACCACAACCTTGAAGCACATGAATCTCTAGTTTCTGTTACAAAACTAAGAGCAACCCTCAAACAACAAGCAAGAGAAACTAAAATTTGGCCAAACCAGCTGCGTACCCAGGGGCTGCAGTCTGTAAGTGATGAAGTTTGTGCCAATATTGGTCAACTGGATACATGCAGACGTGATCTTCGTCTGCAGAGGCGAGATGCATTACCTAATGAACCTCCAAACTTTCGTGAACTGGTTATTACAGATGGCTGGAAATCCATCTCAGATGAACAGCCACAAAGATTCCTACTGCATGGCAGTGGCCCGGATGCCTGCAACAAAGTGGTTGTGTATGCTGCTGATGAGTGCGATTACTATGCCGGGCTCGTACACTGTTTATGGACGGGAACTATGCTATGTCCCAGCACATTTACAGCAGGTTTATGTTATCAGAGCCCCATTAGGTGAAACTGCACTTTCCTGCGTGTATGCATTCTTGCCAGGAAGGTCACAAAATATATATGAAGAATTGCCTCAAAGTGTTTTAGATGGTTGTGAATGGCTAGGATTCATACCAGACCCCGCACAGATTGTATTAGATTTCGAAAAAGCTGCCATGCAAGCTGTGAGTAGCACACTAGGTCCTCAAGCAACGACTCAAGGATGCTTCTTTCACTTGACGCAAAGTACCTGGGATAAGATACCAGAAGTGGGCCTTGTTAGTCACTACCATGAGAATGATGACTGCAAATTGTTCTGTGGAGTGATGGATGGGTTAGCATTTCTCCCATTAGACAAGGTACAGGAAGGTGTTCATTTTCTGTAGGACAACACCCCTGAGGAACTCGAAGACCTCCTTTCATACTTCGATAGAATATATGTTAGAGGTACATTCTTTCCCACTGTCATATGGAAGGTACATAGTAATACCTTAAATGGTGAGACTCGAACGAACATGTGTGAAAACTGGAATTCCTCATTCAAGCAGCTAGTTGGTCATTCCCATCCACCATTCTACATAGTTATCGATGACACTGGGAAGGATGAGACCCTAGTCAAAGCTATGCAATTGCAAGATGAAAGAGGCGAACCTGCAAAGAAAAGAGCCCAAAGAAACTACATTAATCTTCATAAGCGTCTTACGAACCTATGCAAAAATTTGGTTGTAGGCAGAAAATCGACAGAAGAATTCCTTCGAGTTGTTGGACAATGTATCCGTTTCTAAACATTTTGGTTTCTAGAGTGCCTTTATGGTTTTAAAATTTTTTGAGTTTTTAAGTTTAAGTTTTTAAGTTTTTTATGCATATACCTTACAAATAAAGAGCTTTTGTTTAATTTCAGGTAGTCTTTGTCCTCCTATACATTTAACTGGTGAGTTTCTGTCCGGTGAGATTTTTGTCCTACCCCCAATACCCTCATCCTGCCCATCCACTTACCCACCGACATAATTCCAATCTGCCACACCACACCCACCCACCCCACCTACTCTATTCACCCACCCTACCAACTCAACTCATTCGCCCATCCATCCCAGCGATCCACTCACCTTCCCTGCCCTTTGTATGATATAGTTACTGGGCAAAACTAGAAACTCAACGGCAATTGGAGTCCAAGTTCCATCATGCTGACTTGATTAGCGATTTGAATAATATCAACTATCATGAGTTTCACTTTAGCAACTTTAAATCACAAAAATAAATTCCTGATAAAATGTTACTTCCGTTAGAACCCCCTTTGGAGCCCTCTTGATTCCACAGCAGAGAAACTCATGCACTGACAGAAATACATTTTTAAATGTAGATGAGAGAGAGAGAGAGAGAGAGAGAGAGAGAGAAACAGGGTTCTCCATATAATGCTCCTCTTCCATTCTGCCACGCAGTATTTCATGTGTTGCGGCAATGGTCAGTCAGCATTCTCAACGTTTACCCTGCGTCATTACCTCAACCAAGGAGGTTATGTTTTTGCCGACACTGGTTTGTTGCCTGCCGGAATCGAAAGATTCAGGAAGCATATTGGTCAGTTCCTTATGTTTGTCTGTCTGTCTGTCGGTTTGTTTGTCTGCTCTCTACAGGTCACAATTTTGTGCCAATCGTTCTGAAACAGAAAAATCAGAAGGTAGGTATCCATAAACTCTGGAAGCCTATTGTTTTTCATTAAACTCGGGCAAAGGCCCTGGGCTGGGTGGAGGGTTGAAATCCCTCAATGGCAGTGGGTCCTTAAACCGCCTGGACCCAGTGGTAGGCCCAGGCACCATTATTTCAGATTCAAAAATCAAATTATTTCATACCAAAATGAAGAGAAACGGCTGGCACATCTGGCAATGCAAGTTTTAGCTTCCTAAATCCATCCTGCACTTTGCAAAACAGATATTCATATCCAGCTGGCAAGCACTCTACTGCTCACAAGCTGACTAAAACTAAGGAGACACAATCCGATCCATCTTGCAAGCTCTTTGCCTATGGAAGTTTCATTTGTCTGTCTGTCTGTTCGTTAGCAGGATTACTCAAAATGTTATGAATGGATTATGCTTCAATTTTTTGGAAGAATAGAGTTTGGCCCAAGGAACAATCCATTAGGTTTTGCTGGTGATCCGGATCATCATCCCGATCCAGAAATTTTTTAAAGGATTCTTTACCATTGCGAAATAGTGTCAGTTTCAACATTTTTACTTCTAACTCGATAAATAATGCCTATAAAGTTTGCACAAAACTTGCAAGATAACATCTCTATAAGATCTACCAAACACCCAAGTTTGATCTGGACCCAAGAAACATTCCAGATCCTGTGATCCAGAATGTTCAAGCCTTGGCGGAGGTTTACAGTCTCGGATTGCTGTTGTTTATTTTTTACTCCTACCAGCGCATCCACCTCCGCACAAGCAGACTGAGCCGCCGCTGTAACAAAAGCCTTACCATAATGTGAGTCTGGACAAGCGGAGGGCTATTTACAAAGTATCCTACGCGTGTGCATGTGTGTGTGTGTGTGTGTGTGTGTGTGTGTGTGTGTGTGTGTGTGTGTGTGTGTGTAACTGTTCTGTAACTTTGTTTTTAGAAATAATGTAGAATAATTACTGCATAACATTTGCTTCCACCAGCCATACATTCGGCTATATACTGTAGGTTTTCATTAATAATTTCATCGCCTACTCCATACAAATCTATTGTCAAGTGCTGAGGTTGTTAAGCATTCTAATGTTTTTCTGTTTCTCTCAACACTTTTATATGTATTATCATTGTATTTTTTTAAATTTTCCTGTATTTTCATTGATTCAAGCAAAACATAAAAGAATTTCATAGCCAGATAAAGCCGAGAGAGTTGGTGAAACATTGCTAGCAAGAACAAACGCTAATCAAGAAGCTTACTGCCATAATATAATAGTTCTAGCTTATAAGATAAATCCTGCACTTGGTTCAAAGACTACACACACATCCAAAGCCACTCCAACATTACAGTCACACTTACAAGCACTCCTCACCCTACTGACAATCTCTACCAGACAGCCTAAGTCATTTGGTAGAAATTCATAGGCTGTATCGTCCCCACTTCTGTCGGGATAGGCCGGTCATGCAGTGGACACTCAAGCGGTGCTGTTCCTCCATCACTTCCCCCCCTCTGACTTCCTCATGGCTGACATTAAAATTTCTTCAGCTGATGTATTTTCTGCCATCACAGATCTCAATACTAATAAGGCATATGGGCCTGATGGAGTCTCTCCTGTTGTTTTCAAGAACTTTTCTTTTGTGTTTACACCCTGCCTAGGTAAACTCTTTCGCCTTTGTTTATCAACTTGTACCTTTCCTTCTTGCTGGAAGTTTGCTTTCATTCAGCCAGTTCCAAAGAAGGGTGACCATTCCCAACCCTCTAACTATCGTCCAATTGCTTTAACATCCTGTATCTCAAAAGTTTACAAGTCAATTCTTAATAGAAAAATTTTCAAGCATCTTTCCTATTACAATCTTCTTTCTGATCATCAGTATGGGTTCCGTCAGGGACGCTCCACTGGCGATCTTCTCACCTATCTTTCAGACTCCTGGTCATCCTCCTCTCGGGACTTTGGCGAAAGCTTTGCCATTGCACTTGACATCTCAAAGGCTTCGATCGAGTCTGGCATGAATCTTTAAGTTCCAAACTGCCCTCTTAAGGTTTCTATCTTTCTATCTGTGCCTTTATCTCTAGCTTCCTTTCTGGTCGTTCTATAGCCGCTGTTGTAGACGGCCATCGTTCTTCTCCTAGATCTATCAACAGGGGTGTTCGTCAGGGCTCTGTCCTATCACCAGCTCTCTTCCTTTTATGCATCAGTGATCTTCTAAGCTGTACATCTAACCCTATCCACTCATACGTTGATGATTCCACCCTTCACCTATCCATTCGGTTCCCGCAACGCCCATCTCAGCAGTTACTTCAACAAAGAAGGGATGAGGCTATGGCACACCTAATGTCTGACTTGGCTCGTATCTCTGACTAGGGTAAAAATAATCTTGTTGTTATTAATGCATCAAAGACTCAGTTCTTACACCTATCAACCTGACAAAATCTTCCACAGGTATACCCACTAATGTTTAATAATATTCAGCTTAATCCTGCATCATCCTTCAACATGCTTGGGGTTTCATTTACTCGGGACTTAACTTGGAAAGATCATATTACATCTCTTGTAAAATCTGCTTCCAAGAGATTAGGTGTGCTAAGCCGACTCCTTTCCTTCTTTACCTCTGCACAATTGTTGACTCTATACACGGGTTTTGTCCGCCCCTGCGTGGAGTACAACTCTTATGTGTGGGGAGGTTCCCCACATACAGCTCTTCTCATTAGAGTTGAGTCAAAGGCTTTTCGTCTCATTAAATCTCATCCTCTTACTGACTTCCCTCAACCTTTGTCTCTTCGCCGCACTGTTGCATCTTTATCTCTTTTCTATCGCTACTTCAATGGTCACTGCTCCTCTGAACTGTCTGCATGCATTCCTCCACCTCTACGACGGGCGTGTAGCACCCGTCTAGCAGCAAACTCTCATCCCTTTTCTGTCCAACTCTCTAATGTAAGAGTTAACCGTTACTCCCAGTCCTTCATTTATGCAACAGGTCAGCTCTGGAACTGTCTCCTTCTGTTTGTATTTCCTGCTTCCTATGATCTCCAGTCTTTCATAAGCAGTGTGTCCAGGCATCTCGAAATGATCGGGCCTTGAATTTGGTTCTCTCTTGAATTTTCTTTTTCTCTCGAAAGGAACAGTTATTGCGGGCCTGTGTCCTTTGGTTCCCTCTTCCTCGCACAAAAAGAATTATATGTGTGTGTGTGTGTGTGTGTGTGTGTGTGTGTTTCGGTGAGGGATAGTTTAAACTGCTATGTCACTTGCCTAGTTGCATGAGGCTAAGCAAATATAATAAAATGACTGAAATATGTGCCGTCATCTGGGTTCGGGCTGAAGTATATCCTCCCATAATTAATTCATTTGGCTCTAGAGACTTCTGTTACACTGAGCTTTTATCACGCCATGGCGTAGAAATATAAGTGCCTGGCTCCTAGCTGGGAGTCACAGGTTCTCTTCCTACCTAGAGCGTAAAAAAGAATCCACGTTATGTTACATCCACACATGTAGTGTGTGTTTCTCCTATATGTGTATGCATTTGTATACATACATGCTTTCAGACTGACTAAATTCTGAAAGAAATCCAAGATATGCTCTAGCACCCTCGTTACACAATTTGATACACGGTAAAGATTCGGCTTACCATATTTTCGCCAAATATGATTGCATGGTTTAATATCTGAGCCCTTAAAAATCAAATAGATAATAAAAAATTGTTTCAGTCCATTAATTGAGATTGGCGTGTTGGATATTTGCACAAGGAACAGTTGCACGAAGTCAAAGTGAATTTGTAAAGAAATGAGGGAATAACACCAAACTGGGTAGTGCTTGGAGAAAAGAATATAAAATATATATTTAACAAATACTACGTGGTTTCCGCCGCCGTGTGGAGTTCTTAATAAATACATATATAATAAGTACTGTATACTTAAAGAGTAACTGTGTAGAAAAAATTTTAATTTCTTGAAAGGTCAAAAGAACAAATTAAAAGAGTGGCCACATTTGGCCTGTGGTTCATTCTGCAGACAGGTGACCCGTATCTTTAAGAGGTTTTCCAGCACCTCTCTGTCATTAATTTACTTTTGAATTTTTTCTGCCATAGTTTATTTCTCTACTACGTACCACAGTGATGACATCTTTTATGTTCTTTCTGAAAAAACAAAAATATCCATACTAAACTCCTGAATCCTACGACTTCTATTATTCGTTTACTTCTGCTATCCCCAGATTACTGTATATTATTCAGGTCAGGTGAAGTCTCTTATAATGACTATTAACGAAAGCCGTAATTAAGTTCTCTCATTTTAATATAACTCCTAAGTACAATGATCTGAGGTTAGCTAATATATATATATATATATATATATATATATATATATATATATATATATATATATATATATATATATATATATATATATTGTTACATAGCCTATGATTTCATCATCCTTTGTGTAATTCTAACGTACAGTGTGCTGCATGTTTGATCACGAGCGTGTTCTACCTCACTCCCCCCTCCTCCCTTATAGTAGAGTAAGTCGTTCTTTCTGTTGCTCAGAGCAGGAGTGTCAACTCTTTGTCCTCTCTGGCTTCATTTGCGCGTCCTTCTTACAAGTTGTATCAAGCTCTGCCGGCCCCTATATAATGAGCTCAGTCTCTACATTAATTGCCACTTACATCTACTCTTCATTTTGTTCACATCTCTGTCCTCCTCTGTACAGTTGTTATTATTGTGAGTGCACAGGAAGTCTCCAACCATCTAGCAGCTGTGTAATTTAAGTATAAGTGATATTGCACTTTTTCTTGTACTGTGTAGCGTAAGGTGTTGATTCTTAGGCCTAGTGAGGTTTTTGTGATTAATGTAAGGTTGTGTCAGCCAATTGTTAATAATAGTTTGTGTCTGTAATAATTTATCTTGCATTAACTGAGCATTATCCAGTGTATTGTCATTTTATCAGGGCTGACTTAGATAAATTTACTCTTGCTAATTTCGTGTCAATAGAGGCTATTGCAGTTAACCATATATTTAACCTGTTTTTTGCCATTACATTATCCTTATGAGTCCTGAATGTTTTGTTGTTAGTTTGAGCATTAAACTTTAACTTGTAATTTTACCTAACTCTTTGTTTTGAACCTGGAACTTTGCGGGACAGTTTTCTCTGTTCCGTAACATAAAATTGGCGACCTCTTATCAGGATATTCAGGATATTATCATAAGGATATTGTTTGATATTTAGTGACTGTGATTTATTCATGATGTCTACTATTACTACGCTTGATGAAGCCAAAGATTTTTTGTCAAATGTGCAAACAGTGTGTGATGTAGAAAACAGAACAAAGAATGAACTTAAGCTTGTTGCTCAACAATTGGGAATTGCTGTTCGCTCTCATCATTCTAAAGATCAAATTGTTGACATGATTAATGAAAGCTTGTTTAATGTAACTCCGCCAAATGAGCAAACGCAGATTGAATTAGCTAAGTTACAGCTAGCCCTGCAGGAGGCTCGTGTAAAGGAGGCTGAATTTCAAGCACGTGCAAAGGAGGCTGAGTCTCAGGCTAAGGAGGCAGAGTCTCACGCTAAGGAGGCGGAGTCTCAGGCTCGTATTCAGGAGACACAGATACAGGCACAAATTGAACTTGCCAGGATTCAGGCAGACCATGAGTATCGCATGAAACAAGGTGGAACTGGATCATTTAGCTCTGATGATTTTGATGTGGCTAAAAATGTTAAACTTGTCCCTCCTTTTAATGAATCTGATTTAACAAAGTATTTTCAGTTGTTTGAGAGGGTAGCTACAGGTTTTAATTGACCAAAAAAGTATTGGCCAGTACTCCTTCAAATTGTTCTCACCGGTAAAGCTCAAGTAACTTATGCATCTTTGCCGCAGGATCAATGTGATAATTATGATGTAGTTAAGAGCTTGATTCTTAAGGCCTATGAGCTTGTTCCTGAAGCCTATAGAGTAAAATTTAGGACAACTTATAAGCAAGATAAGCAATCCCATGTTGAGTATGCAAAAATTAAAGAAGATCTGTTAGAGCAGTGGTTAAATTCTAAGAATGTGGATTCTGATTTTGGTAAATTTAAGCAGATGATTTTGCTGGAGGACTTCAAGAGGTGTATTTATAAAGATGTAACCCTATATCTTGATGAGAGAAGAATAGATAATTTGTCTGATGCTGCAGTTTTAACTGATGAATATGTTCTCACTCACAAGAGATATTCTAAAGAAAAAGGGAAAGCTGAGAGTAAGTACGTTGCCTCAACTCAGAGTACAGGTAACAGGAAAGAGAATAAAGATGATGTTTCTCAGGAAGTAAATACCAGCTTCACCTCTAGATTTCAGAAAAGTAAATGTACTTATTGTAGTAAGCTTGGTCATACTACGGAGAGATGTTTCAGGAGACAGCGTGATGTGAACAAAAAGGAGTCTTTAAATATTCAGTCAATTGGTCTAGTGTCCACCCTTGAGAGTTCCCAGAATTCTTTAACTGAGTTAACTGAACCTGCTTTGAGGGGTAAATTAAATCCTCATGATGAAGCTCCTCTTTTGAGCAGTAACGTGGGTGACACTCTCAATAGTTCATGTGCTAATTTCCTGTCTGATGGTTTTGTCAGTCCTCTGGACAGTAATGACAGGAAATCAGTTCAAATTTATCGTGATACAGGTGCTTGCCAATCCCTTATGCTGACCAGTGTTCTAGGCTCTAATGTTAATTCCTCTGACGAAACGGTAATCTTACAAGGTGTAGGGAATAATTACCTCTCTGTCCCTCTGTGCAGAGTGAATTTAGAGTCTGGTTTTGTTAATGGTTCCATTATGGTTGGGTTGGTTGAGACACTCCCAATGTCAGGTGTAACTTTCTTACCTGGAAATGATATTGGTGGAAGTCAAGTGTGTCCAGCTCCTCAGTTGTATAGTGAGCCAGTGGCTGCGGCCCAGGATTGTGATGTCCCTGATGTGTTCCCTGCATGTGCTGTCACTAGGGCTAAGTCTAAAGTTACTGGTGATTTAGAGGATAATGATGATGATGATGTTATCCTAGCTGACACTTTTCTTGCTAATTTGGACCACTCACCAGATGAGGCAGTACCCCGTAGTGTTGATAATTTGTCTCGTCAAGAGTTGGTTGAGTTGCAGGTTGCTGACCCTGAGTTGAAAGGTCTTGCTAACTCTGCTTGCAGTGAGGAAGAGTCAGCTGGTGCTTCTACTTGTTATTATATAAAGTCAGGAGTACTTATGAGGAAGTGGAGACCCCCAACAGCATCAGCCGACTGTGAGTGGGAGGATGTACATCAAGTTGTCATCCCTCGTGTTTGTAGGCAGGATATCATTAGAGTGGCTCATGATTCCAGTTTGGCAGGACACCTTGGAGTGAGGAAGACTGTGGCACGGATTTTGAAACACTTCTACTGGCCAGGTATCTTCAGGGATGTTTCCTGGTATTGTAAGTCTTGTCACACCTGTCAAGTTGTGGGGAAGTGTAATCAGACCGAAAAGGTTGCACCTCTAGTTCCCATTCCTCCTTTTGAGGCGCCATTCACCCGTGTGTTGGTGGATATTGTGGGCCCTCTTCCTAAGACTTCTTCAGGATTTTCTTATGTGTTGACCCTGATTGATATGGCTACTCGTTATCCTGAAGCCATTCCACTTAGAAATATCTCAGCAAAGAACGTGGTTAAGGAAATGCTAGGGTTCTTCACAAAGTTTGGTCTGCCCAAGGAGGTACAGTCAGACCGGGGAAGTAATTTCATGTCAAACATTTTCAAGCAGTCTCTGAAAGAGTTGGGCATCACACAGATCATGACTTCAGCTTACCATCCCCAGACCCAAGGAGCGTTGGAGAGATATCATCAAACACTCAAATCGATGCTCAAGAAATACTGTTTGGAACATCAGAAAGACTGGAATAAAGGTCTTCCATTTGTTGTATTTGCCGCAAGAGAATCTCCAAATGAATCACTGGGCTTCTCACCTTTTGAACTACTGTTTGGCCATGAAGTAAGAGGACCCCTTAAGCTACTCAAGGAATGCTGGCTGTCGGAGGAAGATGACGTCAACCTGCTGGAGTATGTGATGAAGATCAAAGAACGGCTGTCCACTGCTTTACAGCAGGCGAGAGAGAATTTAGGAGCTGCTCAGGAGAAGATGAAGACTTGGTATGATAAGAAGTCCAGGTTACGCCACTTTCAGCCAGAAGATCAGGTTTTGATTCTGCTACCGGTGCATGGGCAACCTCTTCAAGCCAAGTTTAGTGGTCCTTATTTCGTGGAGAAGAAACTCAGTGATGTCAACTATGTCATCGCCACACCAGATCATAGAAAGAACAAGCAACTATGTCACATCAACATGCTAAAGTTATATCACAGGCGGGACGAAAATAATCCAGTCTGCACTGTAGCTGTTCCACCCGAGTCTGCAAGTGAAGCTCTCCCATGCAGTATGAGCCTGAGTGATAGTTTGGGGAAGAATCCTGATATCATGAATGATCTCCAGACTAAGCTTTCTCATCTACCTCCCGAGGAAAGGCAGGAGTTTTCGGCATTACTGCAGGAGTACCCGCAAGTGTTCCGTGCCACTCCAGGAAGAACCACTGTGGTGATGTATGATGTCGATGTTGGAGACGCAAAGCCAATTAAACTGCCTCCTTACCGTGTGAACCCAGTGAAAGTTCCTCTCATCCAGAAGGAGCTTGGCTACCTGTTGGACCACAAGATGATTGAGCCCTGTCAGAGTGAGTGGAGTTCTCCTGTCACTCTAGTCCCTAAGCCAGGTGGGTCACAGCGGCTTTGCATCGACTACAGACGTGTTAATCAGATAACCAAAACAGACACTTACCCTCTCCCTCGTGTGGAAGATTGCATAGACAAGATCGGAAAGGCTAGGTACATAAGTAAGTTTGATTTGTTAAAGGGATACTGGCAAGTACCTATGACTGAACGTGCTAGGGAGATCTCATGTTTTGTAACACTAGGAAAGACTTTTGCATGTTCTGTAATACCATATGGTATGAAGAATGCACCAGCCACATTTCAGAAGCTCATGAATGTTGTAACAGAGGGTTTGGCAGGGTGTGTTGTTTATATTGATGATGTATTAATCTTCAGTGACAACTGGAAAGATCACCTATGCCATGTCAGTAAATTTCTTGAGCGTTTGGTTCAGGCTAATCTTGTAGCTAATTTATCAAAGTGTGAGTTTGGTCAAGCTAAAGTTCAGTACCTTGGGTACGTAATTGGTGATGGACATGTTGCACCAGCAGCAGCTAAGGTTCAGGTTATAAGTGATATTCCCAGACCTAAAAGTAGGAAAGAGCTACAAAGATTTTTGGGAATGGTAGGTTATTACAGGAGATTTGTTCTTAACTTTTCAATTCTTGTATCACCACTTACAGACCTACTGAAAAAGGGAGTTAAATTTGTCTGGACCGATAACTGTGAATCCTCTTTCAACAAACTTAAAGCTATCCTATTAAGTCAGCCAGTGCTTGCTACT
Organism: Coenobita brevimanus; assembly: GCF_032717465.1. Lineage (NCBI taxonomy): Eukaryota > Metazoa > Arthropoda > Malacostraca > Decapoda > Coenobitidae > Coenobita > Coenobita brevimanus. Next base: position 24,339,559 of record NC_136991.1, on the reverse strand, counting down.
CCAAATTTTGCTAAGCCTTTTAACATGGCTGTTGATGCAAGTGATACAGGAGCTGGGGCTGTTTTGCTGCAAGAGGATGATCAGGGTATTGAACATCCTGTATCTTATTACAGTAAGAAGTTCACTCCACCTCAAAAGAACTAAGCTATTGAGAAAGAGCTTTTGACCTTGATTTTGGGTTTACAGCATTTTTCATTTTATTTGTGTTCTGGTTTTGACCCCATAGTCATTTATACCGATCATAACCCACTGAAATTCCTTAGTAAGTTTAAAGATAAAAATCAGAGATTGGCAAGATGGAGTCTACTTCTTCAGGAGTATTCATTAGACATACAACATGTCAAGGGGAAAGAAAATGTTATTGCAGAATGCTTATCTAGACTTTAGACAGATTGGTTTAGAGTAATAAGAAATTTCCTTTGTAAATTTCTTTTTCTTTGTGGGGAGGTGTTACATAGCCTATGATTTCATCATCCTTTGTGTAATTCTAACGTACAGTATGCTGCATGTTTGATCACGAGCGTGTTCTACCTCACTCCCCCCTCCTCCCTTATAGTAGAGTAAGTCGTTCTTTCTGTTGTTCAGAGCAGGAGTGTCAACTCTTTGTCCCCTTTGGCTTCATTTGCGCGTCCTTCTTACAAGTTGTATCAAGCTCTGCCGGCCCCTATATAATGAGCTCAGTCTCTGCATTAATTGCCACTTACATCTACTCTTCATTTTGTTCACATCTCTGTCCTCCCCTGTACAGTTGTTATTATTATGAGTGCTCAGGAAGTCTCCAACCATCTAGCAGCTGTGTAATTTGAGTATAAGTGATATTGCATTTTCTCTTGTACTATGTAGCGTAAAGTGTTGATTCTTAGGCCTAGTAAGGTTTTTGTGATTAATGTAAGGTTGTGTCAGCCAATTGTTAATAATAGTCTGTGTCTGTAATAATTTATCTTGCATTAACTGAGCATTATCCAGTGTACTGTCATTTTATTAGGGCTGACTTAGATAAATTTACTCTTGCTAATTTCGTGTTAATAGAGGCTATTGCAGTTAACCATATATTTAACCTGTTTTTTGCCATTACATTATCCTTATGAGTCCTGAATGTTTTGTTGTTAGTTTGAGCATTAAACTTTAACTTGTAATTTTACCTAACTCTTTGTTTTGAACCTGGAACTTTGCGGGACAGTTTTCTCTGTTCCGTAACAATATATATATAGTTACCACCCAGCGTTTCAAATGGTTTGTTGGTTTACAGGAAACCATTTAGCTTGTCACTCAATGTAAAGCCACCTGAAATGGCAAGGAAAGCAATAAGAAGTGACAGGAAAGATGGGAGAAATGGGAAGAGAGGAGGGCAGGCACAGAAAAAGAATGATAAAGGCTATGGAAGAAGTAGGCAGCACTGCATCAAGTGAGTGGATGATGGTCGTCACCACCTACCCCCAGTGTATAGTCATGGAAGTTAATTAATTAATTAATTAATAATAATAATAATAATAATAATAATAAATATTAATAGTGAGGATGGTAATGTCTATTTATTATTATTATTATTATCATTATTATTATCGTTTTACCATTATCCTTTCAGCAGCAATGGTTATCTTTATTACTGTTATAACCTCATTATCATTACTGGTATTAGCATTAGTATTAGTATTAGAATTTTTCTTATTATTATTACATACAATACAGAACTACGTACGTGAATATTTAACTGAAGGCTGGAATTTCCAGTTGCGTATTTTTAGATAATACTGTATAAACTGTCAAATGAAACCCAGACGCAGCCAAAGTGCGATTTGTGACCGAACCGAAAAAAGTATATGATTCATCCAACAGAAAATCCTGATTAATGGTCCACCGCACGCAAAAAGATCCATCATTCAATAAAAAAAAAGTGGGGAGAGAGAGAGAGAGAGAGAGAGAGAGAGAGAGAGAGAGAGAGAGAGAGAGAGAGAGAATGATTTTTAAATGGTTTCTGTATATATGTTGGTGATTATTAATCTGTGGATGGTGATAATGGTCATAACGGTGTGTGTGTGTGTGTGTGTGTGTGTGTGTGTGTGTGTGTGTGTGTGTGTGTGTGTGTGTGTGCAACGCTTTTTGACAATATTAAGGTATGAGTACTGTAGTTTGTGTTGTGTAATGGTCTCATTGTTGTCTTCATTCTCATTGAAATTATCATTATCATCATCGACGTTCCCTTTATGCACGTAGGATGGGCATATTTCGATCCAGATTGCCAGCCATCATTATCTTCATCCTCTTCCCCGTCATTATAATCCTCGTCATCGTTCCCATATGCATATAAGGTGGGTATGCTGTATTTTCAAGACAAAATCCCAACCGTTATCAACATTATCATCAACAACAACGTTCCCATATGCACACAAGGGTTTTTACATATTTTCAGGAGGGACGCCCATTCTTTTTCTGGCCATTGTCCTGTTGTGCTCATTTACCCCGCCTCATTAACACACATGACTGGCACTTGCATAACTGAAGGCTGCCACTATGAAAGTTACTGCCTGGAGCTTAGTTTTAACTTTAAAAGCTTTTTACAGGATAAAAACAAAGAAATTTTGATTTCTATATTTTGTAGAAAAAATACATTTCTTTCAACCCCTTTAGCCTTGTAACGTACGGTAGTTTTGTTTGTTCAAGTTTTCACCAGGTAAGTTACTAAATTAGAAAAGAAAATTCATGGCGAAGGAGGATAATGAAAGGTAAATATTACACCTCAAATTTCACAAGCCCCCCAGAAATTGAAGGATATCGTCTGTAGGTAGCAAATATTAAATAAAAAATAGTCGAATCGATGGGATAGTAATTTGTCATTTATTATATCAACAAAAAAACAAATTACCTTACTTGTCGTAACTTACGAAGGCTGTGAATCCATGATTAAGAAAGTGGCTTTTTAATCTCTTTTGGGACAGGAATCATGGAGAAGGAAATACAATTCGCAATATCCTTCCAACACAAATGATGAATGTTAGATCATTAGTTCCCTCTACCTGTACAAAGATGAAAGCACAATATTCCAGTCTCTTATTCCTTCACCCTGTATTTTCCTTTTTACAGTACATCACACACTTGAGATTACAAAATTTTCTCTCTCATCCCCAAAGATGAAAATAATAATCATGCCGAGGATTGCATACTTCCATGTTGTCAATATTATGGTGAAATGTTACAGCTATACGTATTTGTATACTGAATGATATTCAAGCACAAGAGAAGATTCAACAATGATAGAATTCAGAGTAATATTTTGGGCAAAACAAGAAAGTAGTGCTAAGAGCCGATGTTGCAGGAATTCAATGAGGCCTTTGAGTGCCGTGTGCTGAAGTGCCGCCATTAGGAGCTTCTTCTGTGGAGGCGTGGCTGGAGCGTCATTATCTTGGAGAGGCGAGTGTTTCTCACTGATGTGTGCGTGTTCATGGCGGGGGAACAGGAGTGCTGTGACGTTGAGGCAAATGGTACAAGGAAAACCCATCCTCACCGCCTGTGCTGTGACGGGGGCGTTTGGTCTTCATAATTACACTGGGAGATGTGAATGGTCTGAGTGATAGCGTAGGATCTGTGAGCGAGAGGCAACTTGACACGTCTAAGATCCCTTGTTGGAGAGATGTTACCAGGAAGCCTTGAGAGCAGGGCTGTTTCTAGCCTTTTGGGGGCCCTAGGCAGAATGCTGTTTGGGGGCCCCTATCTTATGAAACTATGGTGGGGGGATTCCAAACCATCTAAGGTGATCAGGGGGCATGCATTTAACATTTAAATACTTCAAGAAAGCCAAGAAATAGCCAAGCACCACAACCTCGAGTCACTTTACACATATTTTAATTTCTTAAAAAGCTAATATTTGCAGCTTGGGGGCCCCCTAGTGGCATCGGGGGCCCTAGGCAACCGCATACTTCGCCTATAGCAAGAAACGGCCCTGCTTGAGAGGGTTATGTGAAATTACACTGCTGAAAGAAAGATGGGAAATCCCAGGTAGTTGAACTTGTACTTTTTCAAAGGAGAGCAGTAAGGGTCATGTCATTTCTGAGATCGATGTAAAGACAAAATATCTAGCCTGGAGAGGACAAGCCCTCAGGTTCTTTTACAACGAAAGAACTAACACGACTGTTTCTTTCTGGAGAGAGAGAGAGAGAGAGAGAGAGAGAGAGAGAGAGAGAGAGAGAGAGAGAGAGAGAGAGAGAGAGAAATAGGAGAGAGAGAGAGAGAGAGAGAGAGAGAGAGAGAGAGAGAGAGAGAGAGAGAGAGAGAGAGAAATAGTAGAGAGAGAGAGAGAGAGAGAGAGAGAGAAAGATGATTTCCCCATTGTTACTAAAAGAGAGAATCTAGAAAGGATGACAAGGCTGAGAGAGTCAGGAGAGCTTGCCAAGAATAGTTATACTGCCATAAGAATGCTGGTCCTGGTCTGCCCATCACATTTTATGCCCAGTTTGCAGCAAGAACACACCTCTCCTTCTCTCTTTGTCCACTCCTGTTTTCGTGTCATTTTTCTCCAGTTTGTGCGTTGGCCACACGTCCTAAGTGGCCATCAGTGTCGTGTCCGGCTTGGGGTCATATTCTTGTTAGCTTTGGCAGTTCCCTACTACCTCTTCCTGACCTGTATATTTTTGTTCAAACAGTGGCAACGCTACCTTGTGCGTTGTTTATACCAACTACGTTGATGACAAAATATTTTGCAAGGCCAACAGGACAAGACTGAAGTGAAATGTGCAAAATTAATAAGATCCGATTGACAAAAAGATTCCTAAGCCCTTTAGATGTATCGCTACACATTCTATCAAGCGATATATTCTGCACAGAGGAACTCATTAATCATCTTACAGGCAATTGGTGCAAATTATATCGATAATCAAACGGCATATAAAACATACAAGGGAATGTAAAGGTGTAAAATGCTGAATGAATCGCAAAGGAAAAGGTGTTACAAAGCCTCTTGTGCCAGGAAGATTACGGCCCCACGTTTGAAGGTTGTGTGTGGAAGGGTAGGTGATGGCTGGCTTACCTCACTCACACTGCAACAAGTGGTGTACACACTTTTCATTTCTCTGGCTCTCGTACATCCCTAGCCTCTTTCCGCATTTTGGGCCGGATTCTAGGCGGGACAGGAGGCCTGTATGCTTCTTCCAAAGCAGTTTATTTTGCCCATTAGCCCATAATATCAAAAACTTCCTACTTATATATTTCTTACCTCGACGTAACATGTTTCTGTAACGTATAAAATTATGAAAAGGAGTATTATACAAAATACGTCATTGAGGAGATTGTGCTACAGTGTGACCTATGCCACCTAGCATACAAGCCTTATAAAGTGAAGAGAGGGGTGACAGAACAACAACAGGATTTTCCCATAAGTTTTTTAAGTACATTTCTCATTCGATTCATCAAATACTGTATAAGTGATTTTTGTACTAGCGAAATAACTTTCACTGATGACTGAACAATAATTTTGCTAAATGGATGTCACTTTATTATTGAATTATTATTATTATTATTATTATTATTATTATTATTATTATTTTTATTATTATTATTATTATTATTATTATTATTATTATTATTATTATAGCCATCATTAATATTAAAATAACTATTATAAGTAGTAGTATAATTAGTATTAGTATTATTATTAGATCAGAACTTTTAATATTCAGTTTTGTTCTAAATAATCAAAGCAGTAGCGTATTTGCTGTATTGGTTACTGTCATAAGAAGCTGTTTGTCGATTTTTTTTTTCTTTTTTCTTTTTATGAGCAACAGAGGGGACAGGGGTGCTGGGGAAGCACAGGGGACGCGAGAGGGGCAACCGGGAGTAAATCTAAGTCTCGTCTGACACTTGTAGAATCCAATTAGATATATATATATATATATATATATATATATATATATATATATATATATATATATATATATATATATATAGATATAGATATATATATATATATATATATATATATATATATATATATATATATAGATATATATATATATATAGATATATATATATATAGATATATATATATATATATATATATATATATATATATATATATATATATATATATATATATATCGATGCATGGATTAATAGATAGGTATAGATTTGTGTGTGTGTGTGTGTGTGTGTGTGTGTGTGTGTGTAGAGGACAACCACACACACACACAGAACAGTTATGGCATATCCCACTTTAACTGTGTCATCATGGCCTCATCCCACCTCCACTCTGAGACAAATCCCAGTAAGCCGTGAGAACAGAGAGCGGCGGGGCTGGGCGTAGCGGGGCAGGGCGGGTTGGGGCGGTGCGGTGTGAGTGCCAATGATGCCGTGGACAGGGTAACGAGCACAGGGGATATACCCTGCTCACGCTCCACACAACACTTAAACCTTTTTCTTTGTCATCCTTACCAGCTTCACTCCTTCATATGCTGCTTATCCCAGTCAAATCCTGCCTGAGCGATGAAATATACTTGTGTGAGATTTATCTATCTATGTATCTATCTCTCTCTCTATCTATCTATCTATTGCCAGACGCCTCAATCCCGTACGGGGTGGCCACAAACAAATCTCCTCCACGTCGCCCTGTCCCCCTCCATTTCACTGCCCTGCTCCCATCTCACACCCCCCTCTCTCATGTACCTCTCCACTCCATCCCTCCATCTCATCCTCGGCCTTCTCCTCCCTCTCCCCCCTCCATCTCACTCACATACACTCTCCTCGTCAGTCTCTCACCATCCATCCTCTCCACATGGCCAAACCACCTCAGTGTGTTCGTCCTAACGCTTCCTATCACATCCACATCCACAGTACAAAGCTCCTTTATATTTGTCAGCCTGTCTCTCCATGTGACTCCACAGGCTCCTCTTAAATAACCCATTTCCACTGCTCTCACTCTGGACTTGTGTCCTTCCAACAATGTCCAAGCTTCACTTTCATACGTTAGAGTTGGTATCACAATACTGTCACGTAGTAACTTTCTCACGTCCATGCTCATCTCCTTGTTTCTTATCACTGCTTGCAAGGAACCAGCAACCTTTCTTCCTTGTTGTACCCTTTCAAGCACTTCACCCTCCAAACTTCCATCCATACTCAACACACTCCCAAGTACTTAAACGTACTCACATTCTCCATTTCCTCACCATCCAACCTCACTGTACATTCACTGACTTCACCTCTCTCAAAAACCATCACTTTACTCTTCCCTATATTCACCTTTAGATTCGGTTTCCTCCACACTCTCCCAAACTCATCCACCAAACCTTGCAGCTCCCCTTCGTCTTCACTTAACAACACAGTATCATCTGCAAACAACAGTACAGGGAGTTTCCAAACACTGCCCTCTCTCACTAAGGCCACTCAACATCCACTTCCCTTCCTTGTATCTCTTTTATTACCCCATCCATGTACAGATTGAACAACCATGGAGACATGACACATCCCTGTTTCAACCCAACCTTCAGAGAGAAAAATTCACTCAGTTCACCATCCACACGCACTGCAGCCTTAGCACCATCATACATACTCTTCACAGTATTCAACAATTTCCCATCTACTCCATATATTCTTAATACTTTCCACAATCATTGTCTATCCACCCTGTCATATGCTTTCTCCAAATCCATGAAGGCAGCATACAACTTCTTTCCTTTCTCTAAAAACTTTTCCACTATAGATCTAAGAATGAATATCTGACCTACACAACCTCTTCCCTTCCTAAAGCCTCCCTGTTCTTCTCCAGCTAATTCCTCTGTTATTTCCCTAACTCTGTCAATAAGTATCCTACCATATACTTTTCCTATTTCACTAAGATAACAAATGCTCCAATGTTACCACACACTTCATTTTCCCCTTTTCCTTTGTACAAGGGAATTAATATACCTGACTTCCAATCCTCCTGGACTCTTCCTTCCTCCCAGGCCAATCTGCATATCTTCCACATCCATTCTACTACTATCTCTCCCCCATGCTTCAGCATTTCACCACACACTTCATCAATTTCTGGGGTTTTCCCAAATTTAACTTTCTCCATTATTTCCACAACTTCTATCCTACTGATTTCTTCCTGTCTTCTCACCTCCCTCCTTCTCCCAGCCATTCCCCAGCCACTTATACTCTCATTACTTCCATTCTTTAAGTTCAACACTTCCTTAAAGTGTTCTCTCCATCTGCTCACTTTTTCTCCCTTCTCCACTAGTAATCTACCATTTTTATCTTTCACTCCCCTGCTAACTTCACTGCCACCCTGCCTTACTCTCTTCACCTCTTTCCAGAACATTTTCTTACAGTCCCTCCACTCTACACTCTAATTCCTTCCAAATTCCTCATCCATTCTCTTCTTAATCTCTCTTAATAATCTCATCACCTCTCTCTTTCTCTCTACATATAACTCTCTCTTCTGCCTCTCAACTTCTTCCACTCCCATATTTCTCATCCATTCATTGTATGCTTTCTTCTTCGTGCCACAGCCTGTCTCACCTTTTCATTCCACCATACTGTTCCTTCCACCCCCTTCCGTCTTCTCTTCACCCCACACACCACATCACATGCTGCACATATTTCTTCTGTGAATATCTTGCACACACCTTCCACGTCCCCCATCTGCTCCAATTCATATTTACCAAATTGTTCCTGCACTTCTCTCCTATATTCTTCCTTTTTCTCATTCTCTTGTAACCTTTCCACTCTCCTTGCAACTACTCCTTCCTCCCGTCCTTCCCTTCTTCTATATCTCCATCTTACTTGGTTTTTGATTCTGGCCACCACCAAGCAGTGGTCAGAAAGTCCACTCCCCCAACCTCTATAAGCTCTTGCATCCATTACACATCTTCGCATACTTTCATCCACATGCACACAATCATTCATTGCCTTCCTTTCATTCAGTTCACCACCCACACTTCTCATCACTCGCCATGTATACCTGTGGATCATTTTGTGCCTGAAGAGGGTATTGGCTATCACCAACCCCCTCCCGGCACAAATGTCCACTAACGCACTGCCATTCTTGTCTATCTCAGCAGGCACACCCCACTCACCAACTATTCCATCCACCTTCACATTCCCTACTTTACCATTCACATCACCAATCAAAAACACTTTCATTCCTTCCAAACTTTTCCATGCACACTTCCACATTTGTCCAGAACTCTTCTCTCACTCTGCTTGCACGATCTTGCGTTGGCGCTACACGCACACAATCGCCCATATTTGTATTCCAACTTTCAATTTTACCCACACAATCCTTGAGTCAACTGATCCATACACTCTTATGTTCTTCTTCCATCTTTTACTCACAACAATACACACTCCTTCTTTTGCCCTCTCATTTTCACCTACTCCTGCACATATATCCCATCCATACTCCCATTCTCTCACACTCTCTCCTCTTCATTTAGTTTCAGTTACTCCACATACATCCACTTTCACATCTTCAAGCACCTGGACAATCTCTCTCTCTCTTTCACCTCATCATTCGCACCCTTTACATTCCACGTCACGATTCCTACCATGTCCTTTGTCCGGTCTTTGGTCATCTTTTGGTCAGTCCTTGTCCGAGGCTTCTTGTTCGTTATTTTAATTGGCTGTTTTCTGGGGAGGGGCACTAACCCTCCCCCAACCCTTTTAGTCGCCTCATACGACAAGCAGAGATACTGGGGGAGAATTCTTGAAAAAAAACCCTACCCCCAGAGGGGGTGTTATTATATACAATGATTTAAATAAAAAGATGAAAACATTATTTAAGCTACCTAGAAAGATGCTAAAGACGCTTGTCTAGCTGACTGTTTTAAGCATCGCCAATATCTGTCGATCCTGGTGCTGGGAAGAGTCTTCCAGGGATGTGATATTTGCTTTGTGGTTACCTCGTAGCCGAGGAAAAATCCTGACGTACCAGAATCTTGACATGATACTGATCATTAAGATCAGTCATGATGCTTCATGTGCAATGTGATCCTTTGCCTGGTGAAGGACATGTGCAACAACACCTTAGGGAGGGAGGGTCCCTGATAACATCATCCCGGCTGGTTCGCTATACAATAACTTGGACACCGGCAGTTCTTGATATCACTGGCAGGGCCGCTGTTGCCAGATGGTCCATAATGATGACGCCTCTCAGCTGGACTGTCAGAGCATATTATGACATAAGTCTTCGTATCATCTGACGGCATTGTCTTTCATACTTCACTTTCTGGATTGCTGCCGTGGACTTGGTTCCTCTAATTTATTTTGATACCCCTGTTCATTACCAGTGCTCTGAGAGCTGATCCGTATCACAATATGGTCTATAACCATTTGAGGCAATGTAGTAGTTTGAACATGGCTTGCATTCTGTCTATTTATATCATTAAAAAGCTCACTGTCACAAAAACAGCTAGTACGACACTGATTTTCACATGTACCCTTCTCCTTAAGCATACCTCACCCAATTCATATTTTCATATAATGAAGAAGGTTTATTTCGGATAGTCTCCCTCTTTCAGCGAGAGGCCCGGATCTGGAAGGGATCACTCATGGACCGATACAAATACCGGTGGTTTTATGACGCACTGGGTCGCAGTTTGCTTGAATTAGGAAGCTCATTAGCAGCCCTTCCTAGTCCGTTTTTTTCTACTTATAGCAAACCGCCTTCTTGTACATCATTTTTGGAAATTATGCTAATATTAAGGGTGTATAAATAACACGTGAGAGAATATCAGTGTTCATTATGCGTAATAACCCACTAAAGAAGGAGTGCTAGAAAGTCTTCTCGACTAATACTGAGCACGACCCAGGGGCATCAGAGGGTGGAGTGGAGGTAGCCGGTGAGGTTCCAGTTACTACCAACAATTGCATCACATACTGCCATGATACTCCATCTCACCCAACCCGTGTCCTTACCACCCCACCCTTCCAACGTCTTCTCCACCCTACCCTACCTGTGTCCTCCTTACCCCATACCACAACACCTGTGTCCTAACCACCCCATAGATCCCACCTGTGTCCTCAGTAATCCACCCACCCAGAGGGTGTCCTCACTGCCCCACCCCACCTACCACCCTACCTAGCTTCCTGTATCCTCTGCTCCTTGCTCTATACACGGAGCCCAAGAACGTCTTTTGCTTTTTATTCTCTCGATTGCTTGGCACTTTTATGTGTTCAGACTGGGAGATATGTTTTAAACTGGAATGGTAGGATAAAGCCATAATTATATGGGGTAAGGAGGCGTTTCATTAGTTCAAGAAGATCAGCTGATAACAACATGACTATACTAAACTGGATGTCACCCAGATTATTGGAAATATCCAGGACTCTTCCCAGATGAGGACTTATAGCAACTCCTCCTGACCTGTACCCGATACAATGATATATCCTTGCAAATTTTTCATGGATTCTATGATAGTATGAAAACTGTAAATGAAATAACACAACTATGTGTAATATGCAAAATAAATTGTTAGGTGGTGCAAGTGAGATTTCTAAGCTGACAAGAATATAGTCCTTAACCCACTCAGTCCGATGAAGTATTTTTTGTATGGAACTTAGACATAAGCTAGCCTATTCTGACCAAAGTTACAAAAGCATATAAGGAATTATATAATGAAAGTTATAGCTAACCCGTCCAGTTTGTATTGTTTCTTCTAAGTAAGACAAAAGCCTTTGAAAGAAGCAAAAAATAAACTGAAAAATATGTCACCAGACTGAAGAGGTAATTTCAGCTTATTAAACATATATTTCCCTGGGTTGATTGTTTTCCTAATCAGTACTTTCCTGTTCTATTCCTGAATCCTGCCAACTCCATTCGTTTATAGAAAGTAGGGTTGGTATAATGATTTTCTCGCTTGTTCGTCTCCTGAGTACGTGTCCACCTTTCGCCGCTCTTAATACTGGTTCCATTTTTCAGCGTATTATTCTTTTTTGTTACATACCAATACCTATTTAACTATTTTGATATATAATTGGTTCTACTGCCGCACTTTTTAAGAGCTATTCTAACTGTTACTTTCCTCGCCAAATAGGTTCTTAGGTCACTCTTAGTTGAATAAAATCATCTGGCGTCAGCATCAATAGAATACTGTAGTTGTCTTGACCATGATAGGGATAACAGAGACAGCAGTGCCGCTTTCAGCTGAGTATAATCGTCTGTGTTTAGCTTGAAAAGAATGCTAGATTTACACTGATCATGACAGGGTTTTTAATCTGTGCATCCCTTCTCTTCCTTTCATTCTTTTTAATTGCAGGACCCTCCCAGGCCTAGATTCACCTTTGTCACTGAATTGCTGAGTTGCTGAGGCTCCATTGATCTACGTTCAGCCGGCTTGGCACCTGGCACAACTAAGTTGTCATATTACAGGAACCTTTGTTGTAGGTCTGTAGTTTAGGGAAGTTCTGAGATGTAGAGAATCTGGTGTTTGACCTTTAGGAAATTGTAGAGGAGGTTGAAATCTGATAGGTCTGTTTTGAAAGGCATTGGGCATCCTTTGAATGCACGGTTTTCGAGATTTTTCATAATTTCTGCATAGTTTGAGAAACTTTTGATTAGTTTGGGTTAATCAGGAAATGTTCAAGTTAGAGCATAGGTAGGATAGTCAGTCACAGGGTCATTGGTAAATCTTGGTGGAAAAAATTTAAGCTGGAACAATTGTTAGGGCTAGATAGATAGATATATAGAATAGATGTCGGATGAACGAACGAGATAATGTGAGGTGAGGGGATGGAAGAATAAGTAGGTAGATAGATGGATTTGTGGATAATTTATAGACAGGTAGATGAATAGATGCATAGGTAGATAACTGAATAGAATTAATAGATGGGTGTATGGACGAAGATATGAAGACATACAGTACATGGAATATAGGTAGTGGCAGCATCTGGCAACTTTTGGCACCTGGGGTGGATGTTCCGATCGTCATCAGATTATCCGTTCTCTCTAATGACTTTCAAGACATTAAAATACTTTTTGCGGGACACTCATGTTTTTAAGTGATCGATGATTTTGTGGATAGTAGTAAAGTAGATGCGTGGGTGGACAGACGGAGAGAAAAAGATATTAGATGAGTGAATACTGTACATGAGTGGCTGGATAGATAAATGAATATATTGGTAGTTCCGACATCAAACCACTCAGCGGATCCTGGCGTTCTCTACTTACCTAAACAGGTTCTGTTTTTTACATCTGTGCCCACATAATGCTGAAGATGTAACTATATATATATATATATATATATATATATATATATATATATATATATATATATATATATATATATATGTGTGTGTGTGTGTGTGTGTGTGTGTGTGTGTGTGTGTGTGTGTGAAAGAGAGAGAGAGAGAGAGAGAGAGAGAAAGAGAGTGTGTGTGTGATTACAACTCAAACGTTTTCGTCCGATTTTATCAAAATCTGAGGAATATTGTAACAGTAACCAATGGGAAAAATACATTTATGATTGTAAGTCAAAGGTCAAGGTCACATGGGAAAATCTACTTTCATTGCTTCAGTCTGATCTACAGCAAGCTTTATGGAATGGTTAAGGATAGTGCAAGTCTTAAGGAATATAACTTTAATAGGAATCAGAGGTCAAGCTCACAGGGTACGGTCAGAGGTTAGGCCGTGTGTGTCCATATGTGAACAAACTACTATAACAGCTTTCAAGTGAATTGGAGCAAACATGGTCGAAGCTTTGACCATTTATTTTCGAGAATAGTAAATCAAAGACCATGGTAACAAGGCAAGAAATATTTAATAATTCAATCCAATGCAGACCAAACTTGGTGGAACGATTCAGGGTATGAAAGATGAAGGGACTCTGTTTTGAGAACCAGCAGTTAAGGGACATTGTTCCAGCCATGATCATGCATCCAAGTCATGTGGATTTTTTTTTTTTAATTACAACAGAGGAAGGAAAAACAAATGAACAAAATAATTAATCCATACACTAGATTACAGGTGTCCTCCATTCATAGAAAATCAGTAACAGTTGGACTTGCGAAGCCATTGGTTGAAGTTTGGGGGTAAACCATTCTGGGGAAGTGAGTTCCAAAGAGGTGCAGTTTCGAGAATAAAAATAATTCTGATAGACAGAAGTTCTGCAATATGACAGTGTGACAGTCCAGTCATGAGCTCTATCAGATGCCCGTGCAGCACCGGAGGAAGGCATAGAGAGGTGGCAAAATGGATGCAATATTGTTTGAGCATTTGCCATAAAAGTATCTATAAAGTAATGCAAAGGAGGCAACATTTCCTCTTACTTGAAGGGGAGGTAGTTCATTTGTAATAGTACGGTTATTAATAATTCCAACAGCCATGTTCTGAATTTTGTCTAATTGTTTTAGTGCCACCTCACCACACCCATTCCACAAGGGTGAGCAATATTACTGCTGAGAACGCACATGACTCATAAATTTATAAAATCCTAGTTTCTTAGAAGCGGTTTTAGCAAGTGGTCTGTCATGAGAGGTCTAGCTGAGCGTAGTGTTAAATGAAACACCGAGAATTTCAATACTTAGTAGCACTGAAGGTAATATTGGAATCAGGCAACATCTGCCTCTTAGTAAACTGTATTTATTTGGTTTCACTAGCATTAAATGAGACAATGTTATTTTCTCCTACATTTTCTCCCATTCAGTGATCTTAGATACGTCATGATTTATGGAAATTGCTTCATTATGTTGTGAGTTATAGGTACTGAACGTTGTGAATGGGTGTTTCAGTGTAAATGAACTTGTGAAGTGTTGAGCCATCTGCATATGAATGGATGGTATTAGGGGTGACAGATAAGAGATCATTAATATGAATTAGGAATAAGGTTGGAGTCACAACTGATCCTTGAGGCACGCCGGCATCAATCGAGTGGAAATGAATGGGAATAGAGAGAGCAGAGAGGCTGTAAACATGATTGGTTTTGGGGGTGTGAAGAGAAGGAATGCAGTACCAGGAGACGTGACACTCGCACAGGTGAAGAGCGCTGTGAAACAGCTGAAAAATGGGAAAGCAGTTGGGGTTGATGAGGTGCATGCAGAGATGCTTAAGTGCAGTGGAAATAGTGGAATGAAGTGCTTGCTGGAGATATGTAAGAAAGCATGGATGAGTGAAACTGTGCCTGCAGAGTGGAAAAAGGCTGTGATTGTACCCCTGTACAAATATAAATGTGAGCGAAGTGAGTGCAAGAATTATCGTGGCATATGTTTATTGAGCGTGGTTGGGAAGGTATATGGAAGAATTATTATGGAGAATGTAAGAGAGATATCAAAAGTCCTAATGAGTGATGAACAGTGTGGCTTTAGGAGTGGCAGAGGATGTGTGGATCAAGTATTTGCAGTGAGACAGATAGCAGAGAAAGTTTGTGAGAAGGACCATAAGGTGTTTATGGCATTCATGGATCTGGAAAAAGCATACGACAAAGTAGACAGAGAGGGATTGTGGAAAGTTTTGCGCATGTGTGGTGTTCATGGTAAGCTGCTAGGTGCTGTCAAGAGTTTTTATGATCGTTGCGAAGCAGGTGTAAGGGTTAATAATAATGGGCATCTAAGTGAATGGTTCACTATCGGTGTGGACGTGCGACAAGGTTGTGTGATGTTCACATGGTTGTTCAATATATGTATGGATGGGGTGATGAGAGAAGTAAGAACATAATAGAGAGAGGGATGGCGTTGGTAATGAATGGTGATGGATGGAATATCTAAAATTTGTTGTATGCTGATGATGCAGTACTGCTTGCAAGTACCGGGCAAGAACTTGGTAGGCTAGTGCAGAGTTTTGCTGATGTCTGTGAGCGTCGTGCCTTGAGAGTAAATGTAGAGAAAAGTAAGGTGATGGTTACTGAGAGAGAAGATGACTCCCGGGGTGATGTCACAGTGAATGGAGAGAGACTGGAATTGATGAGAGAGTTCAAATACTTGGGTACAGTGATAGAAAAGAGAGGAAAATGTGCAAAAGAAGATGAAAGTAGAGTGACACAAGGAAGAAAAGTAGCTGGTGCAATGAAGGCCTTGATAAGAAACAATGACTTGAGTGTTGCAGCTGCATGAGGCTTACATGAGGGAGTGTTAGTGCCAGCTTTAACATATGGGTGTGAGACTATGATGTGGCATGAAAATGAAAAGTCAAGATTAAGAGCAGTGGAGATGGGACTGCTGAGGAATGTATGTGGAGTACAGAGGATGGATAGGATACGAAATAATGTGATTCGTGAAAGGTGTGGAGTGAGGAAGTCGGTGGACACCAGAATCGAAGAAAGTGTCCTGAGATGGGATGGTCATGTGCAAAGAATGGATAACAATAGAGTGGTGAAAAAGGTATACCTGAGCGAATTTGAAGGGGGGAGGAGGCGAGGTAGGCCAAGGAGAAGGTGGAGAGATATGGTGGATGAGGGGTTGAGGAAGAGAGGTTTGGAAGTCGGTGAGGCTAGGGAACTGACAAGAGATCGAGCTGGATGGATGAATGTTGTGAGAAGTGCATGATCAGGGATTTTGGCACCTCTTGCGAGCATGGCAGCGTCCGGATTGACTCAATCGGGTACGTTTGTGTGAAGCTGCAGAATGTGGTGAATGTTTTTGACGTATCCGGTAGAGCCAGGATTCCTAGGGCTTGAATGATGAGTGAATGGAAGTGTGGCCTAATTGGATTGGGCAAGTTTGTGTTGTCTGGACATTGCTACTCCTTACCCTGCCCTTGGGTGGGAAGGAGGTCCAGATGATGATGGTGATGATGAAATTGGAATGAACATCATCTGCTTCAACTCTTATCATTTTGTCGCTGAGATATGAGGAAATCAGAGGAACAAAAGACACTGGGCCATAGCAAAGGAGTTTAGATAGCAGGGAACGTGCCACACTCTTTCCAAAGCTTTAGAAATATTAAGGGTTACAGGATGGGTTACTCGATTTTGGTCAATTGACTGATGGATGGTATGAGTCAGGAGACTGAGCATGTCAATATTGGATCTTTCGTGACGAAAGCCATAATGTCTATCACTAATTACTCGACCCTGCTGTATGATTTTTAAACGGTTTGTCTGTTTGTCTGTTAACATCTTTACGCAAAAAAAAGTGATGCGATTCTGACTAAAATTACAGGGATGGTAGGCTACGATCTTCTGATCACCTGATGAAATTTTGGGCCAAATTGGGCCAAGGCCTAGGCTGTAGGCCCATAAAATATTTATGAAAGTAAAAAAAAAAAAAAAAAGTTATTTTGTCTTAACTCCTTTCAAATTCATAATATCGATAAGAAACTTAAACCCAAAGGTGCATCTTTCAAATCTGCATCCTGTAACATGCCTCATTACATCAGGAAGGTCACCTCCCAGCTAGCGGTAGGGATGTCAGTGTCAGGTGGGTCGGGCCTAAAATTTCATATGGGCATAAAATCGTCAATTTTCACCCTATTTGCTCCAAATTTGATATGTGATCTTTGATTAGATATGCTGTTGTGTTTATACGTCAGCACTAAAATGACTGCTGGGGACGGGTTTGCTATGCCTTGGAACCTCTTCTTGTTAAGTTGTTAGATTCAAGATGTTTAACAATGTGCTTATTAATTGCAGTTTGAAATACTTTACCAAGAAGAGACGTGATAGTTATTAGTCTGTAATCAGAGGGGGCAGAGGAACTTCCTTTCTTCGGAATTGGGTGGATATTGGCTTCTCTCCAAGATTCAGGAAATGAAGAAGTACGTATGCATAGCCTGAATAATTGAGTTAGAACAGGAACAAGTCCAGGGGAATACTTTTTCAAAACAATTGGTGGATTTAACCGGTAAACTGTCTAGGATGAATATTACATATCCAGTGTGTATCTTAAGTGGCGCAATTTCTGGAGTCTCTAGTACAGAAACGTTCTGGCTAACGTCCTCTAAAGTAGAATTACTGGCAAATGTATTGACAAGGATGTTCTCATTAATATTATGTTACCATCTGAAGATTTTGGTGGGAGAATGGGTGATGACTTGTTAAAGTAAGTACTGAATGAACTGAGAGTTGATGAGAATATTCTATTGCCATTAGGACTGTTTAAGAATTTGAATGCTTGGTTGTGTAGAAAGTTTAATTTGGCGACACTTACTACTGCTCTTGCATGGTTTCTAGCAATATTAATTTGACTCTGCGATTCAGCTTTTTTTTTTTTTTTTTTTAATAAGGTGAATTTAAGGATAGGTGAATTTAAACAGTTCTGATCTGATTTATACCATGCTTCGTGGAATGGGTATGAAAAGCCAAGGATGAAGAAATTTTAAGAAGTCACTCTGAGGACAATATCACTAGGCAAGGTCAAAGTTCGACTCACAACTAAGCAGTTTTTATTTAATTTGGAGCAAACCTAGTGGCAGGGTTGAGGTTCAGCAAAGAAGTTGACCTATTGCATTTAGAGCACTATGTCAAAGATCAAGGTCACATAATAAGGTCAACTTAAAAGTTTATATATATATATATATATATATATATATATATATATATATATATATATATATATATATATATATATATATATCAATCATTTCCTGTGGCACCCTACGGGATGCATAGGGTCTCAATGAACTCTCTCCACCAATATTTGTCTCTTGCCATCTCCTTCAGGTCCCACCAACACTCCTCTCCTGCTTCTTTTTCATTGTCCTCAACCAGGTTTCCCTCGGCCTACCTCTACCTCTTTTTCCTCTAGCAATCCACTCTCTCTCTCTCTCTCTCTCTCTCTCTCTCTCTCTCTCTCTCTCTCTCTCTCTCTCTCTCTCTTTATATATATATGAATATATATATAAACAGATAGAAAATAAATATATATATATATATATATATATATATATATAATATCTACGTAACACAAGGAGGAATGGTTTAGAACTTTAGGGTAATGCAAGGATACAGAAATTAGATATTGAAGACAATCAGTTAAAGACCTAAGTCATAGAACAGGCTAAAATTTTGATCTTTAACTGAAACAGTTTTGATTTAGTTTAAACCATATCTGATAGAATGGTTGAACGCCAACTAAAAACAAATGAATTTTGAGAGGAATGCCAAAGGTCAAGGTCACAGTAACCGATCAAGTCAAACGGTTTTCATCAGATTTGTTTGATTTTTGCGAAATGGTTCAGGATCAGACATAAAGTAATTTGATTTTGAGAACAACTGGCCAAAGGTCAAGGTCAGAGATCAACTATGGGGCACGGATATTGCACTCTGAGTGCTCACTATTTCTTCTGCATCTTTTTGTTAATAGATTATCTCTGGTTTCTCTTTGCTCATATTTTAGCCACACAGCATCTGCTCTTGTGTGATACTTCTTTCATTAACTCTTTTTACTCACACACTTAGGAAGCAAGAGCAGATGTTATACTTTTACTTGTGTGTGTGTGTGTGTGTGTGTGTGTGTGTGTGTGTGTGTGTGTGTGTGTGTGTGTGTGTGTGTGCGTGCGTGCGCGCAAACAAAATAGCTGAAAGTTTTTATCCGATTTTAGTCAAACTTGATGGAAAGGATGAAGGTTAGCCAAGGGGTTGATCTTTTTCTAAACGCAATAGGACAAAGGTCAAGGTCACAGGACTAGATCAAACTTTGACTTAGCAAGATCATCTTAAACAGTTTTTGTCCAATACTGACTTAAAGGACACCTTCCACGGCTTCCGCTTCATGTCAAGTCAATTCCTATTTTCAGTCGAAAGGTAACTGAAATTTGAATTACTCATGCCGTGAGCGAGACAGAGCGAGGAATTTTCGCTTATTATTATCCTGCTGAGACACCCGCTGAGAGAGAGAGAGAGAGAGAGAGAGAGAGGGGGGGGGGGAAGTAGCGTTTGCTGTTATACTAAACTATACAATAGCATTATAGTTTTCTGTATAATTTTAAGAGTATAAGGACGGAGGAAGGAGAAGCAAGAGAGTGATAGTACAACAAACACGTCACTCTTCTCTCTTCTGTCATGCTGGTAATTTCAATGCCGGACCAAGAACGCATCCATCCCCTCCATATAAAGCAAATACTAAATTTTAAGCAAAAGGCCAAAAATGAGTCAACTCGGGAACCTGTGGCAGATTGGACTGGAAATTTTTATATTCTTCAAATTAGAACATGTTAACGGTACCTTGCTCAAACAAAAACTGGGCTATGTTGCGCCGTTTTTGCTGCCTTGCGGTAACAAACAAACAAACATGCAGAAATCGGATCATTATAATACAGATAGACCAAACTTGGAGGAAGAATCCTGAGTAAGAAAAAAACTAATCCAGCTGATTTTTAAGAACAAGTAGTCAAAGGTCGCGATCACTGGGCAAGGTCAAAGTTCGACCCATATGTCTGTGTGTGAGACAAATAATTAAAACAATTTTAATCTAATTTATACCAAATATGGGATCAGCAAAGATGGCTGCCTTTTATTTGGACAATAGGTCAAAGGGTAAGATGAAGTGGCAAGTTCAGCTGAAATATTTTTCATCCAATTTTGACAAAACATTGAGAAAAAGTTAAGAGTAAGGCAAAGTTGAAGAGAATCGATTTGGGGAACAATCAGTGGAAGATCAAGTACAGAGGGAAGGTGCGTTGTCAAGGTCACAGGGAAAGAACAGCTCAGTATTGATGCGATTTGGACCAGACTAAGCGGTGGGGAAGGCGGTGGCTGAATAGGTAGAGAGGTAGCCTGCAGTCCTAATGGACCCAAGTTCAAATCCCGACTGAGGCAGGGAACAGTTTAAGGATTTGAAATTCATAACAGCGGACGTTACTGATATACCAAAAACACCCGCCGACATGTAAAAGTACCCCAGCTAGTACCAATACACCAGTCCTGTATGAGACAGCCCTAGCATGTATTCAGTATGGACGGTGGGTGTTAGCGCCGAAGTGGTGACATGTGGAGGTGTGTGGTATGCAGGAGGACTACTGGGCCTTGGGAGCAGGCTGTAAAGCCTATGCCCAGAGTCGGACACACACAAATAGAAAAGTTGAAGGCCATACAAGAATGAAGTAATTCGATTTTGAGTGCAGTCGATCAAACACCAAGGTCACAGTTCATTTCATCCAGGAATTGGTGGGCGCTGGTGTTGCATTCTGTGAGTACTCTTCACTCTTTCTTTCTTCTTCTTCTTCTTCTTCAGCTTCTTCTTCATCTTCTTCTTCTTCTCCATCTTCATCATCATCTTCATCTTCATCATCTTCATCTTCATCTTCATCATCATCATCATCATCATCATCATCTTCATCATCATCATCTTCATCATCATCATCTTCATCATCATCATCATTATCATCATCATCTTCATCATCTTCATCTTCATCATCTTCATCATCTTCATCTTCATCATCTTCATCTTCATCTTCATCATCTTCATCATGTTCATCATCATCATCATCATCATCTTCTTCACTTCATCATCATCATCATCATCTTCTTCACTTCATCATCATCATCATCATCATCATTATCATTATCATTATCATCATCATCATCATCATCATCATCATCATCATCATCTTCTTCTTCTTCTTCTTTTTCATTGTCACTTCCTCTGCTATTCATTCTGACTACGTCTTTTAGCTTCTCTATTGACAGAGATATTTATTAAGTAGTTCTTTCCTCATTCATAAAATATTTCTTCTCAAACCACATTTTAGTGGTCTTTCCTTCCCTTACTTTATCTTACCTTCCGTCACCACCATTTCTGAAATCCCTCACGTATTTCCTTCCTCTCCTCAGTCTTCGTGCCATGCTCCATGTCTCCATCCCTCTCATTTGCGCACACATTATTTTCTATTTTACAATTCCATCTTCTTACAGTGTAATCAAGCAATCAATCTAACCTTGCTTTTCCTTCTATGTTTTTCATCCCCACATATTGCAGTCTCCCTCTTTGCCCCGTCCCCACACAGTGTGACTATCGGACCCTGAGGTGTTCGGGTACGTGGCGTGATAATTATTAATCAACAAGAGTTCGCTTTCACCCGAAGTGAGCAATTTCGTGGGTGCACTATTATCTCTTTACGTGCGTCCTCACATGAACGCACCTTGCTCAGGTACCCTAGGGAACGTACACAGACTCATGCTCAGAAACACTACACGCCAATAGAGCACATTTTGACATGCACTTCACATTCAATGTTTTAAATCCCTCCCACACTTATGAAGGATTATCCAGAGCAATATTTCATTGGCCCAGAATGTTAAGGCTGGAAGGCTAAAATAGCAAGTAAATATGTATTATCCTTTAGTGCGTACCTTCTCAATAATAATAATAATAATAATAATAATATTAATAATATTAATAATAAAAATAATTATAATAATAATAATAATAATGATAATAAATGACCGTTCTACTGACTGTTCCTAATCTTCGCATAGGGGACTTTGGAGGACTTACCGTAATTCACTGGTAGCCTGGTTACTTCAAGGATAGTGAAGTCACTGGGAAAACTCAGGTCATAGGTGAAGAACAGGTAATGGGTGGGAGTGTACATCAGGTCACTGAGGTCACTGGGGAAGCTCAGTTAATTGGTGAATGACAGAATTTTGGTGGGAGTGTACTTCATGTCATGGAGATTAAATCAGGTCAGATAGTGAAGAGTCGTTCCGTCATTGAGAAATATGATGATTTAGTAAATGTTATACATAGTGGCCAGGAGAGATATATGGTGTTTATAGATTTTAGAACGAATAATTCAGAGTCAAGTTGGTCAAACAACAGATTAAACTTTCTCACTGGCGGAAGAAAAGAAATATATGGCAACATAAATAGTGGAAAGGAACACATACCTAACCGGAACGCCATTTTGGACTGCGAAGTAAAGAGGGATATAAGGAAACAAAGCGAGGTTATGAAATTAAGGTTGCACGAGAATCTAAAGAACACCACAGTTTTTTTTTTTTTATTAGTTCTCCATCCATCCATCCATCCATCCATCCATCATCTAATCCTACGTTGCCCCATGTGGAGCGTAGGAGACCGGGGCTAGGAAAGTTGGTCCTGGCATTTAAGATGAGTGACCAGCCTCACTCATCCCTGAGTGGCATTACGTGAGCAATAAACCCCAACCATCCCTTGGATATAAACCTTCACCGGCTCAATCCGATTGGAGCACCTTTATTACCCACTAAACCACCAGTAGCCAAAATTTGGTTATATGGTTACCACCCAGCGTAGTAAATGGTTTCCTGGTGTACAGGAATCATTTGGCTTGTCATTCAGTGTAGAGTCACCCACAGGCAGAAGGAAGTGGAAAGAATGAAGGAAAGAAAGACACAAGAGGGAGTGTAAAGTCACCTGCAGGCAGAAGAAAGAGGAAAGAATGAAGGAAAGAAAGACACAAGAGGGAGTGTAAAGTCACTCGCAGGCAGAAGAGAGTGGAAAGAATGAAAGAAAGAAAGACAGAAGAGGATTACGAAAAATAAAGATAGGATAGGACCTATTAGAACAGAGTCAGGGAACATGTGACAATAAGGAAATGTTTTCTATTGTAAATAATTATTTCGTATCTGTATTTACCAAGGAAATTTTAAACCTGATCCCTCAAGCAACAGCTATTTACGATGAGAATACTCACATTATTCTTAGTAAATTAACAGTACGTAAGAAGGAAGTATTGGAAGAAATTAATAAGTTAAACCTCAAAATTTTCCAGGACCGGCTGATATCTGTGCAATAATAATAAAGGAGTCCAATGAATAATCATGTTAGCCACTTACCACGTTATTTAATATTTCTTTAAAATCAGAAGTTTCAGAGGCGTGAAAGACAGCGGAACTAGTACCCTTTTCAAAAATGGGTGATAAATCTGTTGCGTTGAATTATTGTCCGATAAATCTAAGATGAATAATAGGCAAAATTATTACATTATTGCAAATAAATTAGAACTGAGAAAGAATGACGTCAGCACGAATTCATGTAAGGACGATCCTGCCCCACAAACGTATCATCATTCTTCTTTGAGGCCTATGAAGCGGTAGGCAGCGATTAAGCATACCATATTATTTATCAGAACTTAAGCAAGATTTTTGATAGAGTTCCACACGAAAGGTTAGTTAGGAAGGTTGGATCACACATTACGTACGGCGATATCTTAAAGTGGATAGGCTTCTGACTGAAAGAACGAAAGTATAGTGTTTATATAAATGACCTGAAGTCAGATTAAGGATTAGTAAGTAGTCTATAAATGTATACTGTGTGTGTGTGTGTGTGTGTGTGTGTGTGTGTGTGTGTGTGTGTATATATATATATATATATATATATATGATAAAGACATAGCAATAACTACCAGTATTACTAAATATGCCAATGACACAAAAAATAAGACGTATCATTAAGTAAAATGATGACTGAGTTAAGCTTCAAAAATAGCTCGATACATTGTCCAAACTCTCTAAAGATCGGCAAATATAATTTATCGTGGAAAAATGTAGTACTTAATGTTGGCAAGACAATTGGAGATAGTAGATGCAAGTTAAATAATTAAGAAATTAATAGATCGGAATGCGAGAGATCTAGAAGACAGAGTTAATAAAGACATTTAAACCAAGGCAAAAGTGTATTAATGTGATAAGTAAAGCGTCGTTAGGGTCCTAGGGTTTATTTCGCACAGTCTGAAAAATACGACGTCTAAAGTAATCTTGAAGCTTTAGCTAGCATTAGTCAGACCACATTTAGACTACGCTGTGCAATTTTGGTGTCGGTACTATAGAATGGATATAAATTCGCTAGAAATCGTAAAAAGAAGAATGGCAAATTGTACATGATATTCGGAATCTTTCAGTTGAAAGCAGATTGAGAAGACAAAATATGCACTCACAGGAAAGCCGTACAGTGAGGGAAGACTTAACTGAAGTGCTTAAGTGGATGAAGAGAATAAATAAAGAAGATATTTGCAAGGTACTAAAAGTGAGCATACTGTACTGAACTCCAGTTAATTGCTTCAAACTAGATAAATTCCGTTTGCGTAAAGAGATAGGATGAAAAAGGTATCGTAGTGGAGTAGTGAGCTAATGGAATAAGCTATCCGGTGATTTAGTTGCGGCCCCATCCATTGAGTTCCAAGCATAGGCCAGATGAGCATGTGACAAGTAACGGTTGGATACAAATAATCGCCATGTCACTAATTCATTCTATTCATCCTTTTCAGATTTCCCTGCCATGATCTCTTTTTCTTCTTGCACATATTCCTATAAAATATCCACGTCAGTGTCTCTATACTATGTGAGGTTCCTTCTCACTTTTTCCTGCTGGATTCGGCTGGAGGGCTTGTGGACGAAAGAAAACCTTCATCTTTGTTATCCTTGTCTTATTCTAGTAGTTAAGCCGCTCCCGTAGGAGCTGCCCCAACTGACCTATTGTAGTTATCCTCTCTTCTCATGTTCTTACCGTATGTAATAATAATATGTAAATTACCAGTTATGTCCAAAGAAATATAGTACTGGTTGTATTTTATATCCATTGAGGAGGAGGGACTATGATGGCTGGGATTTTCTAGGCAAAAAACAGAAGAAGA
Organism: Coenobita brevimanus; assembly: GCF_032717465.1. Lineage (NCBI taxonomy): Eukaryota > Metazoa > Arthropoda > Malacostraca > Decapoda > Coenobitidae > Coenobita > Coenobita brevimanus. Next base: position 24,314,109 of record NC_136991.1, on the reverse strand, counting down.
AAAAGAAGAAGAAGAACTCGAAGAGTGCAACCAGTTGCATTCAACTGCTGGCCGCAAATTTGACTTTGTCCTGTGATTTTGAACTTCGACATTTTCATCTCAAAATCGAATGATATCATTCTTCAGTAGCCTTTAAAATATGAACAAAACTGTTTGAGTTGACTTTGACCAGTGACCTGGGCACTGACCTTGAACCCTGTGACCTTGAGCTTTGACTAACTGCTCTCAAAATAAATTATATTTATCCTTTCCATAAAGTTTCGTCTACATCGGATAAAAATTGTTGTAGTAAGTAAGCTGTAACACCAGACAGTCTGGAAGGTACTCCTGAGGGGGATGGAAGCTGATGATGGGGAGAGCTGGAGCTTTTGTTTCACTAGCCCTCAGGACTACCTCCTGACCATCCTGCTTTGCTGACCTTTTTTCAGTGTCATTAGCACAGAGAGTGGACGAGCATACTCTCCAAAACACTAGTCACTTTGCACACCACACATCGTATCCTACTACGACACAATGCTACCAGCAAGGGCATGTGGATATAAAATTTGTCCCTGGTACTTAGTGACGGATTTGAGAGACATGACGCAGACACCATCGGTGCGACTTTAGGACGAGATGAGATTGAGGCTCAGATCTGTGCAAGAAAGTACAGGGCACTGTGATTTCAGGCTGTCACTTCTGCCCAACAATGAGAGGTCCAAACCTGCTAGTAGCTATCCTATCACTGGACGCTTAATCGCAGGGCAGTTACAGTGTCATGGCGGGCTTGGATGGGTGTCCCTGTGTCTACCCTGGTGGGGTGCCCATAAGCCACTAGCAAAACCTCTCGCCACAAGTGGTGGGCCATAGATCCCTGTTACTTCATCTAGGCTTGGGGCTGTGCAGTTGGGCGGTGCCTGTGACCCATTTCCACCATTTATTTACTCTAGATATGAGAAAAACCAAACATAATGTAAAAAGAAAAGCTGAAAGAATTAAAAACACCTGAAAGGTTCTGGAGGGCATCTTGGAATGTACATATAATAAGGAGGAGAGGGGGAAAGTGGCAGAGATCTTGAACAGGAAGTGGGAGGATATCTGTTGCGTTCTGGAAGTTACATGGAGAGGTGAGTCATGGAATAAGCTATAAACGTAGTGAGAGTATAAGAAAGGATTATAGTGCTAAATGGTTATATGTGCATATGCTCCACGGTTCGGCTTGGATGATGAAAAAGGCAGATTCTTGGATGATAAGCTATATGTAGTTGGGGGTATGAGGGATGATGAGACTCTAGTTTTAGAAGATGATTTTAATGGCCATGTAGGTGCACCAGTACAAGGAAATACAGGTATCAACAGGGGATGAGCATTTGGCTCGGGGAATGCAGAAGGTTAGAGGATACCAAAGTTTGGAAAAGGAATGGACGTGGTTGTTTGCAACAAAGTTTTTAGTAAATGAGAGAATAGAGTGATATATGAGGCTGGGGGCTATAGTAGCTAGATCAACTATTTCCTGGTCAAGAGGCTGATAGGAGGCTAGTAAAGGGTGAGAGGGTTATAGGATGCAAAGAGTGTGTGCAGCAACACAGATTTTTTTCTATGTGACATGCAGGTGAGGAAAAGGACTTATGTATCCAGAAGGATAATATCAAAGTTGAAAAACCAAGCAGCAAGGGTGCCTCCTATAGCGAGATGAGTAAAGTGGTGGCTGAGCATGGGGACCATAGACAGAGGTGTAAATGACCAGTACAGAGCTCTCAAGAATAATCTCTTGTTGCTGATTCGGCGTGTGGCTGAACAAGGGACCCACCAAGAAATAAGGTAATATGGCGATGGGAAAAGAAGCAGGGTAAAGAGAAAAGATTTTCTATGGAACAGAAAGGGAGTTGGAAAAAAAGAGGGATACTTTGCAGCTTAGTGTGGAGCCAGAAATGTGGTATTGTTTCAGAGACTTTTACTGGATAGCCTTATAATGCTAGAGGGAGGAATGAAGTATTTAAGATGGCCAAACAGGTGACGAGAAAGAACAAGAATACCAAAGGTGGGCAGTGTGAAGAATGGTGAAGGAAGGGTAGTGGTGGACACCGAGGATATGAAGGATGCTATGGGAGAACATTACAACCGGTTCCTGAATTAGGAGTTTCATTAAAAGAAGGAAATCTTGGAAACAACATATCCAAAGTTTGGCAATTGGCTTTGGTTGATTTTGATACTGTTGACAAGACAAATAACAGAATGCAGCTAGGAAGCCCGTAGGTGTGTCTGGGGTGAATCTGAGATGCTGATGACTTTCGGATATGTAGGGCAGGTTTAGTTACTGATTCGGTAAATTCGATCATATATGAGTATGTTGTTCCAGATGACTGGTCGAAGAGCGTGATTGTGTGTATAAGGTACAGGGAGGAGGAGGAAATTAAAGACGCATAAAGCTATTGGGCCACATAATGAAGGTAATGGAGAATCCAGGAACATACGATTGTCAGGACAGCGACGACTAGGATATGATTAGGGAAAGAGATGTAGTTTGGGTTTATGCCAGGCAGAGGGACAAGTAATGCGGTATTCATTGTCCAATAGATTCAAGAAAGCCAACAGGAAGGAAGAGATGTGTACTTGTCTATGTTGATATAGAGGAGACTTTTGATGGAGTGCCCAAGGGGGTGGTGAAGTGGGCAAAAAGAAAGCTAGGGATTGTGGCTAGAGTGGCTGTGGCAATGTACGAGAGTGCTATCACTCAGGTAGTTTGAGTGTTGTATTTTCTGTGAACGATGGTGTGCATCAGAGGTCAGTTTTAAGCCCTTTATTGTTTTTCATAATACTTGAAGCACTCTCGTGACTTCAGAACTCGGCTCCCATGAGTTATATTGCATGCTGATGAAGGTGTTAATTGTGGAGAATGAGCCAGCACAGAGGAAAGTTTAGGAACCTGGAAAGGTGGAATAGAATACACGTGTCTAAGGGTAATTGCTGACAAAGCAAAAGTGATGATACCTACGGCAGTGGTAGTACGATCAACGCAGGGGAGTGTCCATTTGCAGTTTGCCGAAAGAGTTTGGGGGAAAAAAAATCCATTTCGGGTTTGGTATGTGATAAGAAGGTGCATAAGAGATGTATTAGTATTATAGATAGGCTGCAGAATAATGCTGATTTTGAGTGCGCAGGATGTCAAGGAGGTTATACAGAAGCAGAAAGGTGGGAAAAGATTAATCTTGCTGAAGAATCCATTAAGTATGTGGAGGGGTTTTGTTAGTCAGGGGACCTAATATGTGCTGGAGGTTGGGCTGGAATTAGCTCATTAGCATGAGTAAGGAGTGGCTGGAAGAAGTTCAGGGAGCTGTTGCCCCTCCTTACAAAGAGAGGGCTCTCTATGTGCTAAGGGGTCTTTGTATATAGTATGTGTGAGTAGTACTGTAGTGAGAGTTGAGCAGTAAAGGAGGATATCTGTAGGCCCAAATATAGAGATGAGAGTGACTAGATGGATTTGTAGTGCATCCTTGAGTGACTGGCCTTTGGGCTAGAATGACGAATGATGGTTTGAGAGGAAGGATGGGACTTGAATGTATTAATGTTGTCATGATTAGGGGGTAGATTGAAATAGTCTGGGCATGAGGATAAGATGAAGAAGACAAATGGGTGTGGAGGTGATACGTGTGATCGTTGAAAGTAGAGGTGCAAGAGAAAGACCGAAAAAAAATTCGGAAGAAGTCATAGAGCGTGACCTCGGGGATAAGGGATTGAACAGAAATGATGCTTGAGATCGAGTAGCGTGGAGCTCAGCCATAAGGTGACCAAGCCCGATGCATCCAAACATGTTGGAGGTGATCCTCAACACATCCACTAAGCTTGATCCACATCAGACCAACACTGTTTTTATTTTGATCACACACACAGACACAATGGTTGAATTTTGATTTTGCCTGTGACTGATTGTTCTCAAACTTGACTCCCTTCACTCTTGCCGGATCTTTAAACCTTCCTCCAAGTTTGGTTCAAATCAGATCGAAATCGTTTGAATTATCCATTCCCGGCGACCTTGGCGTTGAGCTTTCCCTATGACCTTGACGTTTAACTCATTATTCTGAAAATATTTTTATTTTTGCCTAATGATCAATCGCTACCCACCCAAACTTTGGTATAAAATGAAAATAAACTGTTGAAGCTGACCTGGGCCTGTGACTTTGATTTTTGACCTATAGTTCTCCAAAACAATGTCTACCCCTTGGCTGACCCTTAGCCCTGCCACCAGATTTGATTAAACTTGGATCAGAATTGAGATATTTTGGAAACAATCACACACACACACACACACACACACACACACACACACACACACACACACACACCGGTCGATCTCTGACCTTGCTTTGTGACCTTCGTCTCTGGTTAATTGCTCTCAAAATACAGTCACCTGATTCTTGCTCTATTTTCAACCCAACCCCCAGGTTTGGTGCAAATTGGATAAAAACTGTATAAATTGATTTTACTAGGTTAAACTTGGTCCTGGTTTGACCTAACCCTGTCACTTTGACCTTTTACCCATTGTTCCAAAAACATTAGACTCACACACTGGATAACCCTTAACCCTTCCACTAGCTTTAGCTACGATTGGATGAAAACTGTATGAGCTATGTTAAAACAGGCACACACACACACACACACACACACACACACACACACACACACACACACACACACCGTTCAAAATATAACACATGCGATCGCAGCACGAGTTAAAAAACACACACATACACACACACACACATATATATATATATATATATATATATATATATATATATATATATATATATATATATATATATATATATATATATATATATATATATATATATATATATATATATTTGTATAGCTGTGTGTGTGTGTGTGTGTGTGTGTGTGTATGTAGGTAACTTTTCCTCGCCAAATTATCACAAACTGCTGTTCCTTTGTCTAACAGATCAGTCAAGCTACCAGCCCATGTCAGGCAAGTGCAATCCGTCCGCTGATATACGTACTTACTTGTGACACTTCTCTCAGTTTCATCGTATCTTCTCATCCTCCACACTCAATCTCCCCCTCTCTTCTCCATACCCATAATCTCTCATCGCTTGTCTTTCAGTTCATGCTTCTTTTTCTTCTTATAATTTTTACTGCAAAGGAGTAAAATAGAGGAGCAAACAGCAACAGCCCTATTGGTCCTTTGGAGGCTTATTTTTAAACAGAAAGTCGTCACTAAGGTATTTACCTCACACCATGTCTTCTGCAGCTTTCTCTTCATCGTCCTTCTTATTTCCTTATTTACTTCTCATTTGGATTCTCTTTGCTCTTTTCCCTCGCACAGGACCTCCTTCCTACTTAAATTCCTTCAATTCTTCCTTCGCTCGTAACCTCCGTCCATCCTTCCTTTCGTCCTTCCTTTATATCATTGTCTCAGAGGTGTGTGTGTGTGTGTGTGTGTGTGTGTGTGTGTGTGTGTGGTGTGTGTGTTTTAGTCATGCAAATGTAAATGAGTGTGTATTTAAGAGTTTCTGTTATCTTGCATGTGTGTGTGTGTGTGTGTGTGTGTGTGTGTGTGTGTGTGTGTGTGTGTGTGTGTGTGTGTGTGTGTGTGTCTGTGTCTGTGTGGTTCTCTGGTGTCGGTGGTTAACTTGGGTCTTAAGTTCACTCAGGTCATTAAAACTTGTAACTACATTCCCGCCAGCCCTCACCCTCACCCAGCTCTCGCCCTGACCCCAGCCCTTACCCTCACCCTAGCCCTCATCCTCTCCCTCACCCCATCCTTTACCCTCACCCTCACTCCAACCTTCACCCTCACTCTGATTTCAGCCTACACCATTAACTCAACCCTCAAACCCTCACCCTGTCCTAACCCTCGCCAGCACCCCAACCCTCACCCTAATCCTCACACTCATCCCCGCCCCCACCCGCTCCCTCACTCCAGCCCATTCACTCACCCCAGCACTCACTTCACCCCACTCCTCACCCTTACCATTACCCCAGCCCTCTCCCTCACCCTCACCACAACTCTCACCCCAGCCTTCACCTTCATCATAACGTCAGTTAGCATGTTCACCTCAGCCCTCACTCTTATCCTCACCCCAACCCTCGGCCTCACCCTCACCGTCACCATAACCCTCTCCTTGACCATTACTCCAGCCCTGACACTTGCCCCAACCCAACCCACGTGCCCATCCCAACCCTCACCCCCGCCCCAACCCTTACCCCCATCCCAACCCTCATCCTTACCATTCATCAGACCTCACGCTCACTCGAGCTCTCACCCCTGGCCCTAATATTCACCCCAGGCTCACCAGCACCATAAGCCCAGCTATCACCCTTACCCTCACCTTAGCCCAGTACACCCCATCCATCACCTTTTCCTCTTATCAACCCTCTCCCTCGCTCTCACCTCAGACATCGCCATCATTTCAGGCCTCAACATCACCCCAGTCCTCACCTTCACCATCATCTCTCTCCTCACCCTCACCTCAACCTTCACCCTTATGCTCGTCCACTCCCTCATCCTTACCCCAGCCATCAGAAGCCCTCATCCCAGATCGCATTCTCGTACTCACCCCTGCCCTCACCCTAGCCCTCTATTTAGCCCTCTGTTAGGTCTTCAACTTTGTCAAATTTCAAAGGTACACAGGAAAGCAAACTACAACAAACCTACATTATTGGTCCTTTCAAGGATGTTTGTCTTAAGATAAGTTATAACTTCCGTAACTACTCTATAGATCAAAGACAAGGAGAGGAAAGAAAAAACCTTCTTACCCATTTTTCGTTGCGCACTCTCCTTTGATATTTTTAGCCCTCTCTTTAGCTACAAACCAAGCCATCTCAGAAGCCCTCTTTTCTATTTAGCTCCCTTTATAGCTCTCTCTTTTTCTCCTTTTTAAAACTCTCCTCCACCTTCACTTTAACCATCTTATCACACTCTTTAGTCCTCAACCTAGCAATGTCTTTACCCCTTTCTTTAGTCTTCTCTATATCTCTCTCCTTTGCCTTCAACCCAGCCATCTCTTCAGCCCTTTATTTACGAGTCTATGTCCAATTCACACGACCCGTTTTGGTTCCGACAGGCAGTCCGGCGCCTAGACGCTGTCAAGATTTCTTACATGCATTCTAATGTAACTGTCCACATGACCCGCCTAACTGACGGCGGCAGCAGTCCGTCAGCCGACCGACACGTCACGGATATCATCTCGAGCAATCCTGGCCGGCTAGCTGGCGACTTCACGCCAGCCTAACGGGTTGGTGATGGCTCATGTGAACGAGGACACAGCGTACCCGTCCATTCCACGACTCGCTGTTACCACCCTGTTCATGTATATAACACATACAGTTCATTATTTGGCATCACGGACGAAAGGCTGATCGAACTTTTGCGTTCTTATGAAGAGTTATTTGATATGACTAACAAGAAGTACTGTGATAATCTGCATAAAGATAAGATATGGAAAGTGACTGGTGAGGAAGTAAACAAAGCAGGTGAGTGAGTCATTAGTTTATTATACATGGGATTATAACTCATAATCTTTGCAGGTAAAATTCACTGTTTTTTCTAGCCTTAATACAGGATATGCTATATCACTCCCAAGGTAGTGCTCCAGCAGGACTACTGAAAAATTTTACCTCATCATCTGCCAGTTCTTTATACAGGGTCCAGAATTCTCCCTCGAACTTTCTCATTTTCAGTGACTGGTGTACCCATAACCTTTTCCTCTTTCCACGAACTTTTTCTTCCTCCTCTTCTTCTAATAGTAGAGCAATTACCCCCAAATTCCTTAGAGACCGACCGGCTATGATCCTCATGCAACAATGAGCACACACACGATGCTTGACGGACCGGGAACGAGTCATGTGAATATACAACATTCTGACGGCATCAAGCCGGCGGACTGCGTGTCGGAACCAAACGGGTCGTGTGAATCGGGCCTAATCCTCAATACAGCCGTCTCACACATCAGCACAGTCTTCAACTCTTTCTTTAGCCCTCCGTCTAGATCCTACTGTTCCTCAGCTTTATCTTATCTTTTTAACCTACTCCGTACAACCTCACTTTATCTCTCTCTTTAGCTGCTTCCATGTTGCTTATTCTAGAGGTTTCTTGAGCCCATTCGACCGTCCTCTACATTCTTTTGCCTTCGTCTTCCTCCCCTTTTTTTTCTCCCTGTTTCCCTCTTCCTCATTCTCCTTTCACCTACATCTTTTCTCTCTTCTACCGTTCCTCTTTTTTCTAAGTTAGTCTCCTTTCTTTATATTTCCCTTTTCTTCCCTCCGCTGTTTCTCTCTCCCCCTCTCCCTTTTTTGTCCTTATCTCTCCCTGTTCCTCTCTTGCGTGTAACCTCTCTCTCCCCGCATCTAACTCTGGCCAGAAAAATGGCAAATGAAATTCAGCATAGAAAATTGCAAAGTGCTTCATATTAGAAATAAAGTCAATGCGAATTACAAAATGAACAATATCCAGTTATCAAGTACAGACAATGAAAAGGATCTTGGTGCGATAATATCAAATAACCTAAAACGAGGTAAGCAGTGCACCGAGGCTGTTAAAATTGCAAACAAGCTGGTGGGTTTTATTGGAAGAACTTTCGAGTTTAAATTGGAAAACGTCATACTTGCTTTGTACAACTCGATAGTGCATCCCATCTCGAGTATTCTGAGCAGTTCTGGTCTCCATACTACAAAAAAGACAGAAAAATTAGAGAAAGTAAAGAGAAAAATCACAAAAATGATACCACGACTGAGAAACAAACCATATGAGGACAGCCTTGAAGAACGTAAATTATTTAGCCTAATGAAATGCAGATGATGAGGTGACCTCATTGAAGTTTTCAAAATCATGAAGGGCTATGATAACTTAAACATGAATAAATATTTTGAAATACACCGGTCGAGTCAACCAGGAGTAATGGCTGCAAAATTATGGGAAAGCATTTCCAACCCCGTGAAGCAAAATACTTCTTCTTCAACAAAGTGGTAAATATCTGGAACAGATTACCTTCAGATACCATGTACAGTATCTCAAGTAGGACATTTAAAAACAAAATAGACAAGTACTTGTGCGAGAATACTCGGTTGACTCTGTTTCTGTCCGAATAACTTACTTTTAACAGTTATGTGTAAGTTCATTCCCCTCCCGTCTACAAGACACTCAGTAAACTTAATGTACCCTTACATAGCATCACATCACGTCATTATAAATTTATCAATGTATTAAAATAATGCAAATAAGGTAGTATATGCACAGATTAGGATCTGCACAGATAGCCCTGAGTGAACGGTAACTACTTTTACTTTCGGCCTGTGATGGGCTGTGGATCACTGAGAGGCCCTTTTAGTTAAGTGACCACTGTCGGGATTTTTTTTAATGCACAAGGGGTCACTGCTTCAGGAACTAACTTGTGTACTTGTCTCATATGGGAAAGTTCCTTGTCTCTGTGGAGTGAACGGAGCTGGGGCCTGCTTGACTGCTGCCTTCCTTAAAAGCTCCAGGCAAGGCTGCCACACCACCCATGAACATCCACACTGCATTTTCCACACTGTGTCTACAGACGTCCAATTAACTCAACGTACCAGCACATAATGTCTTGCCTTAGTTATTTATTTATTTGATTATTAATTTTACTTTATTAATTTCTCTTTCAGGTTATTCAAACTGGTAGTTTATAGATAAAGTATTACGGAATGCAACTTTTCCCTTTTAGTCTTTCCTTTGAAATTTCCATGTCAATTTCTCCATGCTGCATGGAGGTCCTTCTCACTTTTCCTGACAGTTTTAACTGGAGGGTTTGGAGGCGGGTTAAGCCTACTTGATTTACTATCTTTATCCTTCAGCATGTAGAATTAGACCTCGTAGTCTTAGTCTACTCTGTAACATGCAACCTAGAAAGGACCATAAGGTCTGTTGCTGTTTGCTTTCCTCTGTATTCCTTTGCATTTCTTTTAGTGTGGGAGCCAATGTATATCCGTAGTTTTGAAATGTTAATTTTAGGAGAGTGGTTGGAATGTCTTCTGGGGTGATTGAGCTTTGAGAAAACTTATGTCTCCATTTTTTCTTACTAGATTCTCATACCTCTTTCTGAAACTTGACATTTTTACCAAATTAGCATCATAAACTTCGCTTGCAATGCCAGGATGACTAGTTTTGTTAAATATACTTAACAGAAAGCCCTCTTTACATGTGTGATTATGTTTATTAATAATTTGTGGATATCTTTAAACATTCTCTGTATGATTTCTTTTGAAAAACTGTTACAAATGGAACAAAATGGTTTTGATTTTGCTGTTAAAAATAAAAAACTCTAGTCATTTTATTTCTGGCCTTGAAACTAGCAAAGTTTTGGTTTTGCACTCTATGTTAACAGGCCCAGTAGGCCTACTATGATGTATTCAGACCTACCAAAATACCAATATGATAAAATGAAGAGCAGATAACAACACACAAACAAGGATGGCACCGAAATAGTCCCAGCAACTTCCGCGGAAGAGAGTTTCGGTAACCGTATTCAAGTGTAAGAATCTCCATCATCCTCATCATCACTGATCCCCATCAGATGCCCCTGGCTAACATTTCCACACACCTCTTCATCTGCCCCACACAAGCACATCTCGGAGCAGTTGAAATTCTGAGACCTGCAGGGGCAGTGTGACACGCAATTTGGTCTTCTTGCAACCGCATCTGACTAGAAGTGTAATGGTGGCAGGGACTGGGGGATCCCGTGTTGTAACTGGTACTAATCGACCGTCCTCTGCCACCCATCCATAATCTGTTGGTGGTGGTAACTGCGGGTTAGGTATGTGATCCTGATCCCATATCACAGCCTGGAAATGTGAACGAGCCAAGGGTTTAAGTAAGGCTCCCCGTGTTGGTGGCAGATTCTGGCCTTTCAGCTGTTTCTTGGTGAATAACCTCCACCTGAGATCACTGCCGTCTACCAGAGTGGTACCAGGCTCATACAGATGGCAAAGAAAGGCTTCAATGCTTTTTTCTGTGTCAGGACTCAGCTTTTCTGTAGTTCTCAGAGCAGCAAATGCAGGTACTACCTCCACGTGACACCTGTTTATTGCTTGCCAACAGGTCTGCTTCCCTTGCCTGCAAAGAGGCCTGTCTGGTCAGCTCCAGAGAAGGCATGGAACCCTGGTAATGCTGCAGCCATCCCCTTACCAAGCGCATGTACTACTGGTCCCAATGAGATCATTCGTTTCTTGTTCCCCATGACAGTGATGAAGTAGGTGTCCTTGCATAGCTGATGGTACCATCGAATTGCAAGAACAAAAACATCATTGTCAGGAGACTCAATACAGAGTTGTGTTGCCCTTCTTCGAACAGCATCCAGGCTGTGCAACTTTATCCGTGTGTCAGCCTCTTCTTGTGAGCTGTAGAGATGTTCTACATCCATGCAGTTTGAGTGGACATTCTGCCTTATAATAAAGTGACAATGAAAATTTTGGATTTTCCCTGAAAGTACTGCATGGCTTTCTGGCGAGGAAGAGAGTCAGCTCATCTTTGGTGCTGGTACTTGATAAAAACTGTTTAGTTGACACCTTCCCTACTGGTGTGTTGTCTTCCACATGGTATGGTAAGTAGTTAGGACCTTTCCACCCTGGCGTCTCTCCCGTGTAGCCTTCTTCAGTGAAGATGGGAGATCATAACGGTCAAACACTACATGGATCTCATTGTACTCCTTGGTCTTGCAGTCCAGTGTGGTTGTAAAATGGTCTGCCCACTGGACACTTGTCTTGATCCATGGTGGCTTTCCCATTCCCTGTACTACTGCCATTCCATCTATGACAGTTATCTTCTTGGTTGGCAGGGGACAACAATCAGTTACAGGATGCTGTGGTTGCTGTTTAACTTCACCAAAGTCATCACCAGCTCTCTTCTGGTTGGGCAACTCCTCGAGTATGGTCATGAGCTTGCTCTTGTCTGTGCATGGCAGAAAGTCACCAGTCACAGTGAAGAGGGGACGTGATTGGGCCAATGGCTTTTTTCAGGTTGATCTCTGACCGTGATCTAGCAACAATCAGCATGCTAGCAAACAGTGACCTGTCATCCTTCAGTTTCACTACCTGGTCAGCCAACTTGTGCTTCACCACTTTCCTTGCACTCTTCCATATCTTCAGCTGAACCTTCTTCATTCTGGCCCATATATATACTGACTTCATTTTTGTTAATACGTTCTTCAACGAAAGCAACATACTTCAGCTGGCCAGTCTCTTCTAAGCTGCAGATATCTTTCTGCTCGTGGGGTGACATTACAACAAATATCATGTACAAAGTAAGCAGATAAATTCTTCAGCACTGGCCGTGGAGCAGTTACTGAAAATAATTAGAATGAATGAACTAATGAAGATGCCTGATCTTTGTGTACAGATTTTTGCATTTTACATTTGCAAGATAGTTATATGTAATAAGAAGTTTCACTGGCATGATATTCTGAAAGAGAAGAAGTTATCAGCCTATAATACTTTACAATATTATATTATGTAGCCGAATACCTATTGCATGCTAGTTTATTGTATGTCTGTGTCATCAAACTCCAAGGCGCTACCAGCGAAAATGCCAAAACTGAGGCCAAACACACTTCTGCTTTTGACCTAAGATTAATGTCACCAAACAAAAAGAAAAAAATGGAGACATGTTTATTTGACTTTCTAGGAACCCAAAGCATAAAGATATAGCAATCTCCAAAAATTAACAAGCGAAAACCACGGACACCAAACTTTGATACATTGGCTCCCACACTATTTATCCCATTTCTTTCCTATCCCTTCCTCTGCCTCCTCTCATTTAAACTGCTCCCTCTCTACGCTGCTATCCCATCCATCCCCTCTACCTCACGCCCTCTCTTCTTCAACTTTTTCCCTCCCTCTCCTTTCTCGCTTTAAGCCGGTATCTTTCATCCACGTCCTTTCCCCTCATCTAGCCCACGCACCCCTAGCTCCTCTTACATTTCAACACCTCCTCTAACCTATTCCCTCTCTTCCCTTCTCAAAGTCTTTCCCCTCTTCTACCTTTGTTTCTCCCTTTTTCATCTTTTCTTCTCATCTCTCCCAGTCCCTTTCTCTTCATACCTCTTTTCCCCTACTCTTTTCCCCATTTTCCACTAATCCCATCCCCTCTCCACACACCCCATCTTGCCATTTCCTGTCCCTCTCCCTGCTTTTCTCCTTCCATCCCCTACATTTCTCTGGCTCCAATCTATCTCATTTTCCCCACGTCTTCCTTTTTCTTCCCCTCCCAGCACCTACAGAACTCCACTTCTTCTCGAAATGTATGGATCTTGAATTTGGCTCTCTGTAATTTTGTTTTTCTCTTTTCTTGGAGAGAACACTTTCCGGGCTCCTGGCCTTTGATTCCTTCTTCCTTGCATTAAAAAAAAAAATTCTTTCCCAACTCTGCCCCTTTCCCTCTTTAGTTCTCCATCCCCATCATTTCCCATTCTCCTTTCCAATTTCTCTACAGTGCAACCTTCACTTTTTTGCCACAGCCATAGAGGTGGCCAAATACGGAGCTGGTCCCTAACTGTCACTCCCTCACTCACTTGCTAACTCACTCGTTGAAAATAAAATGGGGTCTGTTAGTGTTAGGGAGGAAATTTTGCACAGTATTGACCCTCTCCGGAGGGAGGGGGGGAGACATCTAGATGTCTCACCTAAAACCGTTTGGCACTTTTTTATTTGCAACGCAAATTTGTGCACAGTGGTAACGCTTCACTTTCTCCAGGTTATTAGCATGGTGGGACCCCGATGACCACCCCCTATGGTGGAAAAGCAGGCCCCCAACGGAGACAGTCCCATAGTCTTTTACCGATGGACATGAAAATTTGCACAATGATTGATCCTTCCTTGGGCCATGTTTCAGGCAGTCTGAGACCCTCAAAGGCCACCCCCACGGGAGGGGGAAATGGCGGCCCCTGGGGGTCCTAGTCAAGCCTTTGTGCAAGGTCATAGTTTTAAATATAGGATCACGGAATGTTGCATTCTCATATAGACGTTCATCACGACCAGGTGTTAGGCAGGGTGGTACCCCCAATGGCCACCCCTCACGGGAGAAATGCCTTCAAGGAGGATATCCTCATAGTTTTTACGTACGCAATCAAGATTATGCACAGCATACGACGCTCACCCGGCCCACAGTTTATGCAGGGTAGGACTTCCGAGGCACGCTCCTCCAGCTTCTTTTTCCATGCATTATTGCAACGTTCGGTGCGGCTATCTAGCGTGTCCGTTGTCTTACTCATATCTCTCTTCAAATTCCCCTTTTCTCTTCCCCTTCATCCCTTCCCCGTCTCCCCTTTCACCCTTCCTTCATCTCCCTCTTCTCTTAGCCTTCTCCTTTCCATTTCCTTTTTCCTTCCCCTTTTCCCTGCCCCTTCTCTTCTCCTGCCCTGTCTTTTTTCCTTTTTCCTTCCCCCCTCCTCCCCCCCCCCGCCGCCCTTCACTCTCCGAATAATGCCACCTTGACTTTACGACCCAACTTGCTAGCGAGGTCACCCTCCTCCCCCTCCTCTCACCCTTTCCATCCCTCCTCCCCTCCTCCATACTTGACCTGGCCGCATTTCTGGGCGAGGAGGTGAGAGGTCACTCTCAAGGTCACGGGACTGTGTGTGTGTGTGTGTGTGACAAACAGAAACAAAGACAGAGAGAGAGGACGGGGGGGCTATTTCTTAAGAACATTTTTGAAGATGTAATTAAGAGGGGAATTAAAGAGAAACAAAGAAATCAGAAAAAAAAAATATTTGGCTACATTGAAAAATTATCACTATTCTTGATAAAGTAGCATTTGCCTGTTCGCATTATAATCACACAATATTAGGACATTATTCTGGGAAAAGGATAAATATATACGCAAAGAAGCAAAGCCAAGGAATTGTAAGTGAAGGGACACTAGTCGAATGCAAAGATAGGGGAACATCAACGAAAAAAGAGGTGATGAAGTGTAGGCGGAGGGACACCAATGGAGGAGCAATGGTGGCGAAGAACAGTTCTGGAAAGCTCAGATAAATTAACATAAGATGGATAATCTGGAGTAGTACAGGTAAAGAAACACCAGTCAGGCTCATTATTCGTAGATTTATATGCATTTGTGTGCCACTGTTCTTTGCACTCGTATGTCATCTATTTGTCTGTCTGTCTGTCTGTCTCTCTCTCTCTCTCTCTCTCTCTCTCTCTCTCTCTCTCTCTCTCATATAGACAGATATACACTGTATATGTGTGTGTGTGTGTGTGTGTGTGTGTGTGTGTGTGTGTGGTTTAGTATATCTGTCTGCGTGTTCTTCACCTGTTTCTTGTTATGCCGGTCACAGTATGGTGGAATGTGAATGTGAAAGATGCGTATAAATTCTGGTTAAGCAATAGAGATGGTGTGTCGGGGAATGGGAAGAGGAAAGTGCATTAAGTGTGAGAGAGCAGGGCTGAGATAAATGAGGAATTTAGATGAAAGTCGGGTACAGGCTGGAAAGAATACAAGATGTTCTAGAGCATTAAAAAAAAAAAAAAAAAAAAAAAAAATGGAAAAGTGAACGAGAAAGATACAAGATGTTCTAGAGCATTAAAAAAAAAAAAAAAAAAAAAAAAAACTATGGAAAAGTGAACGAGAAAGATGTAAGTGGGTAAAACACAAGGATGTATATGAAGTGGTAAAGAATGAAGAAGAGTGTGGTATGTATGAGATGCAGAGAGCAGGTTATCTAGTTGGTGAATGTCAGCAGTGAGACAGAGGGAGGCTGTACTGTAACTGCATCTTCGGGCATGGCAGGAGTGAAAAGAAGAAATAGAAGAGAGGTTCAGTTTGACGGGAAAAACTGGCGGCATACCTGAAGAAGATGAAGACAGAAAATGCTCTTGGGCCAAGTGGATAGAACGAGTTTATCTGTTTGAATACTGACAATTTTTAGGGCTCATGTGGTTAGGAAGATGACTTTAGAATTAAAATCCAACTAACCATAGCCGATTTATTATTTTCAGAGAGCCAAATCATAACAGCGTGAATGTATTAATAAGAGTAGGCTGGATAGAAAGTGACTTTTGGAGTCAGAAGCGAAAATGAACAGATAGTCGTTGGTTAGAAAAACGATTATAAAAGGTTTTCTTTAGCTCTCATGTATCTCAGTAACTTGAGGTACAATTTTTGGAATACTTGGTTTCGAAAGATAGAAAATTTATTCAACAAAAATAATCTGTGTATAACTTAGCCAACCTCTTGCATTAAAATCACCAAAACGCTAATGGTCGAGTGATTTGGTTCTCTAATTCGGAGGGCTTTAGTTGTGCAGCTGGTGGTAATACTGGTAGAGGGGAGGGGGAAACTAAAGGAGAGAGGAAGCCGGAGGTGCATTGGTTAGCAGGTCCAGCTGGCAGCTGAAGGAAACCTATACTCGGTTGCTGTTGTTTTTTTTCCGAGGCGATGATGCACTTGACAGATTGGTGATTATTGGCTGAATGCAACATTACTTCATAATCTAGCATTATTAACTGACAACAATATCTGAAGGGGAAATTGGGGTTAGTAAATATTTTTTAGACATGTTGCATTCAGCTAATCATCATCAACCTGTCAAGTGCATCTTCGCCTCAAAAAAAAAAAAAAAAAAAAAAAAAAAAAAAACGGAGTATAGTACGATTCTCGGGCCGGTCAGGCTAGGATAAAGCTTGTTTCCCCCTTGCCCCGGTTCACCAACAATACAACTGAGGACTTGGATGTGTACCATTGACCTGGCGGGCCGCATTCCAAGGGAAGATTGGGACATAGCAAATACTGATTATCTGTCTTTATGACCCACGTACTGTCAATAGGCATTACTTCTAAGTCTCCGTCTTTTTTACTACTGCAAGTTTAATTTCTTCGGTGAAGTAGGAATGTACGCCATCATTGTGAACAGTAGAGATGGGATGATTACAGACAGTTAAGCCAGAGAAGAACAGAGAAGATCGGGATGGGAAGGAGGGAGATTCAGATTTACCATTCTTCTGAGGTTGATGTAGGCTACTATGGTACTTTACTCAGGGTAACACCAGAAACTTTCCTAAAATGAGAAAATCCTAAGATTGCAAAATTATCTCGAGTATCCGTTTCTGTGCTATTGGTAAATATAAGAATATAAATTGTGCTAACGCTTCATGACTGTGTTCACACGAGAAAAACCTTAGCCGTCAATGGGTTAATTACCGGAGAAAAAAACAGCTGAGATTTTTATTTAACTGGAGAATAAGAAGCTATATATAGGCTGCCTGTACGAACTAGAAATATCTGCTGTCTATCTACATTCGTCGGTATCAAGCCACTCTGTCTCTAACTACTATATCTGTTTAGCTAGTTTACCTGTCTATATGTTTGTCTGTTCATCTTTAGTTTCACATTTCGTTCGACTGTTTATCTATCTTCTACATATTTCTCAATTAACTCATCTATTAATTAAAAAGCGTGTTTTTCCCACACAATAACCGTATACATCTCTAACCAACTTTTCTCCTTATATGCTCATCTGTCCATCCACCTCTTCTGTTGTACGCTTATCTTTCCATTTATTTGCCTATGTATCTAGTTATCTATCTATCTATCTATCTATCTATCTATCTATATATATATATATATATATATATATATATATATATATATATATATCATCCTTAGGCACCGGAAGTACACTTCAGAACAAAGGCCTCCCCTAACCTTCTTCATGAATTCCTTGACTGAACCTGTCAATTGCCAGGTTTTGCCTCCAAATATCATTTCCTCATCTCTTCTCCTTTCCTGTCAATTCTGCTACACTTACCGGTACAGTCTTTTGGAGTCCAGTCAGTCAGCCTCTTGCTCTGTCTGTTAAACCTTTTTCTTGCCACATGACCTACCCGCCTATATTTCTGTTCTTTTACAAGTTCTATAATGTCAGTGGGTTTAGTCTTCTCTCTCACCTAGGGTGATCGCTACCTGCCTCTCAAAGATATATATAACACTAACCTTTCCATTGCTCTTTGTGTACGAATAAGTTTGTTTTCCAATAATTTTGTTAGTTTCCATGTCTCACATCCATACATCATAGCTTATATATATATATATATATATATATACATATATATATATATATATATATATATATATATATATTTATACATATACATATATATATATATATATTGTTACGGAACAGAGAAAGATAATGTACACTTTAAGTGAGACTACTAAAAATCACTACTGTCCCGTAAAGTTCCAGGTTCAAAACAAAAGAGTTAGGTAAAATTACAAGTTAAAGTTTAATGCTCAAACTAACAACAAAACATTCAGGACTCATAAGGATAATGTAATGGCAAAAAACAGGTTAAATATATAGTTAACTGCAATAGCCTCTATTAACACGAAATTAGCAAGAGTAAATTTATCTAAGTCAGCCCTGATAAAATGAAAACACACTGGGTAATGCACAGTTAATGCAAGATAAATTATTACAGATACAAAATATTATTAATGATGGCTAACATCCACTCAAATGAATCACAAAATATCACTAGGCCTACGAATTAACAACTTATGCTATACAGTACAAGGAAAAAATGCAACAACAGTTATACTCAAATCACACAGCTGCTAGATGGTTGGAGACTTCCTGAGTACTCACAATAATAACTGTACAGGGGAGGACAGAGATGTGAACAAAATGAGGAGCAGATCTAAGTGGCCATGATGCAGAGACTAAGCTCATTATATAGGGGCCGGCAGAGCTTGATATAACTTGCAAGAAGGACGCGCAAATGAAGCCATGGGGACAAAGAGCTGAAAATCCCACTCTGAACAACAGAAAGGACGACTTACTCTACTATAACGGTAGAAGGGGGGGACTGAGGCAGAACACGCTCGTGATCAAACATGCAGCATACTGTGCGTTAAAATTACACAAAGGATGATGAAATCATAGGCTATGTAACACCTCCCCACAAAGAAAAAGAAATTTACAAAGGAAATATCTTATTACTCTAAAATAATCTGTCTAAAGTCTAGATAAGCAATCTGCAATAACATTTTCTTTCCCCTTGACATGTTGTATGTCTAATGAATACTCCTGAAGAAGTAGACTCCATCTTGTCAATCTCTGATTTTTATCTTTAAACTAAGGAATTTCAGTGGGTTATGATCGGTATAAATGACTATGCGGTCAAAACCAGAACACAAATAAAATGAAAAATGATGTAAACCCAAAATCAAGGCCGAAAGCTCTTTCTCAATAGTTGAGTAGTTCTTTTGAGGTGGAGTGAACTTCTTACTATAATAAGATACAGGGTGTTCAATACCCTGATCATCCTCTTGCAGCAAAACAGCCCCAGCTCCTATATCACTTGCATCAACAGCCATCTTAAAAGGCTTAGCAAAATTTGGAGTAGCGAGCACTGGCTGACTTAATAGGATAGCTTTAAGTTTGTTGAAAGAGGATTCACAGTTATCGGTCCATACAAATTCAACTCCCTTTTTCAGTAGGTCTGTAAGTGGTGATACAAGAATAGAAAAGTTAAGAACAAATCTCCTGTAATAACCTACCATTCCCAAAAATCTTTGTAGCTCTTTCCTACTTTTAGGTCTGGGAAGATCACTTATAACCTGAACCTTAGCTCCTGGTGGTGCAACATGTCCATCACCAATTACATACCCAAGGTACTGAACTTTAGCTTGACCAAACTCACACTTTGATAAATTAGCTACAAGATTAGCCTGAACTAAATGCTCAAGAAATTTACTGACATGGCATAGGTGATCTTTCCAGTTGTCACTGAAGATTAATACATCATCAATATAAACAACACACCCTGCCAAACCCTCTGTTACAACATTCATGAGCTTCTGAAAAGTGGCTGGTGCATTCTTCATACCATATGGCATTACGGAACATGCAAAAGTCTTTCCTAGTGTTACAAAACATGAGATCTCCCTAGCACGTTCAGTCATAGGTACTTGCCAGTATCCCTTTAACAAATCAAACTTACTTATGTACCTAGCCTTTCCGATCTTGTCTATGCAATCTTCCACACGAGGGAGAGGGTAAGTGTCTGTTTTGGTTATCTGATTAACACGTCTGTAGTCGATGCAAAGCCGCTGTGACCCACCTGGCTTAGGGACTAGAGTGACAGGAGAACTCCACTCGCTCTGACAGAGCTCAATCATCTTGTGGTCCAACAGGTAGCCAAGCTCCTTCTGGATGAGAGGAACTTTCACTGGGTTCACACGGTAAGGAGGCAATTTAATTGGCTTTGCGTCTCCAACATCGACATCATGCATCAACACAGTGGTTCTTCCTGGAGTAGTACGGAACACTTGCGGGTACTCCTGCAGTAATGCCGAAAACTCCTGCCTTTCCTTGGGAGGTAGATGAGAAAGCTTAGTCTGGAGATTATTCATGATATCAGGATTCTTCCCCAAACTATCACTCAGGCACATACTGCATGGGAGAGCTTCACTTGCAGACTCGGGTGGAACAGCTACAGTGCAGACTGGATTATTTTCGTCCCGCCTGTGATATAACTTTAGCATGTTGATGTGACATAGTTGCTTGCTCTTTCTATGATCTGGTGTGGCGATGACATAGTTGACATCACTGAGTTTCTTTTCCATGAAATAAGGACCACTAAACTTGGCTTGAAGAGGTTGCCCATGAACCGGTAGCAGAATCAAAACCTGATCTCCTGGCTGAAAGTGGCGTAACCTGGACTTCTTATCATACCAAGTCTTCATCTTCTCCTGAGCAGCTCCTAAATTCTCTCGTGCCAGCTGTAAAGCAGTGGACAGCCGTTCTTTGAACTTCATCACATACTCCAGCAGGTTGACGTCATCTTCCTCTGACAGGCAGCATTCCTTGAGTAACTTAAGGGGTCCTCTTACTTCATGGCCAAACAGTAGTTCAAAAGGTGAGAAGCCCAGTGATTCATTTGGAGATTCTCTTGCGGCAAACACAACGAATGGAAGACCTTTATCCCAGTCTTTCTGATGTTCCAAACAGTATTCCTTGAGCATCGATTTGAGTGTTTGATGATATCTCTCCAACGCTCCTTGGGTCTGGGGATGGTAAGCTGAAGACGTGATCTGGGTGATGCCCAACTCTTTCAGAGACTGCTTGAAAACATTTGACATGAAATTACTTCCCCGGTCGGACTGTACCTCCTTGGGCAGACTAAACTTTGTGAAGAACCCTAGCATTTCCTTAACCACGTTCTTTGCTGAGATATTTCTAAGTGGAATGGCTTCAGGATAACGAGTAGCCATATCAATCAGGGTCAACACATAAGAAAATCCTGAAGAAGTCTTAGGAAGAGGGCCCACAATATCCACCAACACACGGGTGAACGGCGCCTCAAAAGGAGGAATGGGAACTAGAGGTGCAACCTTTTCGGTCTGATTACACTTCCCCACAACTTGGCAGGTGTGACAAGACTTACAATACCAGGAAACATCCCTGAAGATACCTGGCCAGTAGAAGTGTTTCAAAATGCGTGCCACAGTCTTCCTCACTCCAAGGTGTCCTGCCAAACTGGAATCATGAGCCACTCTAATGATATCCTGCCTACAAACACGAGGGATGACAACTTGATGTACAACCTCCCATTCACAGTCGGCTGATGCTGTTGGGGGTCTCCACTTCCTCATAAGTACTCCTGACTTTACATAATAACAAGTAGAAGCACCGGCTGACTCTTCTTCACTGTAAGCAGAGTTAGCTAGACCTTTCAACTCAGGGTCAGCAACCTGCAACTCAACCAACTCTTGACGAGACAAATTATCAACACTACGGGGTACTGCCTCATCTGGTGAGTGGTCCAAATTAGCAAGAAAAGTGTCAGCTAGGATAACATCATCATCATCATTATCCTCTAAATCACCAGTAACTTTAGACTTAGCCCTAGTGACAGCACATGCAGGGAACACATCAGGGACATCACAATCATGGGACGCAGCCACTGGCTCACTAGACAACTGAGGAGCTGGACACACTTGACTTCCACCAATATCATTTCCAAGTAAGAAAGTTACACCTGACATTGGGAGTGTCTCAACCAACCCAACAATAACGGAACCATTAACAAAACCAGACTCTAAATTCACTCTGCACAGAGGGACAGAGAAGTAATTATTCCCTACACCTTGTAAGATTACAGTTTCATCAGAGGAATTAACATTAGAGCCTAGAACACTGGTCAGCATAAGGGATTGGCAAGCACCTGTATCACGATATATCTGAACTGATTTCCTGTCATTACTGCCCAGAGGACTGACAAAACCATCAGACAGGAAATTAGCACATGAACTCTTGAGAGTGTCACCCACGTTACTGCTCAAAAGAGGAGCTCCATCATGAGAATTTAAGTTACCCCTCAAAGCAGGTTCAGTTAACTCAGTTAAAGAATTCTGGGAACTCTCAAGAGTGGACACTAGACCAATTGACTGAATATTTAAAGACTCCTTTTTGTTCACATCACGCTGTCTCCTGAAAAATTTCTCCGTAGTATGACCAAGCTTACTACAATAAGTACATTTACTTTTCTGAAATCTAGAGGTGAAGCTGGTATTTACTTCCTGAGAAACATCATCTTTATTCTCTTTCCTGTTACCTGTACTCTGAGTTGAGGCAACGTACTTACTCTCAGCTTTCCCTTTTTCTTTAGAATATCTCTTGTGAGAACATATTCATCAGCTAAAACTGCAGCATCAGACAAATTATCTATTCTTTTCTCATCAAGATATAGGCTTACATCTTTATTAATACACCTCTTGAAGTCCTCCAGCAAAATCATCTGCTTAAATTTACCAAAATTAGAATCCACATTCTTAGAATTTAACCACTGCTCTAACAGATCTTCTTTGATTTTTGCATACTCAACATGGGATTGCTTCTCTTGCTTGTAAGTTGTCCTAAATTTTACTCTATAGGCTTCAGGAACAAGCTCATAGGCCTTAAGAATCAAGCTCTTAACTACATCATAATTATCAGATTGATCCTGAGGCAAAGATGCATAAGTTACTTGAGCTTTACCGGTGAGAACAGTTTGAAGGAGTACTGGCCAATACTCCTTGGGCCAATTAAAACCTGTAGCTACCCTCTCAAACAACTGAAAATCCTTTGTTAAATCAGATTCATTAAAAGGAGGGACAAGTTTAACATTTTTAGCCACATCAAAATCATCAGATCTAGATGATCCAGTTCCACATTGTTTCATGCGATACTTATGGTCTGCCTGAATCCTAGCAATTTCAACTTGTGCCTCAGCCTCCTTAGAACGGGCCTGAAATTCAGCCTCCTTAGCACTTGCTTGAAATTCAGCCTCCTTAGCACTTGCTTGAAATTCAGCCTCCTGAATACGAGCCTGAGACTCAGCCTCCTTAACACGAGACTCCGCCTCCTTAGCCTGAGCCTCCTGCAGGGCTAGCTGTAACTTAGCTAATTCAATCTGCGTTTGCTCATTTGGAGAAGTTACATTAAACAAGCTTTCATTAATCATGTCAACAATTTCATCTTTAGAATGATGAGAGTGAACAGCAATTCCCAATTGTTGAGCAACAAGCTTAAGTTCATTCTTTGTTCTGTTTTCTACATCACACACTGTTTGCATATTTGACAAAAAATCTTTGGCTTCATTAAGTGTAGTAATAGTAGACATCATGAATAAGTAAGAGTCACAAAATATCAAGCAATATCCTTATGATAATATCCTGAATATCCTGATATGAGGTCGCCAAATTTATGTTACGGAACAGAGAAAGATAATGTACACTTTAAGTGAGACTACTAAAAATCACTACTGTCCCGTAAAGTTCCAGGTTTAAAACAAAAGAGTTAGGTAAAATTACAAGTTAAAGTTTAATGCTCAAACTAACAACAAAACATTCAGGACTCATAAGGATAATGTAATGGCAAAAAACAGGTTAAATATATAGTTAACTGCAATAGCAAGAGTAAATTTATCTAAGTCAGCCCTGATAAAATAAAAACACACTGGGTAATGCACAGTTAATGCAAGATAAATTATTACAGATACAAAATATTATTAATGATGGCTAACATCAACTCAAATGAATCACAAAATATCACTAGGCCTACGAATTAACAACTTATGCTATACAGTACAAGGAAAAAATGCAACAACAGTTATACTCAAATCACACAGCTGCTAGATGGTTGGAGACTTCCTGAGTACTCACAATAATAACTGTACAGGGGAGGACAGAGATGTGAACAAAATGAGGAGCAGATCTAAGTGGCCATGATGCAGAGACTAAGCTCATTATATAGGGGCCGGCAGAGCTTGATACAACTTGCAAAAAGGACGCGCAAATGAAGCCATGGGGACAAAGAGCTGAAAATCCCGCTCTGAACAACAGAAAGGACGACTTACTCTACTATAACGGTAGAAGGGGGGGACTGAGGCAGAACACGCTCGTGATCAAACATGCAGCATACTGTGCGTTAAAATTACACAAAGGATGATGAAATCATAGGCTATGTAACAATATCATCATCAACCGTTTGAGTATCCTCTGCAGGACCGGCCAATCCCGACAGAAGTCGAGACGATACAGCCATTGTATCTCCACCAAGTGGCTTAGGCTGTCTGGTAGAGATTGTATGTAGGGTGAGAAGTGCTTGTAAGTGTAATTTGGATGTGTGTGTAGTCTGTGAACCAAGTGTAATCGGCCCGCGCAAGCCGACTGGGTGCAAGCATACTTTACAGTAAGCGACACTGGTTCAACCACAGCACCCCTTGTGTCCGCCAATGCAGTACATAGCCGGGTGAACACTCCCAAAGTTTATTACCCTGGCGGGGCGCAAACCCTGGCCCACCCGTGTACGAAACGAACACTTTACCACTGTACCACAGAGGCTTCAGATATATATATATATATATATATATATATACTTTTTTTTTAATGCGAGGAAGAAGGAACCAAAGGTCATGAGCCCGCAGTAACAGTTCCCTCCAAGAGAAAAACAAAATACAATAGAGAGCCAAATTCAAGATCCGATCATTTTGAGATGCCTGGACACACTGCGTTTGAAAGACTGGAGATCATAGGCAGCAGGAAATACAGACAGAGGGAGACAGTTCCAGAGCTGACCTGTTGCATAAATGAAAGACTGAGAGTAACGGTTAACTCTTGCATTAGAGAGTTGGACAGAAAAGGGATGAGAGTTTGCTGCCAGACGGGTGCCACGCACCTGTTGTAGAGGTGGAGGAATGCAAGCAGACAGTTCAGAGGAGCAGTGACCATTAAAGTAGCGATAGAAAAGTGATAAAGATGCAACAGTGCGGCGAAGAGACAGAGGTTGAAGGGAGTCAGTAAGAGGAGGAGAGTTAATGAGACGAAAAGCCTTTGACTCCACCCTATTGAGAAGAGCTGTATGTGGGGAGCCTCCCCACACATGAGAGTTGTACTCCACACAGGGGCGGATAAAACCCCTGTATAGAGTCAACAATTGTGCAGGGATAAAGAAAGAGCGGAGTCGGCTTAGCACACCCAATCTCTTGGAAGCAGATTTTACAAGAGATGTAATATGATCTTTCCAAGATAAGTCCCGAGTAAATGAAACCCCAAGCATGTTCAAGGATGATGCAGGATTAAGCTGAATATTATTAAACATTAGTGGGTATACCTGTGGAAGATTTTGTCGGGTTGATAGGTGTAAGAACTGAGTCTTAGATGCATTAAAAACAACCATATTATTTTTACCCCAGTCAGAGATACGAGCCAAGTCAGACATTAGGTGTGCCATAGCCTCATCATATATATATATATATATATATATATATATATATATATATATATATATATATATATATATATATATATAATTATTTTTATTTGTGCTTTTCTTCTCTTAGATCTTGATAATAAGCAAGAAGGTACCCTAAGGTAACCAAAGTACTTATGCCAAATATAAATGACTTCGACCTATTTTTCAAGGTCATATACTCATTTTTGGTGCAAAAAAAAAAAATGCATATTTGAAATTGAATTATATTGGAACCTGAGATACAGCTATCTGGTTGAAAATCCAATAATATCAAAGCTTGCTGAGAACTTTGGCTGAATGTTTTGCCATTTAGCTTTGTGGAAAGTACCGAATTCAATTCAGCTCGATGTTTTTTTTTTTTTATAACATGTTTAAGAGAAAACCACAAAAGCTGTAAAGCTGTAACTTTACAGAAATATAGTTGTGGTGCCCCTCATTATCTGAAAGGGATATGTTTACAGTTAAGCATACAGTTAGCCAGTTATTGAGGCAAATGTAAAATGTACTGTACCTAATGCTTCATTTATTTCTTCCACACCTTTTTCTTCAAATCTTGTTGATATTGCACGAAAAGCTACCTTAGTTCAATCTAACTGCATGTTCCAAATATGAGTGACCTTGAATTACTTTTAACCCTTTCACATTGGATGGTATGTTGACGTGTCACCAAAACAATGTCCGTAGCCATCAAGTGGCACATACATGTGTTCTGGGAATTATATACTTGCATGCCAGTACTGAGGGCCCAATTGTGGTTCATTATGAGAAGATGCCAAGACTGAGGTGTTGCCATCACAGGAGGACTATTTCATTGGCTATTATTTTCGTCACATACCAGACGTAGTGTATGTCAAGGCGTGCGGTACGAGATGTTTTGCTGACGCAGCAGCCTATTTGGATCTGATGGAAACGATGTCTGATGACTCAGATTCTGTTGTCAGATGAAAATGAAAGTGAAAATGAAGGAGCTATTAAAAAAAAAAAAGAAGAAAACAAACAGCTCTGAGTTTACCATTATAACGAGTGGCATACGTCTGGCAGTGGAGGAGCTCAACCTCGCAGGTTTTGACAGCTCACCACACAGGTAATTATATTGGGTTTTACATTTGTTATACATCACTTTACCTAGGAAATTATGGCCTGTTTTTCCGGTGTGGAATATTTTATCAAAACAACTCAAAATCTCAAAACCCCCTTGTGTGGGACATCCAGAAAAAAAAAAAAAAAAAAAAAAAAAAAAGTGGAAGGGTTAAAGGTCACAGTTTATGATGCCAAAATTTATACATTAAATTAAATGTGATATAAACACCTGAGCATATAAGTATTTTTCAAATGTTTTGTTATTTTGCACCACTGAACTATATTTAACAACATAGAATTGTGCAAATATCTGTTGTTTTCAATGGAATTTTTAGTCAGTGAATGCAAAAGCAACATTTACATAACTACAAAGACAGTCAATACCACAAATAGTTATGACAAAGCTTCCTTATTGTGGCTACACAGTGAATGACTAGGTAACTAGTTACTCTTATTCCTTTCTGGCAAGCTACTTTTTATGATGTCTCTGTTTTTATTGGAGCTTTCCACTCAGTTGAAATGCATCTTTTACTTCATTTTCATGATCTTTCATTAATTTAGTATTTGCCCCAAATAATTACACTTCTCATCTTCAAGAGTTATTTCATTTATTTTGATGATGCTATTTTGTAACTTTGGATTAAACATTAGTTTTACTCTGGCTTATCTTTAGTCCTGCTTTGAAACTACTCTGTTTAAGTCACTTATTTCTTGCACTGTCTCTGCTGTTACTGAGATTAAGAGACTGTCATCTGCAACTCTTGAAATGGTTTAAATTTTCCCTCTTTATGTCTGATCCGTTGTTCTTTCGTTCTAGCTTTCTGAAAACGCTTTTAAGGCATGCTGTAAATAATTTTAATGAAATCGCACCACCGTGATGTACTGCTTTCTCAATATTAATTTTTTCTGAGTCATTATGCACTATTGCTGTAGTAATTCCCTCTTTGTATTTGCTTTCGAACAGTTTTGTAATGTATTCCTTTACTCATGTTTCTGCAAAGAATTTATAATTGTTATGTACTCAGTTGAGTCGAAAGCCTTTTCATTATTGACAAAATCTAAGCACAGTGGTTTATTGCATACTGTAGTTTTCTAAATTACCTGAATAATTGTGCATAGATGATCAGTTGTCAAATACCCTTTTCGGAATTCTGCCTCCTGCTGAGAGTTGATTTTTCTTAAGATTTGTTGTTATTCTGTTAATAAAGACTTTAGTGAAGAATTTGTACAGAACTGATATTAAGCTACTAGGTCGATAGTTCCTAAGATCTTTTGAGCTGCCTTTCTTGTAATGCAAAACAGTGAGTGTATTACACCATATTTGGGGGATTTTGTGCTGTTTAAATTCGGTAAATAAGGTAAGTGGAAGCGTTGGTTTTGATCTACTCCTGGATCTAAGAGTAAATCTGCTACCATTCCATCTTCTCCTGGAGCCTTTCCTCTTCATAATATTGAGAGAAAAGTTTACTTCACCTGGTGTTACCTCTGGTATTTCACTTGTGTCAACCGAAAAGTCAGTTATTCGTGTTACTGACTGTGATGCAAAGAGTTCTTTGCAAAATTCTTCAGTTCGCTTAACCGTTTTCTCTTTCTGCACTTGATGACTTCACCATTTTTGCCTTGCAGTGATATACAGGTACAACACCAATTTTCCGGCATCTTTGGTTCCAGAACCTTGCTGGATGAACCGTTTTGCTGGACAAACTGAGACATAGTATGTCACATAATAATTCAACAGAGAACAACAGAGGTCACATTTAATAATTCAAGAATACATTTGTGTCCGATTATTATTCAGTGTCATCACACTCATGTTCTAATTTAAATTCTTTATGACCCAACTGAGCCTGGTTTATTATCACGCATCCTGACAAGTCCAGTTTATCACTACATTGCTGTCAAAACCATTCCATCATTGCCTGATCTTGCTAAGTACTCTTACCATCTTTCGTAGTTTTTCTGTTGTTCATTTGCTTCTTCCTATTACTCTCAGTATAGGATTTCAGTATTTTCCCCGTTTGCATCTTTATATCATAAGCAGTTGATGAATCAATACCATATATGTCACACAACTTTTGCACAGCCCAGTTTATTCAACATTTCTACCATTTCCTTTTTATTGATTTTGTTTCTAGCATAATAAAAATGCCTCACTGCATTAGATACCCCTAGTTACCTGTTAATACACAATTGTGACCAGGCAGATGAGTGAAAATATTCGTGAAGATATGGGAGTCCAGTCCGTAGGTCACTGGTTAGCAATGTATTGGTTAGTATGGTAATAACGTACCTCAGAGGGACTGGCTCCTATACACAAACAACCCCAAAACGTAATAACGTTTTATGCACTCCACACTCACCTGTAGAAGGGTGTCCATAGATACCAGTGATGGAAATAAGCTTCAGATTTGACAGCAATAGTAATTAAGAATAAACTGAAGTGCCAGTACAGTCATAAAGGCATACTTAACTGAAGGAATGAGAAATGGTCATGAGAAGTGTCGTATTGACAAGAAGAGAAATTGATGGTTAGGAATGACTGATAATGAGATTTTTGCATTCGGAGACAAAATACACTGATAACGATGTCGGCTCACAAAGTTAGGAGACAAGAGAAAAGGGTCGTCTGGTTCACGATCCAGAGTAGCAGAATCGGTGTGAACATTGCTGATCCAGTCCAGCCAGTCTTTTTCAGGTGTCAAGCAGAAAAGTGAGTGTAAACTAATAGGTCCCAGACCAATTAACACTTAATCCCATTATTTTTATTTATTTGGTTATTGAGGGGGTTTCTTAACTGCAGTAGTTTGACAGATCATTAACCTACGATCAGGGTCTTACTGTATTGGAACTGACTGGTGTTTATGCTTGAACACACCACTGACACTTGTATTTTTCTTAGAAACCATAGCTAGGGTTAAATATAAGTAAATGAGATAAGAATCAGACAATATACAGGGATCAGTACCAACACATACAGTGTAAGCGATCCAACTGATCAGCCAACATTATCTGTGGCCACCTGGTGAACTACTTTAGCTGGCGAGGGAATTTCAAGTGCCCTCTCGTAATGTTGTCCAAACTGAAAGAGGTGCCGGACCATCTTCCGGAAAACTGGAGTGGAATGTATAATTTCTTGCTTTCCCAGTGCCATTGTGCTTTGGGCATATTTCAAACTTTTCGCTTTTATGATGATTTCTTTTATCTGATCGATGTTTCTGTTTCATTTTTCATCTGTTTCATTTTGATATCATTTAATTATGATATATATGTTTCATTTTCTTTTGTTTTTTCGTTCACCTCCTTTCTTCTTTTCATGGGTTCAAGGGTCGTTTTTTAATATTATTGTAGCTGGCTTCGGTTTCATTAGCCTTCACTTCTACCTCCACTATTTCCTTTAACGCTTCTGTTAGTCTATTGTTCAACTCATCAGTATCACACTCAGCATAGCCTAGAGCCTGAAATCTGTTCTTTATTTCTAACTGAAAAGAAGCTTTTTTTTTTTTTTTTTTTTACTGTTACTGGGCATACCCTTGTATTTTCTATCAGCTTCTTTCTTTCACTTCTGAACTGAATCTGGCTATGCAACCCACCATTCTATGGTCACTTCCTACATTTACTTTGTTGAGAACTTTGACATTTATCATTGTGCTGGTCTTATCTGCTATAATGAAGTCAGTTGAATTCTGTTTCCCCATTTGATCTTCTCCGGGTTTATTTTCTCCCCGTTCATTTACGGAAGGATATTTCACACTTTTCATTTTATACATTTCAGCAAATTTACTTCCACTTCACCCATGTCTCTCCTCTGCGAACTTTTCTATGTTTGCTTCTCCGTTTTTCAGCATACAAACTTTTGCGTTGGAGTCTCCCATGAGTATAGTGTATCTGGATGTTTCTTCTCCCAAAATCTTGGACGTGTCGTCACAGAATGTTTCTATTTCATATTCTGTGCTTTGAGAAGTGGGTCCTTATCCTTGTATTATTTTCAGTGTGCATCTTTTGCGTTGTCTAATTACAATTCATGCTAGTCTGTCAGACAAACTGCTGGATATAATAATGCTCTTTGCATTATTAATGTTATTTAAAAATCCTACACCACTGACTTTCATTCTGCCTTCTTCTTGGGGCTCAGTTACCATATCATATTTTCTGTGGATCTCGCTCAGACGTATAATATTCCAACCAATGTTTTCTAATTCAGTCATGATGGTTTCAGGTTTGTAGTCTTCTGTGAGGCTTCTTACATTGTACATTGTCGTGCATTTCATATTATTTATTATCCCGGTCTCAGATTTGGTGTGACAGTGCCTACTCGTCTCCAGTGGTATACTGGTTGTAAGTACATGAGGCAGTGTGGTTGGACCTGTAGCAGACAGTGATTCAGGACGAACGGCCGTCTCAGTAGAATTCATGCTTTGTTGGGGAGACTGTGGCAAAATGATTTCACATCCCTTCCAAATAGTTTCTTGTGAGATGTAAGGTTATTCCACTTTATTCAGCATACTTGGAGCCCTATATGTCTATTTGTCCATATGTCCATTTATCATTGCCAAGCAGCTCTGTCTGGCTCTCCATCGATCTCTCTTACTACATATTTACCTATCTACATATTTATCAAGTTATGTCTATCTCATTTGTCTATCAGTCCATCCAGCTTCTTTTTCATGCGTTTTTCTAACCAACAAGCTTCTCGTTTGTCTAACTGTCTGTCCTGTCTGTGTGTCTTTTACTTATTTACTATTATATCTA
Organism: Coenobita brevimanus; assembly: GCF_032717465.1. Taxonomy (NCBI): domain Eukaryota; kingdom Metazoa; phylum Arthropoda; class Malacostraca; order Decapoda; family Coenobitidae; genus Coenobita; species Coenobita brevimanus. The sequence continues at coordinate 24,282,523 of NC_136991.1, read as the reverse complement.
TAGCCTACATCCGTTTTTCACACACACACACACACACACACACACACACACACACACACACACACACACACACACACACACACACACACACACACACACACACACAAGTGTGTGTGTGTGTGTGTGTGTGTGTGTGTGTGTGTGTGTGTGTGTGTGTGTGTGTGTGTCCGAGTCCAATGCAATAACCTCTGTACTTTGAAGGAGTAAGGATAACTTTTCTTACGCCTCCTCCTCCTCCTTCTCCTCCTCCTCCTCCTCCTTCTTTCTTCTTCTTCTTCGTCTTCTTTCTTTCTCCTCTCACTCATCATCTCTACCCCGTCTCCCCCTCCCGTCTGGCCTGAGTCCCTCCTACCCTCCCTCCACCTCTCACTTCCTAACTTTCCTAATGACGGTCCGGCACACACACACACACACACACACACACACACACACACTTTCATTCGTCCTTCTTCGGCAAGACTTTTTGTCTTGTCTTTGCGTCTCTCTCTCTCTCTCTCTCTCTCTCTCTCTCTCTCTCTCTCTCTCTCTCTCTCTCTCTCTCTCTCTCTCTCTCTCTCTCTCTACTGCAAATATATTCATATGCGAGTATATGCGTGTAAGTAAATGTGTGTGTGTGTGTGTGTGTGTGTGTGTGTGTGTGTGTGTGTGTGTGTGTGTGTGTGTGAGAGAGAGAGAGAGAGAGAGAGAGAGAGAGAGATACTCGATATACACATACCAAGTTTTTCATCCCTTCCATCTCTACAGTTATTTCACTTTCCCACCTACCTGCCTACCTCCCTCTCTCAATCCCGCCTACATGCTCCACACCACCAATCCTATTATGTCCTTCCCCTCTCCTCTACCATTTTCCTCTCCTCTCTCATTCATCACCTTTTCCTGGTCTCTCTCATATCATCTCACCTATTATTCAGTCGTTTTTCCTTAATCCATTCCTCTTCCTTATCATTATTATTACTAGTGTCTCCGACAAGGAGAGTATGTTTTCATCCCTGTTTGTTTCTTTGTTAGTTCATTTGTCTGTTAACAGGATTACTCAAAAACTAAAAGAGATCTGGACCAAACTTGGTGGGTAGATAGCCCATGTCCCAGAGAACAATTGATTAACTTTTGGGACCTATCCGAATCATATTACAGATTCTGGATCCAGAAAATACATTTTACTAAACCCTAATCAATGATGAGAAAACCCACCCCATTATGAAGAGTGGTTTGGAAACTGCGTTGCCCTTGTCGGCGAGATGTGCTCCTCTCAGTGCCCCTCTAGTTATTATTATTATTATCATTACTACTACTACTAGTACTACTACTACTACTACTACTATGATTATTATTACCTTTATTATCATTGGCTGGCTCCATGCTACCCTTATTGTTAGTCCCGTTTTCATTCTTGTTGTTAGTTATTATCACTGTAGGGGGTCTTAACTATCAACTAACATAAAGCGGAACAACGACTCACATTTATATACAGTATATGGATGGCGTTTTGATCAGTACTCAGTATAAATATCTGAAGGCCTAAAATAAATATGCTGAGTACATAGTTGTACTGCTGATGTATTAAGTGCAGAATGATGGCTGATTGTTGTTTACTGTCCAGTTGCGGGAAGAGAACTAAACTGTCTGGTGGCAAGAAGAGAATTGAACCCTCTGGTAGCAGGGAGAGAACTGAACAGCTTTGAGCAGCTTCGTGTACGAAGTAAATTAAATGAAACTTACCATTACTGAATATATAAATATATATGTTGTTTTCTCCATGACCAGATTTATCTCCAGTGATAAATAATATCTTACCCAAATTATTTACTACAAGAATTTGTTTACAAGGAAATGTCCTGTCGTGGGTGAGAATATTCAAACCCGAAATCCACGACACTTGTATTCTTGATTCATCTTCTATTTTGGCGGGCACTTCTACCTTTCAGAATTAACAGATTCCAACCAAACCTGGACACAATGACCAGCCTATAACCTAGCTATGTCCCAAGGTTTTGGTTGCTAAGGAACTGATCCTTGCTTAGGAACGAACGAAAACCGGTTTTTTCGTCCTTTTCACGTTTTGAGCTGTACAAGCATTATTAATGGGAGTAGAAAACTCTGAGTTCTTTACGCGTAGTCTTGAGGTCATTCCCTATCGGAAGTGTGCCATTTATTTCTCCCTTCTCTCCTCTAGCTTTCGAGGGGCAACCACGCGAAGATTGGCCTCAGCATCTCCACCAGCCTCCCTAGTTCCCCTGCAGCTCGATGGAATTGAATGAAATTTTGCATGCTTATAGACACTGACTAGTACTACAGTAGATGTTTCTATGTACACCTATGTGCTACAAAGGCCAGGTTGGGACTCAAAGGTCATCAAATGCGAGAACGGTGAAAATAGCTAAAATCACGACTACGCTAGCGTGAAATTCTAAGGCTCCAAAGATTATTAAGCCAAGTCCATGATTCTAGAGGGGAATGTTGCATTGGAGTACCTCCATATAGAAGTGAATTTTGGTGTCGAAACTCAGTTCTGGTTGCTGACAAAGCTTGGTCAGCTTAGAGCTGGCCATCATCTCCTAAGGGCTTATTATTTTTTTTACTACCATTATTATCTATCTATCTACGAATCTATCTGTTTATAGCCAGACGCCATAATCCCGTAAGGGGTGGTCGTTTGTCTTTTAGTTGTTTAACGGCAAGGGGCACTAACCCTCCGCCAACCCACTTGTTGACAAGTAAGGAACAGGTATGGGTCGGTTATATGGTTACCACTCAGCACTGTAAATGGTTTCCTGGCTTGCAAGAAACCATTTGGCTTGTCACGCAATATAAAGCCACATTAAAAGGAAAGAGGAGCAATAAAATATGACAGGAAAGATAACAAAAATAGGAAGAGAGAGAACAGACACAAAAAGAGTGATAAAGGTGAAGGAAGAAGTCTACATCGCGTGAATGGATGATGGTCGCCAACCATTATTATTATTATTATTATTATTATTATTATTATTATATGGAATGATGAGGTGAAACGAGCTGTGGAACAAAAGAAGAAGGCATATAGTGAACGGTTAGCGAGTACAGGTAGGGGAGCAGATGAGAGAGAGAAGAGAGAGGTATATGTGAGCAGGAGAAGGGAGGTTAAGAGACTGGTGAAGGAGAGTAAAAAGAAAGTGGATGAAGAGTTTGGGAGGAATCTGAGTGTGAAATGGAGGGAGAATAAGAAATTGTTTTCGAAGGAGGTAAAGAAAGTAAGGCAGTGTGAAAGGGGAAATAGTAAGGGAGTGAAAGATAGGAATAATAGATTGTTGGTGTAGAAGAGAGAGAAAGAGGAGATGGAAGGAGCACTTTGAGGATTTGTTGAATGTAGAGAGTGAGAGCAGTGCGAGCATAAGTGGTTGGGGAATGGCTGGGAGAAGAAGAGATCAGAGGAGGGAGGAAGAGATCAGTAGGGCGGAAGTAGTGGAAGCGATGAAGAAGATTAAGTTGGGAGAGGCCCCAGGTATTGATGAAGTGTGTGGTGAAATGCTTAGGTATGGGGGTGAGATTGTTGTGGAGTGGATATGGAAGTTGTGTAGATTGGCTTGGGATGAGGGAAGGGTTCCAGAGGACTGGAAATCAGATATAATTGTTCCTTTATGCAAAGGAAAAGGGGAGAGAGAAGTATGTGGTAACCATAGGGGTATTTGCCTTCTTAGTGTGACTGGTAAAATATATGGTAGAATACTCATTGATAGGGTTAGGCATATAACAGAGGAGCTAGTTGGAAAAGAACAAGGGGGATTTAGGAAGGGAAAAGGGTGTGTAGATCAGATATTTGTTCTAAGATGTTTAGTGGAGAAGTATCTAGAGAAGGGAAGGAAAGTGTATGCTGCCTTCATGGACTGGAGAAAGCTTATGACAGAATAGATAGGCAAGGTATGTGGAAGGTATTAAGAATATATGGAGTGCAGGGAAAATTGTTGAGTGCTGTGAAGAGTATGTATGAGGGAGCTAGGGCTACAGTGCGAGTGGATGGTGAGCTGAGTGAGTTCTTTGATCTCAATGTAGGACTGAAACAGGGTTGTGTGATGTCTCCATGGCTGTTTAATATATACATGGATGGGGTTGTAAAGGAGGTGCAAGGTAGGGCAGTGGATGTGGGGGTGGCTCTAATGAATGAGGGTGAGATTTGGAAGATTCCGGTGTTGCTGTTTGCTGATGATACAGTATTGTTGAGTGAAGATGAATGGGAGTTGGGAGGTTTGGTGAATGAATTTGGGACAGTGTGTAGGAGGAGGAATCTGAAAGTTAATGTAAACAAAAGTAAAGTTATGGTGTTTGAGAGGAATGAAGTCACAGAATGTGCAGTGTGGTTGGATGGTGAGGATATGGAGAATGTGAGTGCATTCAAGTACTTGGGTAGTGTGATGAGTAAGGATGGAACTTTGGGGGATGAAGTGCGTGAAAGTGTACAGCAGGGAAGGAAGGTTGTTGGTACACTGAAAGCAGTGATGAGAAATAGGGAGGTGAGTATGGAAGTTAAGAAGTCACTGCATGATAGTATTGTGATCCCTACCCTGACGTATGGAAGCGAGGGATGGACCTTGCAAGAGGGGAACAAGTCAAGAGTGAGAGCAGTGGAAATGAGTTACTTGAGAGGAGCATGTGGAGTGACGTGGAGGGACAGGTTGACGAATGAAGAAGTGAAGGAACGTTATGAGGTGGATGTGGATGTGGTTGAGAAGATTAGGAGAAATACGCTGAGGTGGTTTGGACTTGTGAAGAGAATGGAGAATGAAAGACTGAATAAGAAGGTGTATGTAGGTGAGGTGGAGGGAGGCAGAGGGAGGGGTAGACCGAGGATGAGGTGGAGGGATGGAGTTGAGAGGTATATGAGGGAGGGAGGGTGAGTTGGGGGGAGGGTTATCAAATGGTGGGTGACAGAGCGACTTGGAGGCGTTTTGTCTGAGGCCACCCATTGCGGGATTAGGGCGTCGGGCTAGAGATAGATAGACAGATAGATTATTATTATTATTGTTGTTATTATTAATATTATTATTATTATTATTGTTGTTGTTATCTTCATTTTCGTCTCCTGCTTCAGCTTTATATTCATTCCCTCCCTCTTTTTCTCTCTCGCGCCCTCCTATCCTCCGTCCATCCCCTTCTCTCTCCCTCCCTTTCTTGACCCCTCCCTTCCCCTCCCCTACCTTTGCTCCTTTTTTCCTCTGTTCTCTCTCTTCTCTTCTTCCCCAACCTTCATCCTTCCCTTCTTGAAATATTTTCCTTCCTTCCTCCTCGTAGTTCCTCCCCTCCTTTTTTTCCCTCCCTCTCTGCCTCCCTACCTCTCTGTATTCCTTTCCTTTTCTCTATCCCCTTAATTGTTCCTTTCTCCTTCCCTTCTTCCTCTTTTTATGTCTCCGCCCACCAGTGGTGGAGGAGACATTAAGTGACTGATCTATCCGTCAATACGTGCGTGCTTGTGCTGGTCCATGCTTTCGTAACAGTCTTGTGGGCAAGGTATCTCCTGAACCCATCGACAGATGTCCACCAAACTTTTGTCAGTGATACAGTATGAGGTGATAATGAACCGATTAGGTCAGGTAGGTCATGGTGTCTAAGTCAAGGTCATATGGGGTCGGCTTGGCTTATGCTTGTGGGCGGGATATCTCTAGAACCTCTCGATGGGTTTCGACCAAACTTTTGTCAGTGGTACATTATGAAAGGACGAGAAGCTGTTCAGGTCAGCTAGGTCAAGGGGTCAAAGAACAAGGTAATTCGACTCACTTTATCCTTGAGGGCGCAATATCATTTGAACCCCTTAACGGGTTTCCACCAAACTTTTGTCAGTGATACAGTATGAAGGGACGATGAATTGGTTAGGCCAGTAAGGGTTAAAAGGTCAAAGGGGACGTTCATAGGGGAGTGGGCGCAATATCTGCTGACGCTTCCGACGGAATTCGACCAAACTTTTGTCGGTGATACAGTGTAAAGGGGCGATGAACTGATTAGGTCAACAAGGTCAAGGAGTCAAAGGTCAAGGTCATATGGGTGCGGAGCCGATATCTCCTGAACCCTTCGACGGATTTACACCAAATTTTTGTCAGTGATACAGTATGATGGGAAGATGAACTGTTTAGGTCAGCAAGGTCAAAAGGTGAAATTTCAAAGTTATATGAGGTCGACTTAGTTTATCTTTAGTCACAGTTCAGCCCACAGTGAACCTTATCATGGAGGTTTCATGGTGAGTCCCTGTGCAAGGCTTGGTGGAGGCATACCAAGCAACGCTTTGCGTCGACAGTTCGGGGCACCAGTTCTCGGAGTTTCATTCCTTTTGCTTTCCTCCCTTCATCCCTTCTTGCCACTTTTCATCCTCTTCTCTCTCCATCCTTCCCTCTTTCCCTCCTTCCTTCCTAGTCCCTCCTTCTTCCCCCACTTTCCCTCTCTTCATTTTGGCCTCTTTCCCTACGTCTTCGTATTACTTTTCCTCACATCTTTCTATCCTTTTCTCTTTCCACCCTTCCATCCCTCCTCCCCTTCCTCCACCCCTCTTCTTCCATGTTTCATTCCCTTCCCTATAACCCTCTCATTCCTTCCTTCCTTCCTTCCTTCCTTCCCTCCTCCCTGTACCCTTCCATACTTCCCCCGGAACTTGGTCACTACTTTGCCCCGGCAGCTGTGAAGTCGGCCCGGCATATTGGCTTTTGTGTACTGCAGTTTGATGGTGTGTGAGGCTGAGAGAGAGAGAGAGAGAGAGAGAGAGAGAGAGAGAGAGAGAGAGAGAGGAGAAGGTGGGAGAAGGGGTGGCTCAATATATAGATAAAAGGGTGGGTAGGTTGTGTTAGAAGAACAGAGAGAGAGAGAGAGAGAGAGAGAGGGAAAGGGAGAAAATGGTGATAGAAGAGTGTGTGAAATATACAGGTAAAAAGGCGGATGGGATAGGTTAAAAGAGCAGTTGAAATGAGAAAGATAAGAGACCGCGGAGAGGCAATGGTAATCCTGAGAGGAGAGGATGGGGTGGGAGATAACGGAAGGGGAGTGGGAGAAAGAAAAAGTGAGCAAAATGGGCAAGGAATGGGGTGAGAAAAAAGAGATGAAGGGAGAGGAGAATGGGGTGGAAGGGGGATGATGAAGCACGGGAAGGGAAAGGGAATGAATATAGATCTGGAAAAAAGAAAGAAAGGAACTGGAAGATTAGGAAAGCAAGGTAGGAATGTGGGAGAGTGATTTATGGGAGGGGAGGAAAGTGGGAAAGGGAAAGAGGGAGCTCAGAGGAGGGAGACGGATGAGGTGAAGGGAGAGATAAGGGTTCCTGCAAGAGAAGAGAAAACTGGAGAAAGGTAAAGCGAGGGGCTTTCTCAGGAACTGAGAAAGGGAGATTGAAAGAAATGAAATGGGGGAGGAGGCTGAGAAAACAGAGTGAGGGAGGAGTACTTAGGAATGGGAGAGGGGAAACGGAGGGGGAAAAGGAAAAGAAGAAAAGAGGTGGGAAAAGGAGAAAGAGAGCCGATTGGCTGAGGGGAAAGGAAGAGAGAGAAATGATGGGAGGGGAGAGGAGAAGAGAGACAGGTGACTGGGGGAGAGAAACTTTTTAAGTGGAAGGTAGAGGAATGAAAGGGGATGGGGTGTGAGGTGAATTATAACGGAGTGGCGAGAGAGAGAGAGAGAGAGAGGGAGAGGATAAAATACATTGTTATCCTTCCTGAACTGTATAATGTGTCCGATATTATGGAACATTTACCTAATTAAAATTATATATTATAGTAAGCTTTGGCTTTTTACAACAGGATCTTTGGAATGAATGGATCTTTAAATCTTGTGCACTGTATTACCTTTAATTATGTACCTCTGGCAGGCACATTTACTCAGGGATATATTATTCAGGGACCTATTCCTACCATGAACCTACTAACTAACCCTTCCCACCCACACTGTTCACCCACCTACCCACCTATGCTACCCAGCTAATGATTCCTACCCTCCCAGCCCACTTACTCACCCACACTTACCTACTCATTCTTCCCACCCACACTGTCCCATCACTTCCACCCAGCCTTGCCTACCCACCCCATCACACCCATCCTTCCACCCTCCCACCCACTCCACTCACCCATCCTCCCACCCTCCCACCCACTCCACCCACCCATCCACTCAACCCTGGCCACGCTCACCACCAATCCGTCCACCCATCCGATCCTCTGCAGTTAATAATGATATGGTTGTAAATATATATATATATATATATATATATATATATATATATATATATATATATATATATATATATATATACAGTATATATATATATATATATATATATATATATATATATATATATATATATATATACAGTATATATATATATATATATATATATATATATATATAGTATATAATCTTGGCCATCAGGGAGCCACTTTACCAACTGTAGTAGTGTACATATAAATTCGTCGCAAAACATTCCACTTGTCACTGTAGGTTAGAGAGTTCTATATGCATTCTTCTCAATTTCCATTGAGGACAGACTGACAGACGGATGAACATTCGCTTTTATGTATAGTATACGGATTATAAATTCATTAATCTGACTTTTCTTTTCTTAGCCCCATCCTCACGTTTGCACGCAAGTTCTGCTCGCTCTGCCTGCGCTGCTCCCATGCTCCGAAAAGCGTTTTTAGACGCGCCGAAAACACAAAGCTCCAATTTGAACCAGGAGTGGTGGACTAAGAATATCCATCTTTTTGCAGTTAAATATATATATATATATATATATATATATATATATATATATATATATATATATATATATATATATATATATATATATATATATATATATATATCCCGACCGAAGTGGGGACGATACAGCCTACGTATCTCAACCAAGTGGATTAGGCTGTCTGGTAGAGATTGTATGTAGGGTGAGAAGTGCTTGTAAGTGTAACTGTAATGTTGGATTGGCTTTGGATGTGTGTGTAGTCTGTGAACCAAGCATAATTGGCCCACGCAAGCCGACTTGGTGCAAGCATACATTATAGTATGCGACACTGGTTCAGCCACAGCACCCCTTATGTCCTCCAAAGCAGTACGTCGCAGGAAGATCGCTCACAAAGTTTATTACCCTGGCGCGGCGAGAACCCTCGTTCTCAACTGTACGAAAACTCACACTTTACCACTGTACGACAGAGTCTCCATATATATAGATAGATAGATATAAACTGTAATGTACATATATGTGAACTGTAATGAACACATCTAAATTCGTCGTAAAAATGTATACCCGTTAGAGCTGTGTTGAGAATTCTATATGCATCCCCCTCGATTTCTATAAAGGACAGACTGACAGACACTCATCTATATATTCAGATATTTAGTAGAGAGAGAGAGAGAGAAAGAACACTAAGCGCATACCAGTCAAGCAGTAAGCTAATATACTAGTACACTCCTACAGCATGATAACGTCTAGTACTGTATATTTCTGCTGCAGCTAAGCAACTTTATTTAATTGACAGCCTCCTTGTACTGAAGAGGGTACACTAATTACGGCTGTACTTTCAGCTTCATTTGGATATGCATTTTGTAAGCTGAAATAAATCGGCTGGATATGGTAGGAACTGATTAAGTACGACATCCTGGACTGAGGGCTAATCCCAGTGCAACCACGGAAACGTTTTACTTTATTCTTGCTGTCTGTAGATGGTCCTAAACAGCTTCGGAGACACCCTTTGAGTCGAGGGAGTTAAATGAAATAATATCCTTACCATCACAGATATACACTGTGGTCCTTCCAATTTATCCAGATCGTTTGGCGTTGTCCCTCACGGGACTTCCCCTACTTGCGACGTTGCTACAGTTTTTACTGGGCCAATTATCGGATTAGAGACAAGGGTTAACCCTCACTCCCAGCTCTCTCTCTCTCTCTTTCTCTCTCTCTCTCTCTCTCTCTCTCTCTCTCTCTCTCTCTCTCTCTCTCTCTCTCTCTCTCTCTCTCTCTCTCTCTCTCTCTCTCTCTCTCTCTCTCTCTCTCTCTCTCTCTCTCTCTCTCTCTCTCTCTCTCTCTCTCTGCATATAAAATCAACATTTTAAGGAGATTTATTTCTATAAAAAGTCTATACGTTTTTATGAATTATTGGAATTTGAGGAAAAGCCCCCTGACTTCGTCTGTCTGTCTGTCTGTCTGTCTCTCTCTCTCTCTCTCTCTCTCTCTCTCTCTCTCTCTCTCTCTCTCTCTCTCTCTCTGCATATAAAATCTACAGTTTATGGAGTTTTATTTCTATAAAAAGTCTAAACTGTTTTATGAATTATTATAGTTTGTTCTGGTGACTTTTGTGTAATGCAGGCTTGATTGAAGGAAGAGCAAATTCGTCTGACTGTTACTTCACTCACGTTGGTGGCCTTTGCTGTTCAAGCAACAGCTTTTGAGGAATCAATTATAGGTCCCCTGTTTGCCTTCTCTTCTAAAAAATACTTACATATGCTGTAAATAATTTCTTTTTCTCGACTGTGGAGCAGACGAGGGCGAGTAGTAGGGGTAGGAGCTTATCTTTTAATGGCGGTCAGAGAAAGTGACCTGCGGATTGACACCTGACCTACCCTCACTGACTCACCTACAAGCGCGACAATGTTGGAAAGCAACAGTGCCAAGTGTTGAGGTATTTATAAAAAGTCATTTATTATTCAAAACAATAGGCATTTTCTTACACTATATAGCCATTTTAGAGAATTTTATATATATAGACTGTAAATAAATTTCATTTAGAAGTAGTAAATAGCTGACATGAGACAGAGAGGTGTGTTTTGGTACAGAGTCGGCAGTGTCGCTCGAAGGGGAACTCCCGTGAGGGACAACACCCAAACGATCTGGATAAATTAGAAGGACCATAGATCCCATCTCACGATGGGATCTCTTCACCCACGTAACCGTAAAGTTTTTCCTCAGCACATAATTTTGCACCTCCATTTCTGTTTTCACGCAAATTCGGGATGTAAAACACACACAAACAAAGCCAGCCAGCCTACCTCACAACTGAAAACATTACCACTCCGCTCGCTTCGCACCGTGGTTGGTAAGAATCGCCGAATAAAATCATGTGACGGTAGTGTGACTGATGCTGCTGAAGATGTTTAAAACGCTGACAACATAAAAATTAAGTCTGGACGTTGCCACTCCTGCCTGCCGTAGGGTGGGAAACGAGGTTCGGATGATGATAATCTTAAAATGTATTTTCTACATTATTATCAACCATCTATACAAGATGGAGTGATAATGTTTTTGCCCTCCTCTGTGTTTCTGTCAGTGTGTGTGTGTGTGTGTGTGTGTGTGTGTGTGTGTGTGTGTGTGTGTGTGTGTGTGTGTGTGTGTGTGTGTGTGTGTGTGTGTGTGTGTGTGTGTTTCCCATTATATCTCATGAATAGCTTGAGCTATCAACATGAAACCTTGAAGGTGTCAATATATGGCCAAAATCTTTGCCTAGTTTGAAAATGGACACTCGGGGTCAAGGTCTAGGTCACCAAAATGGCTGCCAGTGTTCAACTAGTTTTTATCGCCCCCCTTTAGCACCATTATATCTCATGAACGGCTTCAGCTATCAACATGAAACCTTCAGGGTATCAAGATATGGCCATAATCTTGGACTTGGCCAACAAGATATTCTGGCGGGCGATTAGCATTCGGCTACCGAATGCTTTTCTTTCAATCGATATAGTTTACAGCACACAAATACGGTACAGGGATGTTAATTGCATGAACAGTTAGAAGCAGATGAGTATTGTAATGCAAGTGTGTGTGTGTGTGTGTGTGTGTGTGTGTGTGTGTGTGTGTGTGTGTGTGTGTGTGTGTGTGTGTGTGTGTGTGTGTGTGTGTGTGTGTGTGTGTGTGTGTGTGTGTGTGTGTACGCTGTATCAGAAGTAGGAGTTAATACCTAGAAAAGTATCTTCATCAGCACAGGTGTGGTGACTTTGATCTGCCAGGTTGGCCGCAGTTCCGGAGGGTTGCTTGGAGGAATTAAAAGCCCTTGATGTGCAGGTGCATGGGGTAAATGCATAGTGATGTTGAGGAATAATATTTTTAATATGCAACAACCACTTCATGGCTATGATGTTTTAACATTATATTCTTGCCACCACCAAACGATTTTACCTAGCTTTGGAAAGTCCTCGCCTACTGATGGAGCTAATGAAGTCTGTATTAGTTCCTACAAAGCTTAATAATATCGTCTACTGGCATCCTAGAGTCATTTCAATAAGCGTGTTAATCGCTTTAATTGTAGTTAACTATAATCAGTTATTAAAATCTTCTGTTACAGTGCCTATAACGAAAAACATGTCAACAAATAAAAATGGGTTCGATATGAAACCAAGTGAAAACCAAAGCCCAGGAAACCCCGACTTAACTGATGCATTGACTGATCGGTAGTCATATACAAACAAATATCCAAGCGGTGTTGTTAAATGTCAAGAGTGGTATTGCTCGGCGATTAATTTTTCCGTAGCTCAGTGTGAATTAATAAATGTCCTTAATTGTCAGTTCTGTACCGTCCTAATTTCACTGAAATCCCGTTGTGATTAATATTCCATGATTTTTCTCGATTTATCAGAGTCCGTGTTTGTGTAATGCCCCTTTTTAGTTTTAAGCTGTTTTAGTTTTTATCTGGTGATGCTGGTTGCTTTACAGAGACACAGGAGGGTAGGACGAGGATGAAGTAAGTGAATGGAAGAAGAAGAGAAGAACTATAACAACAACAACAACAACTTCAGCAGTGAAAAGAGGGGGAAGGAAAGGAGGGAGAGAGCGAGGGAGGGAGGGAAGGAGAGCAAGGAAAGGAAGTGGGGAGAAAGGGAGAGAGAAGGAGGGAAGGAGGGAGCACGGAGGTGAGCCAAGAGTAAGAGGCAGTGGACCCAACCCTCCCCTCCCCCTTCCCCTTACCTCTTTCCCTCTCTTAAAGTGTCAGTGCTCAGGTGACAGGCACTTAGTTTAGAGAGAGAGAGAGAGAGAGAGAGAGAGAGAGAAATAGTTCATATCTCACCCATCCCTTTCTCACCACTTACATCACTCTCTCTCTCTCTCTCTCTCTCTCTCTCTCCCTCTCTCTCTGTGATAGTGTTCCTTGTCCCATCACTCTCCTGCTGAACAAAACACAGTTGTCTCATTTTTAAAGGACTGTAGCAGTTAGTTATATATTGCTGAGCTAGTTTACCCTGACTTTTAAACACACCTCGATTGTAATGTAAATTCCACATCGTCCTTACTACCTTCTGCCGCTATTATTTTTTCTGTTTTTTTCTTCCACCTGAAGGGTCTGGATATACCCTTCACTAACCCATTCACTACACTAGAGGCTCACTTAAGCTTTAGGAAATCTGACGCATGTAAGAAAACATCAGTGACGTCCTATGACTGAAGAGGTTAACCGTGTGGCTGTTAGGAATTCTTTAAAGATGAATAAAATCGCTTAGTGTCTGCTAAAAAAAAAAAAAAAGTATATATATATATATATATATATATATATATATATATATATATATATATATATATATATATATACACGTGTTGTTTCATCCGTAGTTGTGAATGCTTTAGTCAACATAGGTTTTACTTTTTTTCACTGCTATTGTATCATTTCTCTCAGCCGAACAAATAGCTTACTGTTAACCCAAGAAAACAAATACATATGTACAAGATGCGGGAGCTTCAGGTTACTCCAGATAATGCCTTTCTGGCGATGTGATGCGGAAGGGAGATTTTTCATAAAGTAATGTGGTAAATCGTATGGTATGTTGTGTAGTGTGCTGTGATGTCTCCAAAATTGCTGAATATTTACGAGAGGGAAACACCTTGTGTCCGAAATCATTAGTGAGAACTAGTCTGAAAGAGTCGCTCATAGACTTACTCTCAGTATATATATATATATATATATATATATATATATATATATATATATATATATATATATATATATATATATATATATATATATATATATATATATTGCAGAGTTGACTATAGCACCAGTCGAGAAGGACGGTGCTCACAAGATGGATGGAAAGCTGATAACAGGGAGAGCTGGAGCTCCCATTTCATCAGCACTCAGGACTAGCTTCTGACCATTTCCCTTTGCTATTTCAGTGTTTCAGTAACACAAAGAGTAGGCCAGCATACTCTCCAATACAAGTTCCTCTAACTGTCAACGCCAAACTACAGCCACATGACACACCTCACTTCCTATTCAAGATTCAAACAAAAATGGCATCTCAACACCAAGCCTCGGAGTCCTCGGGAGAGGGATCATCAAAGCCCACATCATCCGCCCCTCTCCCGGTGATGACCAAGCGAGATGCCTGGAACCAATATCTGACACTTCTTCATTTCTGCAACATTTGTTGCCTTTCCTCTAACCTTCTCTCTGTTGAACACTACTCTTCCTCATCAACACTTAGATGTTTGAGGCAACTGATAGGAAACCCTTCTCTGTATCCTCCTACATTCTCTATACTCACTTCAAAGCCAAAGGTGGATGTTGTGTATATGTACAAAGAATATATCCTGCCCTTGCATTCCTGAACTTGAATCATCTGAATTCTCTGCCCTCTGGCTTCAGCTATCCTGTCATTCTCTGACTACATACAGCCTATCTATGATGTTTACTTGTACCCTTATGCAGTGATTTTCAAACTTTTTCATCTCATGGCACAGTGAGCCAGGCACTAAAATGGTTGAGGCCCACCATCAGTATTTAAGGATTTATTTGTTAATTTAAAAGAAAATTAGTGATAAGAATGTGCTCATAGTTTTTAAAAAGTTGATATTTTAGTAATTTGATTTGCCTAAAGTATACTGTTATGAGTCTGTTATGATGTGGCAGGGGTAAACCAGTTCTGCTGTCGGGCCCTGCTGCGGATGTCACTGATTCCATTGCGCAGTTGACCCTTGTGCAGTGTGGTGCGGTGAGGATCTGTCCGTTCTCCCCTTTGGGGCTAAGATGCGAATGAATGTGTTTGAATGGATGAGTAAATAGGGAGTGTGTCGTCCTGTCTCCCTTTCCTTGGGGGAAGCAGCCTAGGTATATAGATAGATAGATATTGTTGATCGTGGTTTTCATCAGAATTTGAAAGTTTTGTGCATATTGCCGTTCTACACTATGGAATTTAGGAGAGAATTTAAAACTGCTATTTGAGCTTTTAATGAACAACACATGTAATTATTTATTGCAAATCTGGAAAAAGGAGTTTAATTCGCTTCATAAAAGTACCAGTAATGTCAAAACGTATCCAAATGCTATATTTTAAAATGCTATCCAAATGCAATTTAAACTCCGGCAGCACACCTACGGATGCTTTTGCAGTACACTATTGTGCCAAGTCACATTGGTTGGAAATCGCTACCCTAATGTTACTGTGAACTTTTCTTCGACTATCTTACTTTAAAGATGGAACACATCCTATCATTCCTCCTTTCTCTGAAATCTCTGTTCGAAGTGATTTTGATGTTCACCACACCTTTGGCTCTCCTCTCTTTTCACTGATCCACCTTGTGAGGAACTCACATCTTATCAATTCTTAATGACCTAGAGCAGCTTGTACAGCACCCTCCCAGTATCCCTGACTGTCTTGGAGAGAGTTCCAAAATAACTGAAATCTTCCTTACAACTAATCCTTCTGCTTATGCTGTTAATCTAGTCTCTCCATTTGACTTCTCATATAACAACCTTATCAACTTAATCTGTCCTATCATTCTAGCAACTCTTGTGGACCCTCCCAAGAAGCTGCGGCTGTGGCACTTTGGAAATACTGATTGAGAGGTCACCAGACAGTACTTCTCAGATTTTCCCGGGAATGATTATTGCTCCTATGGCTGAGAGCCATCTGAGTGGGCCTTGCGCATTATGGAGGTTATACCCTTGAGCATGGGAGCATGCACTCCTTTCTATTATCCTGTGACTATTGCAAAAAAAAAAAAAAAAGGTTTAATCATGCTTGTTCTAGTGATGTCCACAACAAGGAGAAGGCCTACAAATGTTACCGGAACCAAAGCACCCCTGCCTCTCATCTTTTTCATGTTTCTGCCCATAATCGTCCTTTGTCTCTTCTTAGCTAAAAATAATTTAATTCATACTAAATGATCTGGCCAATCCAATTCAAACTCTCCCCACTCCTTCTGGCACCTTACTTACCTTCCTAACAATTTTACCTCATCATCCTTCCCTCCTCTTTTCCATTCTGATGGCTCTGTAGCTATTTCTTCTACTGATGAAGCAAAACTCTTTGCTCAGACTTTCTCCTCCATTTCCACCGAAGATGCTTCCGGTGCTGTTCCTCCATTACTTATCCCCTCAGCCTTCCTCATGGCTGACATTAAAATTTCTTCAATTGATGTATTTTTTGCCATCACTGGCCTCAGTACCAACAAGGCGAATGGGCCTGATGGAGTCCCTCCTGTGGTCCTCAAGAACTGTGCTTCTGTGCTTAAACCTTGCCTAGGTAAACTCTTTTGTCTTTGTCTATCAACTTGTACCTTTCCTTCTTGTTGGAAGTTTGCTCTAATTCATCCAGTCACAAAGAAAGGTGGTCATTCCCAACCCTCTAACTATCACCCAGTTGCTTTAACATCCTGTATTTCAAAAACTTTTGAATCTATTCTTACCAAAAATTTTTTAGACACCTTTCTTACCACAACCCTCTTTCCGATCGTCACTATGGGTTCCGCCAGAGAAGCTCCACTGACGATCTTTTCACCTACCTTTCAGACTCCTGGTCATCCCCTTTTGGGACTTTGGTGAGAGCTTTGACATTGCACTTGACATATTTAAGGTTTTTGATCGGGTCTGGCACAGATCTTTAATTTCCAAACTGCTCTCTTACGGTTTCTGTCCTTCTACTCATATCTGTGCCTTCATCTCTAACTTCCTTTCTAATCATTTTGTAGTTGCTGATGTAGATGGCCACTGTTCTTCTCCTAGAGCTACAACAATGGTGTTCCTCAGGGCTCTATCCTATCACAAACTCTCATCCTTCCTTTCATCAATGACTTAAGTTGTACATAAACCCCATCCACTCATACGCTAAGGACTCTACCCTTCACCTTTCCGTTCTCTTCTCGCAGTGTCCATCTCCTCAGTTACTTCAGCAAACAGAGGATGAGGCTAATGTGTGACTTGGCTCATAAACAGTATCTGATGGGGTAATATTATTACTGAATCAAAACACAGCTCTTCCATCTTTCAACCCAACAAAATCTTCAACAGGAATATCCTCTAATTTTTAACAATATCCAACTCATGCTGTATCATCTTTAAACATACTTGGGGTTTCATTCGCTAGGGATTTATCGTGGAATGACCGTAACTCTGTCTCATGGAAAATTTGCATCCAGAGATCAGGTGTGCTACGTTGACTCCATGCCTTCTTTACCCCTACACAGTTGTTGACTTTATATACTTTTTTTTTTTGTCCCTGTGTAGAGTAAAGTACAACTTTCGTGTGTGGGGAGGATCCCCACATACAGCCATTCTCAACAAGGTGGAGTCAAATGCTTTTGTCTCATTAAGTCTCCTCCTACTGGCCCCCTCAACCTCTGTCTCTTCACCGCACTGTTGCATCTTGATCTCTTTCCTGTCACTACATCAATGATCACCGCCCCTCTGAACTGTCTGCTTGCATCCCTCCGCCGCTACGATAGGTTCATAGCACCCGTCTAGGAACAAACTCTCGTCCCTTTTCTGTCCAACTCTCTAATGTGAGAGTTAACCGTTACTCCCAGTCTTTCATGAATGCAACAGGTCAGCTCTGGAACTGTCTCCCTCTGTTTGTTTTCCCTACTGCCTTTCCCTCTGTATTCCCTACCTCCAGTCTTTCAAACGCAGTGTGTCCAGGCATCTCGAATGAACGGTTCATGAATCGGGCTCTTTGTTATTTTGCTTTTGTTTTTCCTAGAGGGAATAATTTTGCGGGCTTCTGGCCTTTGGTTCCTTCATCCTTTAACAATATATACATATATATATAGACAGATAGATAGATAGATTGATAGATATAGATATAGATAGATAGATACTGTTGAGATAAATCGATAGATTTATTTATATATATTTATAAATATATGTATATATCTATATCTGTCTTTTATCTATATACTTCTATCTATCTATCTATCTATCTATCTATCTATATGCATCTCTCTCTCTCTCTCTCTCTCTCTCTCTCTCTCTCTCTCTGTATATAGATAGACAGATAGATAGATATTGTCAGGAACCTTTCTGGGAGACTTCTAATTCTGAGAGTCAGATTAAAAGCAATGACACTCACACAAATAAACCTTACTGTATTTACAAATCTATACACATCACATCACAGAATTAGGTTCTTTCATATGATAAACATGTGAACAGCGGAACACTTCTAACCTAATTAGAATCACTAAAAATCTACTCAAACAAAATAATTCCGGCGCTTCAGCTAGGAGAGTACTAAATGGGAAAAGTTACATTACCCGGCTGCATTGTAAAAGTTAACGTAAATACAAATTCTTAAACTTATGACTCGATGCCTTTCAGTACTTCTTACACTATATCACCAACCTAAGAGAGGGACTTAGAGGAGGCTGGAGTCGAGAGAGAAATGCTCTTCCACCTTTAGCCACTCTTCGCACATTCCAGTGGCCGTGCCTTTTATCCTTCTCTGGACCATCTGAATAGCAGCATTATTTCTGTTTCCAGCAGTCTCTTCGAGGTGGTCACACCGGGTTATTCAGTTAGGGTTGACTGTTGCATTGTATGGAGGCAGTCCTCATCACTTGCTTTCTCCTTGTTATTCATCAAGGGCTGATTCTTGTCACTGCTGTCACGCTATGCTTCAAACTATGTTGCAGCTGAGTTAGTACTGATGGTAACCTGAGCCAGGGTCAGCCGAGACAGGCCGACATCACACGGTCACTTCTCACGGTCAAACCCCAAATTAGTAGCTGGGCAGTGGCTAATAAGATCTCCTTTAATGAATAAAGAAATTTACAAGGGAAAATTTCTGTATATCTCATAAGGTTACATTCTGGACAAGCAGTCTGCCAAAACATTCCTTTCTTCCTTGACATGGTGGACATCCAGGACATACCCTTGAATGAACAGAGTCAAGCCGGTTAATCGTTGATTCTTATCACTAAATTTTGTTATGGATTTAAGAGAGTGGTGGTCTTTATAAATAGGAGATGAGCTTGAACCAACATACAGAAATGCGTCAGGGCAAGTATGAGTGCAAGGAGTTCCTTTTCAGTAGTGTAGTATATCTTCTGAACACCATTAAACTTCTTACTAAAGCACAAATAGGTAAGCCAACACCATGATCATTATTGTGTAACAGGACTGCCTTGGCACCAATACCACTAGCATCACAGCTGATTTTAAAAGGCCTTCTGAAATCTGGGGCTTGGAACACAGGCTGACTATACAGAATCGCCTTAACTTTTGAAAATGCCTCTTCACATTCTTCCTTCCGCTCACACTTGCCTACTTTGTTTAACGAATCTGTGAGGGGAGCTACAACATCTGATAGTAACCCACCATACCCAGGAATCTCTGTAATTCCCTTTTGTTCTTGAGTTGCGTGATGTTAACAGTGGTCTCAACCTTGGCATTAGACAAACTTACTTTACCCAGTCCTACTATGTAGCCTACGTGCTGAACCTGGATCATTAGAAAGTCACACTTCACTAGGTTCATTGCTAAGTTAGCAGATGACAGCCACTGCACCAATGAATCTAGCGGGATCAGGTGTTCGTCACAGGAATTACTTTATATAACCAAATCATCAGTGTATGTGACACATCCTTTGATATCACTAGGAAGTCAGTTGAGTTCCCTTTGAAATGTGGCTGGTGCATTTTTCATACCATATGGCATGATATTTGTAAGTATGACTGCCAGCCGCAGTACAGGAAATTTCTTGAGATCTTTCTGTAAGAGGAACTTGCCAATATCCCTTCAGTAAATCAATTTGGTAATGAACTTTGCACTTTTTATATTGTTAAGTCATCTACTCTAGAAAGTGAGTAGGTGTCAGTCTTAGTGAGGGAATTGACTCTACAGTAATCTGTGCAAAAAGATGTAACCCACCAGATTTTGGAACTAAGATAACTGGGGAGCACCACTCGCTTTGGCATGGCTCAATCAACCCCTGCTGCAACATTTAGGTCAGCTCTTGCTGGGTAATGGACTACTTTTGTGGACTCACGTTGTAGGGGGGCTGCTTCACAAGACAGGCGTCTCCAACATCGACATAGTGCTGTGTTACATCAATCAACTCAGGGGTGTTTTGGAAAACATCAGGATGCATCCGTAGAAGGACAGTCAGGTCAGCATGTTGTAGAGCTGTTAAGTGAGAGAGTTTGTCTTTTAGCTCCTTCCACAACTGGTTCTCTCTCCAACTGGCAGTCTGGTCCAACGTCAAGGGCCAGCCCAGCTCATCCACTGTCTTAGTTGCTGACTCCACACATGCAGCACTAGGAGGTTCTGCATGCTCTCTCTCATGGTACTCCTTCAACATATTGACATGGCACAACCTTCATGCCTTCCTCTGGTCTGGGGTCTGAATAAGATAGTTAACATTGCCTACTCTCTTCTCTACTACATAAGGGGCTGAGAAAAGCCCGTAATGGCTGTCTACGATAAGGGGGCAATACTAGCACTTTGTCTACCGAGTGAAATACTCTTTCACTACTTACTTATCAGCCTACTTACACATATACCAGCTCTTTGACTTTCTTTGAGCGGTCTAAAAGTTTGCTTTTGTCATTCTGAAACTCTTGGCTAGTCTTTCTTTCAAGTCTAAACATAGATGAGCACATTAACCTTTCCATCATCATTGACTCATTGTTCCTTAAGCCACTTTATTGGACCTCTCACATTGTGACCAAAATTCAGCTCAGATGGGAAGTAGCCAAAGGACTCTTTTGGTATCCCTCTGGTTGCAGTCAACAGGAAGGGAAGACCTTTATCCCAATCCTTTTCATGAACAATGCAATAATCCTTTGATATTCGTTTGAGGGTAAGATGATGTTATCTCTCCAGTATTCCAAGACTTTGAGGATGGTAAACTGAGGCGGTGATCTGGGAGATCCCTAACACTTTGAGGGTTTATCTCAATAGTTCTGAAGTTAAATTAATGCCCTGATCTGACTGAACACGTAGTGAAAAAAAATCATCTCCTTTGTCACTAATCAAGATGAGATGTTTTTCAAGGGGAAGGCTTCAGGATACCAAGTGGCCATAACCAGCATACAATATACTAGTGGCCTGATGAGGTCTTTGGCAGAGGGCCAACAATATCTACAGGAAATCTAATGAATGGGGTATTAAAGACAGGAACAGAAACCGGTGATCCTACAGGAGTAGGTTTGTTACTCTTACTGACCAGCTGGCAGGTGTGGCATGACCTTCAACACCGAGAAATATCTCAGTACATACCAGGCTAGTAGAAATGTTGCCAAATGCCAGACATAGTCTTCGTCACCTCAAAGTATCCTGCCAAAGTAGAATCATGTGCAATTGCTAGAATCTTATGCCTCCATACCTTTGAAACAATTATTTAATTTAGATTCTCCTGCTCATCATTATGAACAATGGTGGGGGGGGGGTTCCACCGAAGCATCAGCACACCATTCGCGCTTAGAAACACTCAGACAACTCAGCCTCTCATTCTTCCTCACTCACCACAGAGTCAATCAAAGCTACAATCTCTGGTTCTGATTTCTTCATCCTGGGCAATCTTTGATCTGCATTACCTTGTGGGAAATCCTCAACCTCAGAGCCAGTCAAGTGGACAAAGTTAGTATCAACAAGAGAAATATCACCTAGTACCTCATTGGTATTAGGCTTATCTCTATGAAGACAGGATTTTCCTGTTATGTCTCTAGTTATAGCAAAGGCAGGGAACAGTGTGGGGCATTTTTGCCCCCGGTTCTTTTGTCCTCTTCTCACCTATAGGACTTCTGATACATAGGAAACTGCATTCACTTGTCCTTCTGCCAAATCATTACACAAAGGGAAATTGATCCCTTTCACAGATAACTGGTTCACACTGGCCACACATACTGGACCTACTATATTACTAATTCTGACTGGAGCTGCACTTCAACCGGTGGGACAGTCATTAATCAGTTATTTTCTGTAATGAAAGGCGTTCATCAGGCTCAGCAATATTCATTATCCCTTTCAACATAAGACACTGTGCAGCACCTGTATCTGAGACTATAGTGATTTCTCTAGTTTATTCACAGTCAGTTGACAAAAATCCCTTAAAAAAGAAACTAACAAATAGGGAATCCTGGAGGAAGTTCACGTTGCTCACTGTTGTAAGAAGGATGCTCTAATGGAGTCTTATTATCACCTTCATTAATTCCTGACAGCTGCACCCTCCCAGTCTCACTAATGTTCAGTGATAGCTCTACAGGCGTCTGGCTATCAATCTGCTCCACTTTGGCTTCACACTCGATAAACACCTGCTGAAAATGTATCTGACTACCATTTATCCCATCTGTTTGTGGTTGCTTACTTTTAGTATTAGCAGTCCTCCACATAATTATAAAAGCAATAGATTTATTTCTGCCACTTCCTCTCATCTTCTTCCAGAACTCTTCCTCTACATGACCCTTCCTAATACAAAAGTGACAAAACTCGGAACTTCTTAACTGGTCCTTCGACAACAATGTCTCCACTCTCTTTGGTGGAACTAATATACTGAGGTTACAGTTTTTCCAGAAAAGCCATCTAATTTAATCTTAACTGGTTTGCGAGAAGGGTTTACAGAGTCTAATTGGTCTACTCTCCTATATCTAGCAAATGAATGAGGTTTAGATCATATTTTTTAATAATACTACCATTATCTGCCAGAACAGCTGCCACAACAAGGTTATCCACCTCTTTCACAACTAGGTGTGGCAACTTCCTTGACAATAATCCTAGTGAAGCTTTCCAAGATCATGAGTACAGCCACTGATAAGTACATATATCTTAAAGTGCTCTAGCACAGTCCACATGGGTCTAATCTTTTTGTTTGTACGTGGTTCTACACTTGAGCCGATAAGCTTCTGGTTCAGGTTCTTAAGCTCTAAGAATTTCATCCCTGACCACCCCGTAATCAGCACACTTGTCAACTGACAAGGAATATAAGCCTATTGTGCCTTACCCTTAAGTACACTCTGCATTAATATCGACCAGGAGTCTTTAGGCCGGGAAAGACAACCAGTCACTTTCCAGTGACAACTTCCTCACTAATGACAGGAATTAAATATTCTTGGCATCATCAAAATGGTCACCGGTAGAGGCACCACAAGGGCTAGGTTCAAGTTGTTTCATTCGTGCATGAAGCTGTCCTATTTGCACTGAATTTTGGCTAATTCAGTGGGGAACATCTGATCCAGCTAGATGTCTTTGGCTAATATATGAATATATATATATATATCATCTCATCAGCGGTTTCAGTGTCTACTGCAGGACCGGCCAAACCCAACCGAAGCGGATCTTGAATTTGGCTCTCTCTTGTATTTTGTTTTTCTCTTGGAGGGAACTCTTATTGCGGGCTCATGGCCTTTGGTTCCTTCTTCCTCGCATTAAAAAAAAAAAAAAAAAAAAACGGGGACGTTACAGCCAATGTATCTCTACCAAGTGCCTTAGGCTGTCTGGTAGAGATTGCATGTAGGGTGAGAAGTGCTTGTAAGTGTAATTGTAGTGTTCGAGTGGCTTTGGATGTGTGTAGTCTGTGAACCAAGTGTAATCGGTCCGAGCAGGCCGACTGGGTGCAAGCATACTTTATAGTATGCGACACTGGTTCAACCAGAGCACCCTTGATGTCCGCCAGTGCAGTGCATGACCAGAAGAACGCTCCCAAAGTTTATTACCCTGGTGGGGCGCGAACCCTCGTTCTCCACTGTACGAAAAAACACACTTTACCACAGAGGCTCTCTCTCTCTCTCTCTCTCTCTCTCTCTCTCTCTCTCTCTATATATATATATATATATATAAATATATATGTATAATATATATATATATATATATATATATATATATATATATATATATCTATAGAGAGAGAGTGAGAGAGAGAGAGAGAGAGAGAGAGAGAGAGAGAGATAGATAGATAGATAGATAGATAGATATTTTTCAATCCCAGTTCATATGATGTTACCGGTACATATTTCAGACAAACTTGCCGAGTTGCGTGTGGCTAACTCAAAATCCTGATTATACTGTGTGTGTATATATACTGTATATATATATATATATATATATATATATATATATATATATATATATATATATATATATATATATATATATATATAAAATCATCTAATCCAGTGTTGCCCCATGAGGAGCGTTGTAACCCGCGGCTAGGCAAGTTGGTCCTGACATTTAAGATGAGAGTCACCAGCCTCCCTCATCCCTGAGTAACATTACGTAAGCAGTAAACTCCAAACACCCCTTGGATATAAACCTGCACAGACTCAATCCGAGTTGAGCGCCTTAATTTCCCATTAAACCACCAGGCGCCATAATCTGGTTTCTTACACACCACCCAGCGAAGTAAATGGTTTCCTGGTGTACAGGAAACAATTTCGTTTTGTCACTCTGTGTAGCGTCATCCATAGACAGAAGGAAGAGGAAAGAGTGAAGGAAAGAAAGACAGAAGAGGAAGGATGTTAAAAGATGGAAGAGAGGAAAGGACAGTCACCCGATAGCACCACTACATCGAGTGAGTGGATGGTGAAAGCCCTCAATTACCGCCAGTATAGACAGTATATATATATATATATATATATATATATATATTGTTACGGAACAGAGAGAGATAATGAACACTTCAAGTGAGAATTAAAATCACTACTGTCCCGCAAAGTTCCAGGTTCAAAACAAAAGAGTTATGTAAAATTACAAGTTAAAGTTTAATGCTCAAACTAACAACTAAACATTCAGGACTCATAAGGATAATGTAATGGCAAAAACAGGTTAAATATATGGTTAACTGCAATAGCCTCTATTAACACGAAATTAGCAAGAGTAAATTTATCTAAGTCAGCCCTGATAAAATGAGAAAACCGGATAATGCTCAGTTAATGCAAGATATATTATTACAGATACAAAATATTATTAATAATGGCTGACATCAAAAACTCCACATGAATCACAAAAACCTTACCAGGCCCACGAATCAACACCCTAGGCCATACAGTACAAGAAAAATGGTAACAACACTTATACTCAAATTATACAGCAGCTAGATGGTTGGAGACTTCCTGAGCACTCACAAAGATAATACACTATACAGGGGAGGACAGAGATGTGAACCAAATGAGGAGTAGATCTACGTGGCAATAATGCAGAGACTGAGCTCATTATATAGGGGCCGGCAGAGTTTGATACAACTTGTAAGAAGGACGCGCAAATGAAGCCATAGGGGACAAAGAGTTGACAATCCTGCTCTGAACAACAGAAAGAACGACTTACTCTACTATAAGGGGGAGAAGGGAGGAGTGAGGTAGAACACGCAGGCCTGGTCACTACGTATGGAAACCACAAGGCGAATCGTGATCAAACATGCAGCATACTGTACATTAGAATTATACAAAGGATGATGAAATCATAGGCTATGTAACAATATATATATATATATATATATATATATATATATATATATATATATATATATATATATATATATATATATATATATATATATATATATGCCAGACTCCTTAATCCCGTAAGGGGTGACCAAAAAAAAAGTCTCCTCCACGTCGCCATGGCCCCTGCTATTTCACTGCCCTGCTTCCAGCTCACACCCTCCTCTCTCATATTCCTCTCCATTCCATCCCTCCATCTCATCCTTGGCCTCCCCCTCCCTCTCTCCCCCCCCCCTCCGCCTCACTCACATACACTCTCCTTGTTAGTCTCTCACTATCCATCCTCTCCACATGGCCAAACCACCTCATTGTGTTTCTCCTAACGCTTCCTATCACGTCCACAGCCACACCACAACGCTCCTTCACATCCTCATTTGTCAGTCTCTCCATGTGACTCCACACGCTCCTCTCAAATAACTTATTTCCACTGCTCTCGCTCTTGACTTCTGTCCCTCCAACAAGGTCCAACCTTCACTTCCATTCATTAGAGCTGGTATCACAATACTGTCATGTAGTAACTTTTTCACTTCCGTGCTCACTTCCCTGTTCCTAACCTCTGCTTTCAAGGAACCAGCAACCTTTCTTCCTTGTTGTACTGCTTCAAGCACTTCACCCTCCAAACATCCATCCTTACTCATCACACTACCCAAGCACTGAAACGCACTCACATTTTCCATTTCCTCCACGTTCAACCTCACTGTACATTCTCTGACTTCACCTCTCTCGAAGACCATAACTTTACTCTTCCCTACATTCACCTTTAGATTCCGTTTCTCACACACTCTCCCAGTATTAAATACTGGTGGGCCTCCACATCCAAAGGGGGTCAAGTGCCGGCTTGGCCAGTTTTGTGATAGCACCAGAGAGCACTAGTTTAACCCTTCCTCTAACGGTTGGATGTGGAAATGACCCCCTTCCGACACTGGACATAGGATTGAAAGTCGTATTTCGTTCAAAATTGCCACGTCCAAACCTGCACGCAACTGCCCCGGCTCGAGGCAAACTCCACATCCAAAGGCTAGCATGTCCAGTGTAGTGAGTGCTGTGGAGGTGGTGATGTTGGTGGCGGGGTATGTGTCTGTGCAGGTGGAGTTTGTGTTCCTGAAGTCAGGCCACTCGTACATTCCCTGTGATTGGGCCTTCAGCAACATCGAAAAGAAGATCAGGAAGACGAACTACCTGCCAAGTACTAAGGATTACGCAGATGTAATAGCATCGGCTGTAACAATGAAGTTCCCCATTGTGCCCTGGATGGACAGCGGATTATGGATAATGGTGGACGACTGTGGCACTACATGGCACTATAGTGTCACACCTCACCTGGCCTGACCATCCCAGTTGACGACCCTGGCCTGGATATTGGATGACGGAGTATGGATAATGGAAGATAACTATGGCACTACATGGCACAACATGGCACTACTGGCATTGAACTGCATTCTTCACTACTAATGAGTGACTGTGGGCATTAATTTTGTGTAAAGAGATAGAAATCGTGTTAATATGTGTGGGGGAAGAGGAGGAATGTTGTGTGGGGCTGTATTATTGCTAGTAGTGGTAGTAGTAGTAGTAGTAGTAGTAGTAGTAATAGTATCATTTTTGTCCAGTATTGTTATGATGCGTTTATGTTGCCCATGCTATCAACTATTGTTAACAATATTAATATTGATACTATTGTAATATTTCGCAACAGGAGATGCTTGTAAAGTTCAATAAGTGTGCAACATTATGCAAATGTAACAATAAGCAATATATACACTATTTTTCACAAAATTCATTATCTTCTATCAGATTCATACACTTCAGGTGTTAAGCTGTAATTTGATACCAAAATGAGCACTGGACGTCAATAACTAACGAAATTACAGTTGCAAACACTTTGTTGACCTTTACAAGCCTCTCCTGTAAAATTTTATTTTTGGTGCATGACCCCCTTTGGATGAGGAGACCCATCATATATATATATATATATATATATATATATACAGTATATGGTGGTAGGTGGGGGGCGCTCACCATCCACTCACTCAATGTAGTGCTGCTCTCAGGTATCTGCCCTTTCCTCTCCTTCATCGTTCTTTCCTTCCATCTTCTGTCTTTCTTTACTTCAGTCTTTCCTCGTCTTTCTGCCTACGGGTGACTTTACACTCCCTCTTCAGTCTTTCTTTCCTTCATTCTTTCCTCTTTCTTCTGCCTGTGGGTGACTTTACACTGAGTGCAAGCCAAATGGTTTCCTGAACATCAGGAAACCATTTACTGTGCTGGGTGGTAACCATATAACCAAATTTTGGCGCCTGGTGATTTAATGGGTTATTACTGTGCTCCAATCGGATTGAGCCGGTGAAAGTTTATATCCAAGGGGTGGCTGGGGTTTATTGCTCACGTGATGCCACTCAGGGATGAGTGAGGTTGGTCACTCTCATCTTAAATGTCAGGACTAACTGCCTAGCCCCGGGCTCCTACGCTCCTCGTGGGGCAACGTAGGAGTGGATATATATATATATATATATATATATATATATATATATATATATATATATATATATATATATATATATATATATATATATATATATACTCGTCCACAACATAGTAAGTTTAAATATAAGTACTTTGTAACATTTTGACTGGTTGTATATCAATTACCTGAACAAAACCATTTTGGAATGACAGTTTCATAATACTGTACATCTCAAATGTCTTTTTTTTTTTTTCTATTCGCGCTACTTCCAGTCATCTCACTTAGCTTGCTAGTTGTGAATGGATTAAGGAAAACTCAGTGTAACCACTATGGTTCGAGAAATTCCTGGAGATATTAAGATTAAGATGAAAGTGAAAAGATTCGCCTGAACATTAAGCACTGCAGCTTTATAACGAGAAGGATAACTCAGAGAGTTAACACCCGTATTCTGCAATTGTTCAAGGGGAAATCATTTGAATTAGCCATAGATATTGAACTTTGATCGATTATCATGAAACCTGAATTATGTCATTATTGCTTTACTCGCAACCCTTCCACTACGTTTGATTCAGATTGCAGCATTGTTGGAGATGAATTTCGTCTGTGACCTTCACCTCTGACCTATTGCTTTCACATTCTCATTCATCAATAACTGACCCTCAGTTCTACTATCAAGTTTGCTCCAGATCGGATAAAAACTGGAGTTACTTGGTACATCTAACCTTTCCCTGTGACACTGACGTTTGAGGGATTCTCAGCACTCAGTGCGGTCATCCTTGCCATACCCTCAACACTGCCACAAACTTTTATTTAAGTAAAAAAAAAAAAAAAAATGTGTAAAGTGACCTTTCAATGTCTCCTGGACTTTGGACCCATTTTATCAACAAGCACAGCAAAATTGTGCAGCCCCATCATCAGCAAAGAATCTATGAAACACAGAGGCTCACATCAGCTGGATATGCTACCATATAGTTTATCCTAAAAATTTTCATAAAGTTACAATAGGTAGCCTTAAATTTCATCTGTGATGGTTTCTAGGCAATGGCTTTCATCAAAAGTAATTCGTCCTCCTATCTCAAACCTCCCGTGAGAAAGGATACGATCTAAGCATTCCCAGTGGGCTGTGAAGTGGAGCAAAAGTGGTCACCCCCTTGGCAAACCGTAAACTCTTTCATCAAGTCTAACTAATAACAGATCACATCTGTTATGCATATCTATTCACACACAGACACGCACGGATCAAGCTTTCACCATGCCCTGTGACCCTGACCTTTGACTGATTGCTCTTCAAATCAATACCCTTCATTCTTGCCTTACTTGAACCCTTCCACCAATTTTGGTTTGTATTGAATCAAACCGTTTAAGTCGACCTTGCCATATGATTTTGACCTTTGTTAATTCCCTGTGAACTTGATCTTGGACGGATTGTTCTCAAAATCGAATCCCTTCAGCCTCGCATTATCCTGTTTGGTCTAAATCAGACAATGGCATTCTGAGTTGCCCTTGTCATGTGACCTTGAATTTTGACCTATTATTCTGAAAACAATAAATCAACCCCTTGGCTGACCTTCATCCTTTCCACGTAATTTTGTCTGTCATACCGAACTATTCTACTTATTTTTTAACATAAAATATGAGAGGGGGAGGGAGTTGTGCTGGTGTGTCGGATTATTACTGAGCAGGGATAGATTTGCCTGGAGTTTCTTTTATCAAGCACCCCCACACACACGATGTAGCTCCAGGCAAGGAATGAACAGATATAGGTACATTAGCTCTGTAATTACCATAGGCTAATTGCGTTTTGACATCCCCATATTATCTTTGTCACTACTTTTCATCTTCATTACCTTCTCCTGTGCAGAAGTTTTAGCATTTTCGTCGCCCTTAATGTTATGAGAACTCCTTTCTCTCTCTCTCTCTCTCTCTCTCTCTCTCTCTCTCTCTCTCTCTCTCTCTCTCTCTCTCTCTCTCTCTCTCTCTCTCTCTCTCTCTCTCCATACAGTAACTCCGACATCCTTTGATAATAACGCTTGCAGTATCTTTGACATCTGATTTTCACCCGCGTACAAGTTTTGAAATCATCAGTAGTAGCAGTAGTAGTAGTTGTTGTAACAGTAGTAGCATACAGTACTTTTGACATCTTTTTGTCCTGTACAATGAAGTAATTTTTGACATTCGTTTATTTTAGTCATTTTAAAAATGCGGCAGAAACGTTGTGATCATTTTAATTTATCTTCTGTTAATTTTCTGACGTTCAGTTTCTCACACACAGAAGTTTGGCACCCAAATATTGTCAGTTGTAGTGAAGTTTTAACATCCTTTTATCGGCTTTTTCCTATGCACAAGTTTTGACGTGCCTCCCCTCCCCTCAGTACTGTAGTTTTGACACCCTTTTTCCTGCCGTGGAAAAGTTTGACACCTCTTTTCTCTCTGTCTCTCTCATACAGAATTTACAGCATAATACCTCTTAAAACAGCCCTTTCTCTACCCAGGCTAAAATTATGAAATTCCTTTTTCTCTCATAAAGATGCTACTACTCTTCCTCCTCACCCCGTGCAGAATTCTGACACCCTGTGCACTTCCCATGTAGGAGTTACGACATCTCTTTTCTGCTCCCGTACAGAAGCTTTAGTATCTCGTTATTCCCTATGTAGAAATCTTGACATCTCATGCAAGAGATATGACATCCTTTTATCCGCCAGTGGAAATGTATAACATCCCTCCTTCCACCCAAGCAAAAGCCATAACATCCCCTTTTTCCATCCATGCTAAAGCTATTACCTCCTTATTTCCACCCAGGCAATTTATGACATCAAATTTTTCTCCCATGCAAAGGCTGTAACATCCCTTTTTCACCCATGCAAAAGTTATGACATCCTTTTTTTCTCCCATGCAAAAGCTCTGACTTCAATTTCTTCTCTTATGCAGAAGTTATGATACCCCTTTTTTCTCCTCTGTGTTGAAGTGTTGACATAATATTCGCTTACAGAACACAAACACACATCAGGCAAAATGACGAATTTCATTTAGTGTTGTATTTGTCCTCAATGTATGACGTTGACTTAAACAGTATATATTTTTTTTTATTACTTGTAAAATCTCCATGACTTTCTTTTATTCATATTTTGTGGCGATCCTTCTCACTTCTGGGGAATCGGTGGGTGAGGAGGAGGAGGAGAATGGTCATGGGGACTGAAGCTGCAGGTGGGAAATGGGGTTAGATGCGGATGAAGTGGGTTAGGTTGGAATTGGAGTGAGGATGAGGAGGTGAACTGTGTATGTGTGTGTGTCTGTGTGAAGACGAGAGAGAGAGAGAGAGAGAGAGAGAGAGAGAGAGAGAGAGAGAGAGAGAGAGATGGCAATGATGTTAATAAGGGGGAGTGGATAGCGTGAGGGTGGAGATGACGTTGGATGTGCGGAAGAGAGCTACAGTGGTGTGGGGGGATGTCGTGGAAATGTAGTGAGAGGCTGGGGATGAGGATGGCGATAAGAGTTATGGGCAGGTATGGAGATGAGAGTGGCCGTGATACAGGAGTGAAGTGAGTGTAGTGATATGAGTGGGATGAGTGTGTTAGAGATGCAAGTGTAGATGGGAGTGGGACTGAGAGCGGGTTGGAGATGGGGACGAGGATTTGGATGGATGTGGGGATGAGGGTTGGGGTTGTGGTGTAGGTGGGAGTGAGGGTTGAAAAAACGGATGGACATGGTTGTGGGCATTGGAGTGAGAGTGAACGCGAGAGATGAGATTCTCGTGTGGATGTGGAGTTGAAGGGTGGAGCTAGGGAATGAGGCTAGGGATGGTTGTGGGGATGGGATGGAGGATGGAAATGGGGTGTAGAAACTTTCAGCGTTTCTATTCTTTTCATCTCCTTGTAGAAAAGTTACCTCGGTCCCATCGCAGCCAGCAATAAACAACCTCTGAAGGATCAATGGCACTCTTGCTGTTTGCTTTCCTTTGTACTCCTTTGTACTCATTCTCTTTGTCTTTTTCCCCTGTCCTGTGTCCACATATTCCATGTTTCACCCTCTCTTTCATTTTCCCTTGGATCCAGCTCCTCTCCCTTTCTCATTCTCTTCCATTCGTTCGCTGTTCCACACTCTTTTTCTCTCCTTCCCTAGCTCTCCGTTTTCCTCTTTCCCTCCCTTTTCTTCCATCTCCCCCCCCCTCTCTCTTTCTCTCTCTCTCTCTCTGTCTCTCTGTCTCTCTGTCTGTCTGTCTCTCTCTCTCTCTCTCTCTCTCTCTCTCTCTCTCTCTTTCTCCCCACCTTCCTGTCTTTTTTCCAGGTGGACGCGTACGCAGACAACTGAGAGATGATAGATTAATAAAGGCTGTACTCTGTGACTCTGTTCCTTGTACAGTGAAAGAATATTGCACAGTATTTCCTTGTCTGTCTCTCCAGAAGAGCCTTTTTTTTCCGTAAGTTCTTTCCAATAATCACTGTTTTTATTTATTTCCTTCATCCGATTACTATGACAGAAGTTTTTTTTTTTTAGTTTTTTTTTTTTTTTTTTTTAATGTGTCCGACTCTGAGCATAGGCTTCACAGCCTGCTATCAAGGCCCAGCAGTCCTCCTACATACCATACACCTCTACATGTATGGTGGACGGGGAAGAGCTTTCAACGTTTTATCAATATCTTTAACTCTTGATAAGTAATTTCTCACACCAGCAGAAAACTTTTTTTTTTTTGTAAACCAAAATAACTTATGTTCTCTGGAGTTCGTTTCTACTCTAATGTTCTCTTCATCTCACTTCCTTTGCCTCTTCCTCTATTTCATTCCAATACTCAAGTGCTTTCCTCTTCTGTCACAATGCTCTCTCTCTCTCTCTTCACTGTCCCCCTCCCTTTCCATCGCAGTTCTTCTAAAATCAGTATTTTAATTTTACTTTCGCTTACTATTCACTTCCTCTCCCTCCCTCTATCCTTCTCTCTCTCTCTCTCTCTCTCTCTCTCTCTCTCTCTCTCTTTCCCTTTTCCTCTTTTGATTTTTCTCTCTCCCTCTCCTCCCTCCCTCCCTTTCCCTCTCCTGCCCTCTTCCATTCTCCTTCGCAGTGCCTCTCGCTTACCATTCCCTCCCTCTCTCCCTCCTTTTCCCCTCCCTCTCCTCTCCGTTCCCTCCCTTACCCTCTCCTTCTCCCTCAAAAGGACAAGTTCTGTCGTCAGCTGCGAACTTGGAAAAAAAAAAAAAAAAAAAAGGAAGAGAGAGAGAGGGCCAAAAATAATAAAAGCACAAGGGTAGAAAACGGCGGAAGGCGAGACCAGAAAACTTTTGCACCGGAGAGTTTGTATTTTTTTTTTTTTTTTATGGGCGTGTTTTTGTTCGTGTGTTTCTTTTTAGAGGAGGACATACATCAAGTTTTTGGCTTGTGGTTTTTTTTTTTTTTCGATCTCTATCGCTTTTTGGAGCACGAAATTACGGAAGTATTTTCGTGCCCTTTTGAAGGAAGGTATTTATTGTTTGTTGTACTTTTGGCTTGATTTCTTAAATCTCTTTTTTTGTGTGAATGAGATTAATATATTAACATACATTACCAACTGAATTCTTTTTCGTGTGGATTTTTCTGGGGGGAGGAGATTTACTTTTAGATCAGGGAACTATACCTTTTGCTTTGTTTTATATTTTTTACTGAAGTTTTTCAGTTGTTTAATTTCTTTAGCATCTCATGTGTATGTGACTGTTTTTTTCTGTTTGAGGGAAGGTTAAATTTATTACCTTTGTTGTTAATGTTGTGACTCTTTTTGTGGTCTTATACTGTCGAATTATATACGCCATTGTATTTTTTGTTCAGTGGGTTAGAGCGCTCTGCTCTGACTGAAGGGTCGTAGGAGCGAATCCACGCAAGGGTCATTGGTAGACATCAGGAAGGGCATCCGGTCATAAAATGCTACACGCTTCAGTCCAAAAGTCCTCTACCCAGGGGCAACGCCTTAGCCCTTCAGGGGTACCAGGCGTAAAACCAATTTTTTTTTTATTGTATTTTTTGTTCGGCTAATAATAGTTAACACCTCTTGTCCTAAGTGTCTGACAATTTTATCGCTCTTGTTTGTCAAGATATATGTTGCTATTGTTGTACTTGTTTATGTATAATGATTTGTACTTTTTTCTGTTTTGAAGTTTATTCCCGCTGTATCGTCTGTGATGCTGTAATGATTATTTTATGTGCATTTGTTACTCTCAGATATATGCATGTAGATTTTGTGTTGGCTTTTTTTTTTTTTTTTTTTTTAACGACTCTAGTCCTTTGTTAAGTTGTTCTTTCTAGTATCATTTTAGTCCTCTTCCATAGGTCATCCTAACTCAGTGTTCCACTGTTTATCAGTTTATTAGGATTCAGAAGGACTAAAACAAAGGAGAGGTAAGGTGTAAGCAGTCAGTAAGGGAAGGTGGTGGAACGCTGTGAGGAGCAGGGTCGTTACTGAACAGGAACAGACATTCCTGGAGATCACTTTGTCGAGGTCACAGTTTACAAGAAGCAGCGTCAGGGAAGAAGCAGACAGACTGATAGATAGATAGATAGAAAAACAGAAAACATATAAGGATGGGGTATCAACTGTGTTCCCAGTGAAAAGTTCCATATCTACATTCCAAGCTTTTCCACATTTCATTACACTGTCAGTTCACATCGAGTGATCATTTTTCTTTTTCCCTTTTTTTTTTTATGTGTTGAGTGATATCGTCTGCTGGCAGCAAACAAAAGCAAGAGGAAGGACACATTTAATAGAAGAACCCACCCCTGCAATACCGTACAGGGAAAGAAATAATTACTTACAGTCTACCATCTGTAAACTCTGGTCCTGGTGAAGGTCTACTACTGTGTAAAATTTCGTATGCGTAAGAAGAAACTATGGCGTTTTACAGTCCCCTTTCCCTAGCAGGTGGTTATCGAGGGTCCCATCCTGCCTAAAACGTGGCCGCGGTGATTGTCTGTCAGTATGCAAAATTTCGGGCTCCTAGTGTTAACGACTTCGTCCGAGACCGCCGAGGGTCCCACCATGCTTATAACCTAGGGGGAGTGAAGCTCTACCGCTGTGCAAAGATTCTTGCTCCTGGTGAAGGAAGTGTCTGTGTATAATGTTTTTGGTTAAGAGGGGACGCTCGGGGGTCCAACCTTGCCTGAAACCTGGCTAGACCAGGGGGCAGAGCTGCCATTGTACAAGATTTTGTTTTCTCAACACTCCTCCCATAAGGCGTGCACTACATTCCTCAAGAAAATACAGTAACTCAGTGGGTGGGTAAGTGCGTAGGTGTGGAAGTGAACCAGAGGAAAGCACTAAATATTGCCTTTTCTTTGGATGCAGCAAAAGGTAGTCTTCATTGTGCTGCAGGGATTGACGAAAATCAGTTTTAATCTCTTTGCCACAAGAATTTCTTTCCTTTCAAGAACAGTATCGTGTGTTGGCATCAGGAATAAAGTAAAACAGACCATCATATTTGAACGGGTGAAGAGTATGTAGAAAGACGATAGCACAGATCTGGCTGAGTTTACCTCTTTTCCCCAACTGGAAAAGTACAACACTGTGAAACGGAAAATTGCAAAACGATACAGAGGCAAATGTACAAACGGTATACGGTGGGCAGACCCGCTGGTGGTGGCAGGCGGTTGTAAGTTTGTGCTTTGCTCGCTGCTCCTCTGTGTGGCGGGTGTAGCTCAGACCTTGTGGTTTATACTCTCGTCGGTATAGGGACCTTCATACCAACTCTTACCTAGCGATTTATTTTACATATTACATCGTCATATTTTCTTCTAAGTTATTTCCTAGCGATTTATTATACACATTACATCGTCATATTTTCTTCTAAGTTATTTGTATCTACAGTAGTTTGAATAGACAACGTAATAGAGTATAAAAGGTTTAATAAGTAAAGTAATCACTGAGATTACTTTGTGCTGTGGCAAGGATGAGGCATGTCTAAAATGATGTTAAATGTAGCATATTTGTGTGTTTCCTATATTTCCAAGACTTATCTTCGCATTACTTTTCACACGTATTAATATCTACGAATTTATGCTGTATATATATAGGGAGTAGACTGTTGCAACAGTCTAGCAGGGCGGTACTCCCAAAGTGGATTGAAAGCTGATGACGAGGTGAGCTTGAGCTCCCGTTTCATCAGCCCTCGAGACTAGCTTCTGACCATCCCCCATTGCTAAACCTTTTCCATGTTTCAGTAACACAGAGAATAGGCCATCATGCTCTCCAAAACAATTTCCTCTAACTGTCAACACCAAACTACATGCAGATTACACACATCTCCTATTCAAAATTAAAACAAACCAATAAAAATGATAATTAGCTCAACACAAATCCTAGGAGTCCCCGGGTGGTGGGAGGGCATCAAAGCCTCCATCATCCTCCCCTCTCCCGGTGACGACCCAGCTAAATGCCAGGAAGCAGTTTCTGACTCACTTCTTCATTTCTGCAACATTAGCGGCCTTTCCTCTAACTTTCCCACTGTTGAACACCACCTCTCCTTCTCTAAACTTCGTCTCACTGAGACTCAGCTGTCTGAAACAACTGATAGCAAACCTTTCTCTGTATCCTCCTACTTTCTCTATACTCATTTTAAATCCAAAGGTAGTTGTTGTTTATATGCACACAAAATATCTTGCTCTCGTATTCCTGAACTTGAATCTTCTGAATTCTCTATTTTCTTGCTTTGGCTTTCCTGTCATTCTGTGATTAAATGTATTTGTGTTGTGTACTTATCCAATAATTCTCTTAATTATGGAAATTCTTCAACTATCTTACTTCTAAGCTGGAAAACATCCTATCAATTTCTCATTTCTCTGGAATCTCAGTTCTAGTAGATTTCAATGTTCACCACCACCTTCGACCCTTTCTCCTTTCACTGATCCACCTGATGAACAAGCCTACATCTTTTCTGTCCTTAATGACCTAGAGCAGCATCTACAGCACCCTACCCGTATCACTGACCGCCTTGGAGAGAGTTGCAACATACTTGACCTCTTTCTTCCAACTAATCCTTCTGCTTACGCCGTCAGTCTTTTCTCTCAGTCGGGCTCCTCCGATCACAACCTTATCACCTTGACCTGTCCTATCACTCCATTAAGGACTGTGGACCCTCCCAAGATGCGGTGGCTGTAGCACTTTGGGACTGCTGACTGGGAGGCCCTCAGGCAGTACTTCGTTGATTTTCCCTGGAATGATTATTGTTTCCATGACCGCGGGCGACCTGAGTGTCCCTTGCGCATTACGAAGATTACTCTCTCAGGCATGGACACAAACATTCCTTTCTATTATTCTGTGACTAATTAAGAAAATAATAATTGGTTTAATCATGCTAGTTGTAATGCTGTCCACAAGGAAAGTGCCTACAAAAGGTACTGGAGCGAACCCATTCCTGAATCAAATCTCTTTTATGTTTCTGTCCGGAATCATGCGAAGTCTTTTCATTGCTCTGTTAAAAATAATTTCATTCATACTAAATGTTCTGAACTCTCCAACTCAAACTCTTCT
Source organism: Coenobita brevimanus (assembly GCF_032717465.1). Classification (NCBI taxonomy): domain Eukaryota; kingdom Metazoa; phylum Arthropoda; class Malacostraca; order Decapoda; family Coenobitidae; genus Coenobita; species Coenobita brevimanus. Next base: position 24,244,963 of record NC_136991.1, on the reverse strand, counting down.
CGCTCCTTCTGGCATCTTGCCAAAAATCTTTCTAATAACTTTACCTCATCATCCTTCCTTCCTCTTTTCCACTCTGATGGCTATTTCTTCTACCGATAAAGCAGATCTCTTCGCTCAGACTTTATCCTCCAATTCCACCTTAGACTATTCTGGTGCTGTTCCTCCATCACTTTCCTCTTTTGACTTCCTCATGGCTGACATTAAAATTTCTTCAATTGCTGTATTTTCTGCCATCACTGACCTCAGTACTAACAAGGCATATGGACCTGATGGGGTTCCCCCTGATGTTCTCAAGAACTGTGCTTCTGTGCTTACACCCTACCTAAGTAAACTCTTTCGCCCTTGTCAATCAACTTGTACCTTTCCTTCTTGTTGGAATTTTCCTCTCATTTAGCCTGTCCCAAACAAGGGTGACCATTTCCATCTTTTTAACTATCGTCCAATTACTTTAACATCCTGTGTTTCAAAAGTTTTTGAGTCTATTCATAATGAAAAATTTTGAAGCATCGTTCCTATTACAACCTTCATTCCGATCGTCAGTATAGGTTCCACTAACGACGCACCACTGGCGATCTTCTCACCTGCCTTTCAGACTCCTGGTCATCCTCCTTTCGGGACTTTGGAGAAAGCTTTGCCACTGCATTTGACATCTCAAAGGCTTTCGATCGAGTCTGCCATAAATCTTTAATTTCCAATACTCCCTCCCACCTTTTCTGTCCTTCTATCTGTACCATCATCTCTAGCTCCCTTTCTGGTCTTTCTGTAGCTGCTGCTATAGACGGCTGCCTCTCATCTCCTACAGCTATCAATAGAATAGAAGAGGAAGAAGTAAAAAACAAGGTCTCAAGAGACAAAAAGGAGATGGCAAATGTAATGAGCTTATTGAAAGAAGTATCAGAAGAAATCTGTAGTAAAGACATAGAGGAACACAAAGGTTAGGGAAATACGAGAAAAGCAAGTCAAGACCTCTAAAGGTAACTTTCCAGAGTGTAAACACTGTGGAGGAGATACTAAAAAATGCAAAGAATCTTATGGAAAAAGAGGAGTTCAAAAATGTATGGATAAAAAGATGCCTAACACAAGAGGAACTGGAATTACTGAAAGAGAAGAGGGAGGAAGCAAAAACAAAAAATGAGGGAAGATCAGAAGAGGAGAAGAACACATTTTTTTTTTTTTACAAAATAATAGGATTGCAGGTACGAAAGTGGTACATAAACAGCAGTAAATAAAAAGGAGGAAGGTAGTAGAACCATGTCATGACAAGTATATAAACAAGATGATTAATTTGACGTACTCAAATGTGGATGGAATGGTATCTAAATTACTAGAGATGAATGATTATGTCAGAGAAAATGAACCACATATAAAATGCCTAACTGAAACAAAATTAACACCAAGGATATCAAATGACATACTAAACTTAGAGGAATATAATATATGGAGAAGAGGTAGAAACTTAAAAAAAGGAGGAGGAATTATAATATTAACTAAGAAAAATCTAAAAGTCAATGAAATAAAACTATATATACCCTCACAAGCAGAACTGATTGCAGTAGAGATCAACACATCTGAAGGGAAAGTAATTGTAGCCAATTTGTACATGCCACCAAAATCAAACACATGGGAAAGAGACGAATATGAGGACCTGACAGAGAGTACAGTTCAGAGTTTAAGAGCATTACTACATAAAATGGAAGAGAAATCGGAAAGAATTATACTAACTGGAGATTTTAATACAAATATAAATTAGAATACTCTAGATATAATAAGCCAAGAAAGCTGTTGGGACTAAAAGCTCCTGGATCTCGTGCAAGAGTTTTTCCTAACGCAACACGTGAGGGAAACCACCAGAAAAACAGGACTCGATGTACCTTCAATGCTAGATCTAATATTTACTAGGCAAGAAAATGATATTGACAGTTTAATATATCACCCTCCACTCGGCAAAAGCGACCATGCAGTATTTAATTGCAACTTCAGGATAGCATATGACATAGTTAACAAAAATGAAAGTTACAAAAAGAGCCTAAACTATAAAAAGGGAAATTATCATGACCTAAAGAAGTATTTCTAAGAAGTTGATTGGGAAAATGAGCTTAGAGGACAAGATTTAAATGCTGTATATAAAAAATTCTGTGAATTTTATGAAATAGGAGTCCAGAAGTACATCCCACAGTACGAAGAAGCAGATAAGAAAATACAGAAATGGTTCAATACAGAATGTAAAAAATCAAAAGAAAGATTTGTTGTGGAATACGAGTAGATACAGAAGACACAATAGTGAAAGGGCATATAATAATTACAAACAGGCAAGAAACGATTATACAAGAATAAGGAGGGAAGCCCAAAAACAGTTTGAGGACGATATCATAAATAAAAGTAGTGATCAACCGAAGCTATTTTACAGCTGCATTAGAAGCAAAACCAAAGTAAAAGATATAATACAATCCATTACGGACGAGGGAATCACTTATACACAAGAGAAAGATATTTGTGAAGCACTAAATAAGAATTTCCAATTAGTTTTTACAGAAGAAAAAAATTTTGAGAGGGACTATGTGGAACATGCATGCCCACACATACTACCAGACATACAAATATCAGAAAAAGTAATACAGGAGGAGTTAAGTAAATTAGACAGAGGAAAAGCAAATGGTCCTGATGGAATTTAATGTTGGGTGCTACGAGAATGTGCAAAGGAGTTAAGTAAACCATTATTTTTAATTTTCAAGAAATCCTTGAGTCAAGGTAAACTACCTGATATTTGGAAGAAAGCAAATATTGTCCCCTTATTCAAGAAAGGGAATAGACAAAATCCACTCAACTACCGACCAGTATCACTGACCAGTGTTGTAAGCAAAGTATTAGAAAAGCTTATAAGAAAAGCTTGGGTAAATCATCTAGAAGAACACAATATGATAACAGAAAGACAGTTTGGTTTCAGAAAAGGAAATTCATGTGTTACTAATCTGTTGAGCTACTATGACAGAGTAACAGACACAATACAGGAAAGAAAAGGATGGGTGGACAGTATCTATTTAGATTTCAAGAAAGCTTTTGACACAGTACCACACCAAAGACTTTTATGGAAACTGTACCATCAAGAAGGAATTCGAGGCAAACTGTTTTGTTGGATGCAAGATTTTCTCATAAAAAGAGAAATGAGAACAGTACTAAGGGGAAACTACTCATCATGGAAAGAAGTGACTAGTGGAGTACCACAGGGCTCAGTGCTGGCACCAATCATGTTTTTAGTGTATATAAATGATATAGACAGTAACACTGGAAATGAAAGCTATCTAAATATGTTTGCAGATGATGCAAAAATACAAAGGAGAATTACTAACAGACTCTTGTAAAGAGCTACAAGAAGAATTAAATAAACTTCATGAATGGAGTAATACATGGCAAATGGAATTCAATGTGGACAAGTGTCATGTAATCAAGTTTGGTAAAAGTGGAAAAAGACCTGATTGGGATTATACGTTAGGAAATAAAACCCTACACACATCAGAAAGAGAGAAGGACCTAGGTGTGATTATCAATAACAGACTATCTCCGGCTGACCACATCAGTGAGAAGGTAAGGAACATGTATACACTGCTTGCAAATATGAGAATAGCATTCACATACATAAATGAAGACATCCTAAGAAGGATAAAAACATCATTCATCAGACCAACCCTGGCGTATGCGTCAGTAGTCTGGAGTCCTCATCTCAAAAAACACATAGACATGATTGAAAAGTTCAAAGGGCCGCAATAAGATGGATACCAAGCTTAAGGGATCTAAGCTACGAAGAAAGACTAAATAAATTGAATCTACCAACACTACAGGAGAGAAGGAAAAGAGGTGACATGATAATGCTATATAAATGCATATCAGGGAAGGAGAAAATAGACATAAATAATTACTTAACATATTGGGAAGCATCAGCAAGAGGACACTGCAAAAAACTGCATAAGAAGAGAGGTGTTAAAGACGTGAGGAAAATCAGTTTCCCAAACAGAGCAATTGATCAATGGAATGCACTACCGAATGAAATAGTGTGTGCCAAAACAATTCACAAATTTAAGGATATGTACGATAAATATGGTTTAACACACGGGACAGTACGAGCTTGACTCAATCCTGTAAAGATACAATTAGATAAGAACAATTAGGTAGGTAAGAACACACACACACACACACACACACACACACACACACACACACACACACACACACACACACACACACACACACACACACACACACACACACACACACACACACACACACACACACACACACACACACACACACACACACACACACACACACACAGAATAACCAATCAGAAAGTGAAACAGAGTCCATAACTTGGTCTGAGTCGAATATTTAATCCTACCCAATGACCTTGACCTTCTCCATATTACTCCTAAAATCGAAGTACTTAAGGCCTGAGCCTTACCCCTCCACAGTGTTTCGTCTAATTTGTATAAAACCTATTTAAATTGACCTTGTCATGTTACTTGGACCTTTGTCTTTTTGTTCTCAGAACAATATCTGCCCCTTCAGTGATCTTCAACCCGTCCACCATATTTGATTCAGATAAAATCAAACGTCTTTTGTTACATTTTTCACACACAAACACAGAGTCAGACACTGGCCTCTCCTTGTGCCACTGATCTTTGTCTGATTGTTTTCAAAATCGAATCACACACACACACACACACACACACACACACACACACACACACACACACACACACACACACACACACACACACACACACGAACGCGCACGCGAGCGAGCGCGAATCACAACAACTGCCACGCTTGCTTCGTGGGTACAAAACAAGAAAAGCAGTCGGTGTGTTGATTGTGTTGATTGGGGAAAAGGATGAATAAAACCAAGATGAAGGTAATAGTGAAGATATTTTGAGCTGAAGGTAATGGTTAAACAAAAGTTTTTGACTGATACCTGTCGATGCACGAGAGTCATTTAGGCTGATAATCAAATTCTGTTCAGTATCAACCTTTCCATAAAAGAAGATCCGCAATAATCGGTGATATATCCAGGTCGCCAGTCATATCAATGGGTGCATAGGGACTAAGGGGGAAATAAACTGAATCCAACAGTGTAACCAACCAGAAAATGTCGGTGAAGCGGAAGTGAAAGTGAGGCTGAGTCACAGAAGCCTGGGGGTGCTGGAGTACATCTGAAACTTGATCCGGCGTCATGGTAACTGAGCCTCATCACTCAGTTACATTAGGCGGCAGTACAATAGTTATGATCGTCAGATGTTCCTCAGGCAATAATTACTCTGAGCCGGGGTTCAGTGTGTGTACACCTGACATTTGCATTACTATTGCACTAAGTAATGATAACGGTACTGAAACACTGAGTGAGGCGTACGTACAGCGAGTAATTGAACAAAAGAAGTATATGTGTAGAGTAGTCGTCATGTTCGTGTCTATGTGTAATGGATGAATGAAGTAAATGTAGATATAAGGAGTTGCTAAAAGAGAAAGTTTAGTTTTGCTATTGTTTTTGATGACATTGGACGTGGGAGATATTTCCCTCTACAGTATGCCTGGTAAATATTACTATAACAAGTAATGAAAAGATGTATAATGGAAAGAAGACTTACGGTAGGTGTAGCTATAACAAACAGTTGAGTTGTTCTCCTTCAGTACCATGGTTGTTTTTCAATGATATTCTGGCCATCACTAGGTACTGATGCCAATTTAACCCTGAATTTTGCACAATATTTATTCGTACACGGAACCATGTTCAGTCTGTTGTTTGTCATACTAAAAAGCATTCATTCAGTTCAAATGCTTTGAACTCTTGAACCCAAATACTTTCCACTCCTTCTGGTGCCTTACCAAAACTTTTCAAACAATTTTACTCCTTCGTCCTTCCCTCCTTTTTATTCTGATGGATCTGAAGCTGTGTCTTTTACTGAGGTGGCAAAACTTTTTATCTAAACTTTCTTTTCATTTTCCATTTTAGATGTTTCCAGTGCTATCGTACCAATTCTTCCCTCCCCTGACTTTCCTATACCTGTCACGATCAGTTCTTCAAAAGATGTAATTCTGCCTCCAGTGGCACCTGTACTAACATGGTGTATGATCCTGCTAAGGTTCCTCCTATTGTTCTCAAGATCTGAGCTTTTGTGCTGACAATCAGCCTAGAACAACTCTTTTGCCTATGTCCGCCAGCATCTGCCCCTCCTTCTTTCTGGAAAAATGCTTTCCTTCAGCCCATCCCGCAGGAAGGTGACTTTTTTTTTTTTTTATGTGACCGACTCTGGGCATAGGCTTCACAGCCTGCTTTCAAGGCCCAGTAGTCCTCCTACGTACCGCACACCTCTACATGTCACCACTTCGGCGCTAACACCCACTGTCCATACTGAATACATGCTAGGGCTGTCTCATACAGGACTGGTGTATTGGTATTAGCGGGGGTATTTTTACGACATGTCGGCGGGCCTTCTGGTAGATCAGTAAAGTCTGATTTTTCTGAAATTCAAATCCTTAAACTGTTCCCTGCCTCAGCGGGATTTGAACCCGGGTCCGTCAGGACTGCAGGCCAACTCTCTACCGATTGAGCCACCGCCTCCCCCCCAATTATCTAACTATCGCCCAGTCGCTTTAACATGGTATTTCTAAAGTTCTTAATCTATCCTCAGTTGGAAGGTTTTGAAGCCTCATTTTTTTCAAAATCCTTTGGACCACCAGTGCCAGTTTGAATTACAACAGGGATGTGCCATTGTAATCTGCTCATCTGCCTTTGATTCTTGGTTATCCTTCTTTCTGGATTTTGGCCTAACCTTTGCCATTGTACTTGACACATCAAAGGTTTTCGAGCGAACTGGCATAAATTGTGAACATCATAGCTGCTCTCTTATGATTTCCATCATTCTGCCTGTGCATTCATCACTAGCTTCCTTTCTGGCCTCTATACCTGTTGTTATACAAGGGCACTATTCTTCTAATGCTATTACTAACTGGGTTCCTCAGAGTTCTGCATTATTACCAACTCTCTTTCTTTTATTCATCAATGAACTGAGTTGCATATCTACTCCTGTCCACTCATACAGTGACGACTCCATTATTCACATTCCCACCGGCATTTCTCAGCGTCCATCAATGCTGTCATTTCAGTAACTAGGGTATGATACTCGGCAAATCTGGTTTCCGATTTAATTATTATTAATTTACTGTTGGAGTAAATTTTTTTTATGCAATAAAACTCAATTCCTACATTATTCACCCCACCAAAATCTTTCACAGGAATATTCCTCAGCACTGAACAAAATACAACTCACTCCTTTCATCTCCCCATATCCTTGGCGCTTCTCTCTCTCTCTCTCTCTCTCTCTCTCTCTCTCTCTCTCTCTCTCTCTCTCTCTCTCTCTCTCTCTCTCTCAGGACCTATCATGGAAAAGTCACACCACGTCCCTTGTAAAATGCACTTCCACGATACTGGGTGTGCTAACATGACTTCGCACTAAGTTTACCCCTGTGCAGCTGTTGATATTTTACAGTGATCTTATTCGCGCCAGTGTGGGTCACATCTCTCTTACGCAGAGCCCTCACCACATAAGTTTTCCTAAACAGGATGGAAGCAAAGGTTTTTTCATTAGTCAGTTCCCCTCCACTTACCGATTCCCGTTAACTTCTCTCTCCGCCGCAGTGTTGCATCTTTATCCCTTTATTATCGGTGTTTCAATGGTCACTGCTCTTCCGAACCATATGCTTACATCCCTCCTCCATTACGGCGAGTATGTCACACCCGCCTAGCAGCGCACTCTCACCCCTATTCTTTCCAGCTCTCTGATTCAAGAGTTAACCTCTGCTTTCAGTCCCCATTACTATAACAGATCTACTCTGGGTCTATTTCTTCAATCCATGTGTCCCTCTGCCTTATGACGCCCAATATTTCAAACACAGTGAGTTCAGGCATCTAGTTATGATCTTATCCTGAATCTGGCTTTCCTTCGTCCTGGCTTTTTTTCTGAAAAGAGTATCGTTTTTGCGGGTTTCCGTGCTCTTGTTCTTTCTTCCTGCTTAAAAAAAAATATCCCTCGTAAGAATTATAAATTCCTCTTTTGGAAGAAAGAATAAGACAAAAAAAGACGGCATAAGTCTAGACTAATCAACTAGACCAAGTAGGCTGTTTTGAAAATCTAGAAAAAAAAAAAACATGTTTTTGCTTTGTATTAGCGAAAGGGAGTAGTGATGAGAGGCTTGGAATGGGTACAAAGATGTGGTGATGGAGAAACTTGGCTTTCTGGGAGGAAGTGGTGATGGAGAGGCTTTGTATGGTGGGAGAATATGGTGATGGAGAGGCTTGGTATGATGGGAGGAAGTGGTGATGGAGAGGCTTGGTATGATGGGAGGAAGTGGTCATGGAGAGGCTTGGTATGGTGGGAGAATATGGTGATGGAGAGGCTTGGTATGATGGGAGGAAGTGGTCATGGAGAGGCTTGGTATGATGGGAGGAAGTGGTCATGGAGAGGCTTGGTATGATGGGAGGAAGTGGTCATGGAGAGGCTTGGTATGGTGGGAGAATATGGTGATGGAGAGGCTTGGTATGATGGGAGGAAGTGGTCATGGAGAGGCTTGTATGGTAAGAGGATACGGTGATTGATTGGCTTGGTATAGTGGGAGGAAGTGGTGGTGGATAGACATGGGATGGTGAGAGGAAGTGGTGACTGGAGTGAGTGGGGGTTGAGAGGTTGGGAGTGGTGATACAGGCTTGGAGTCGTGGAAGGAAGAGGTTATAGGGAGACTTGGAGTGGTGATATAGAGGCTTGGACTGGTGGGAGAGAGAGTTGTGATAAACAGGCTTAGCAGAGTGAGAGGAAAAGAGAAAGACTTGAATTTGTGAAACAGAAGTAGAAATGAATGGCAGTGGAAAGATGAGAAGAAGTGGTATTGGAGAGGCGTGGAGTGGTGAGAGGGGAACCTTGGAGTAATAGGAGAGATTATTGCGGTGGTGGGAGAGAGTGATGATAAAGGGACTTGGAGGTCTTTTTATTGCCCTTGATGTGAACTGTACTCCAGGGATCACACGACTGCCAATACACTGACTGATTTATAAACTGTTAGGCTGGTAGAGACTGAATGATAGTCGGTTGGAAAGCAAACAGAGAGACAGACTGATCAACTGAGAGACAAACAGGCAAAGAGAGAAACCGGATCAGGTGGAAAAATTTGTCAGGTTAGCCAGCAAAATTTTGACGCTGTACCCTTTTTTCCTGTTTATTATCTCTTCATCTCTAGCTCTTCACCTTCCTATCCATTCTTCTATCTGTCCTTCAATCTATCTACCCGATGTATCTATCCATCTATCTACAATGCCTGACACCGCCGTCTGTGAAAGCCGGCGTTGGCTGCGACATCTCCAGATATTTCTGTGCCTTCTCAGCAGTGACCCTCTCTTTCCAAGCCACCCAAACCTCCTTCATATATTCTCACACTCTTCTCTACAGTGATTTCTCAGTTTTCATCTCCTCATTTCCTACACCAGTACGCCATGACCCCCGATATGTAATAGACAGATAGACAGATAGGTCAGATTCATAGATAGGTAGCCGTTGAATAGATACACAGACAGGCAGGTAGACAGATATATAGATAGGTAGACAGAAAGAATGGCAGGTAGATAGACAGATAAGTGGACAGATAGACGGTAGACGGATGGATAAACAGGCAGCCAGACAGACAGACAAGACAGACATTCAGGCAGGCAGATAGATAAAACAGACTGACAGATAGACAAATGAACAGACAGACAGATAGATTGATAAATAGATAGATATAGACAGATAGAAAGGCTAGCAGATAGACAGTTATACAGAGTTAGATAGACAGACATAGATAGGTAGTAGACAGACAAATAAGTAGATAGATAGCAGACAGACAGACAGGAAGACAGACTGATGGATAAACACAGGCTCATAGACTGATTGACTGATAGACTGATTGATTGATTCACTGGTTAATGCAAAGAGAGACAGATAGACAGTTACATATTTAGACAGACGGATGAATGTGGATAGAAAAATAGAGAATTTACTGTGTCAGCTAAATGGATAAGGTAGATTTACAGTTAGAACCGTAAATAGAACATTGTGCTTAAGTTGGATAGATAGGAAGGTCAGTATATTGCTTTTGTCATTGTTCATGTTGTTGCAATCCCTGGCTCATTTAGGTGTGAACCCAGTGGACTGAAGGAAATCGGCGACTTCGACTGGTCACTCCTAGAGGCCTTTTGCTGAAGTTATACTGAAGGTCTGTGTGTGTTGTGATAGTGTGGTACATGAGGAGAATAGGTGTTGTGGTGTTGGGGCTTGCAACGTGGCGTGGAAAAGTTTGTGCATTGTATTTTGTGTTTGTACTGTATCAGGGAAGGGTAGTATCGGCGTCGCAGTCTAACTAGACAGTCACGTGTGGCTCTTGGTGGAGTAGTTTCTGAGGGGTGTGTGTCTGGTGGTGGCTCTTGAAGGATACTATTTGGTTGAAGGTTTTGGATAGCTGTGGTAGCTATATGTCTATGCAATGGTGTGTGTTTGGACAGTGGAGGGGGGATATTGCTGAGATACTGTAGGTAGTGTCAGGCAGTTGTTCGTTTATTGTTTCTTTGTGGGTTGGGATGATGCACCATCAAGTTGCAAGGCGGGATAGGTGTTGAGCTGAAGCAGTGAACTGTGAGCCTTTCATATTCATATGATCTTCGGAAGCATTATTGTTATTACTATTATTTTGTGTGTGTGTGTGTGTGTGTGTGTGTGTGTGTGTGTGTGTGTGTGTGTGTGTGTGTGTGTGTGTGTGTGTGTGTGTGTGTGTGTGTGTGTGTATGTGTGTGTACGGTACGTATAACTGATCTCTCTTTGGGAGCTGGTGTATTCACTTATTATTCTTAAGGCTTTGTTTGTGTTTTCTGATATTTGTCCTTGTTTGTGTTAGTTAAGGAAGGGGCCCAGCCTGGGCTAGCATAGTTTATGTGTGTTCTAATGAATTGTTTATAAACAGTTTTCAGGGTTTCTTTATGTTATCCAAAAGTAGTGCCTGTGAGTGTCTCTGAGGCATCGAGTTTACGACCTGTTTTTGCAGAAAAGGTTGTGTGTGTGTATGTGTGTGTGTGTGTGTGTGTGTGTGTGTGTGTGTGTGTGTGTGTGTGTGTGTGTGTGTGTGTGTGTGTGTGTGTGTGTGTGTGTGTGTGTGTGTGTGTGTCCAAAGTAATTTCTGTAATTTTTTGGTGTCATGCCAGTGGGAGTGGTTGGTTAAAACGGGAAACAGGTTGGTGTGTATAGGGTTCATGGCTGTCTGGAGCGAAGAGGTAATGATTAATTCAGTTTGTGAGGCAGCCATTCTCTTCTGTCCAAGCCATTGCTTTAGTGAGTTCAAGCATAGCTGGAGATGGGCTACTGCTTGGTGAGATTTGGAGTGCGGTGAAGGTACTTCCAAGTCATCAGACAGAACGGTACTCTTGCTGAATGGAGAGGGGCTGACAGGTCGTGGAGGAAAGTTGAATAATGTGGGTGAAAGGACTAAACCCTGTGAAACACTGTTGGGTAATGTTCTTGATTTTGAACTTTGGTTTTATATACAGTACTGGACTTGACTACCTGAGAAGAAGTTGACCAGCCATTTTTTAGGATTTTCTTCCATGTCTGTGTCCAAGATTTAATTAATTTTGTTGTGTTTTAGTACTGCATTTAAGAATTTTGATCATGCCCATATCTGCTAGGATAGTTGTTAATGGTAGTTGTTTCATGTTGAATCCATTAAAGGTGGGCTAGGTTAATTGGAAGGGCTGGGAGGTGGCTGAATGTTTAGGTCGGAATCTATGTTCGAATACAGAGAGAGAGAGAGATGTGGAGGATTATATTCTATAAAACTAACCTTTCTTTGATTTTCGATGGTGTAAAAAATAGTGATATTGATTAATATGATGCGAAACTGTTGGGTGATTTTTCTAGATTGAGAGTGTGGATGATGGCGCTTTCTCCAGATATCAGGGATTTGGCTGTGAGTCAAAACGATGTAGAAAACTGTAGTTATGATATTTATTGCTATGGAGTCAAATTGTTTTAAGTGGATATTTCGAGTCTGATCAGGATCTGCTGCTTCGGTTTTTTTAATCAATTGTTGGCCTTTTAAAGTGAATGAAGTTGGAGTTTGTATATGCTTTTACTTATTTATTATTATTTTTATTGTGTGTGTGTGTGTGTGTGTGTGTGTGTGTGTGTGTGTGTGTGTGTGTGTGTGTGTGATGGTTTGTGGATCTGTGTTTGTGTCTTATTGATGTATAGTAGTTTTTTAGGGTGTCTGTTTGTTCCTTCCTGCTGAGGATGATTCCATCGTTGTTCATTAGGGCTTTGTGGGTTGGTGGGGAGGAGTTTTGGATGTGTGGATATTCGTATTGTTTTCCAAAATTTATTTCTGTTCAATCTGGGATAGTTGTCCACATTTTTTTTTTCCTTTTTTTTTTTTTTTTTTTTTTTTTAAGTCATTCACAGAGTTGCTAAGGTTCTGCATGCTTTTAAGTTCTGATGGGGTGGGCTGAGTCTTTTCCTTTATTTTTGTTTCTCTCCTTGTTAAATTGTTTATGTGGAAAAGTTGGGGCTAAAGTTTTTGGCATAGCCACGAAGGATCTGAGGTTTGCTGGCTACTATAATAAGGTAACTGTTTTGCCAATGCTGTCGGAAGGATCTATGTGAAATCTTTTTAATGCCTGCTCTGTATCTTAAGTCAACTATGCCTATTTTGCCGTCTTGGAGCTGTTGAAGGTATCTTCTTCTTTGGATTTGTTTTTAATATTGTGGGATATGACAATGAGGAGACTGTCCGACGATATATCAAGTACTGTTCTCCCAGAAGAGTAAATGGTGAGTACGGAGGTAAACTATTTGATGTCGGGGGAGAAGGAGGTCTCACTGCGTCTGTGTGGAGGTTGTGTTGGGCAAGGTCTAGTGAGATACAAGGTCTGATAATTTCTGGCTAAAAATGGGACAACTCCACGCATGACGTCACGTGGCACCTGTGCCCGCCACTCCAGTAGGGTTAAGGCGATCAATTGGACTTGGACTCCACTTGGGTGAGATCCTCAGCTCCTCCTGTCTTTTCACTCCAAGCTAGGCTAATGGTGTGCTGTGCAGTTTACGGGTGCACATCCTCGCAACATAAAAATTAGGAAAATGGAGATATACATTTATATCGTTTCCCAAAGAATGGGGAATTGAAAAAAAGGTGGATTTATCTTTGTGGTAGGGATGATATTAATGTCAGCATTTCACGCATCTCCAGTCTACATTTTGAGCCCACTGCTTACAGGAGACACCTTCAGTATGAACTCTTGAATCTACCAGTTCCTGCCAATATAAGGAAACTTGAGGACACTGCAGTCCCAACAATCAATTTACCAAGGCTGAAAAGTCTAAACACATTTGAAATTTTGTATTCTCTAGTCAAATCAAAACACAACCAAGTAAAATTTTAAGAGTACCTTGATTCTCTTCCCTCCCATGTTCATGGAAAACAAGGTAAATGATGTCATTATGTATATATTATGTCATTATGTATATATTATGTATATATGTATATATATATATATATATATATATATATATATATATATATATATATATATATATATATATATATATATATATATATATATATATATATAAACACCTTTATCATCCTTGGGAAGGTGTGATGTGCTGGTGTGCGCAATGTGGTATATCTGATGTGGTGTGGTGGAGTGTGTGACGTGGTATATCTGATGTTGTGTGGTGGTGTGTGCAATGTGGTATATCTGATGTGGTATGGTAGCGTGTGTGGTGTGGTGTATCTGATGTGGTGTGGTAGTGGTTACAAATGTAGTCACAGTCTTCCATGAAGTGCCTAGCATGGACCAATCAGCCTACTACTGTTATATATATATATATATATTTTTTTATGTTTAAGTCCACTCAGTGTTTGACGATGTTACTCTATTGCAGTGTTACTGGTGTTTTCACAGTCTTTGCAGGAGCTGCTTAGCACGGACCAATCAGCCTACTGTTGTTATAATTTTTTCTTATGTTTTAAGTAGTTTTACAAAGTTCACTCTGTGTTTGTAGGCCTAGTACCCTCCATTCCCTCCCTAAATTTGCCTGAAATATGTGTGTGAAAACGACTGATATGGAAGTTCAAGTAACTATAAGGAAGTGACACAGTATTGATTACCGTATGATAACGATGATGGTGGTTCTGGTGGTGATGATTATAATGGTAAGACTGGTATACTGCAGAAGCTGAAGGAATTGTGGTAGTGATGAATTGGTGATGATGGTGATGGTAATTATTATAATGGTGATAATGATGGTGATAGTGGTAGTTGTAATCATGGTAATGCCGATGATGGTACTTTGTGTTCCTAGTGTCCTATGCAGCCTTCTTTGTCGGAGTGTGTGTGTGTGTGTGTGTGTGTGTGTGTGTGTGTGTGTGTGTGTGTGTGTGTGTGTGTGTGTGTGTGATGAAGAAATTTATAGAAGTTAGGGGAGCTATGGTACTGACGGTGATGATGACGATGATAAGAGGTATGTTTATAGTGATGACGAAGATGATGATGAAAAGCATTAACACTAAGGAAATGAACAGCAATAACGTTTCATCAGCACCATAATGGAAACAATGAATTCAGATATTCGAACTTCATATACTCTGCTTATGAAGTTTAAAGTACTGAAGCTATAAATTAGGAAGCATTCAGTAACAATAGTAAGATTAACACCAAAATAGTTATATTACAACGCTCACGAGAATTACAACATAAGTTAGCAAACTGTGGTAATTTGTCGCAGTTACCCATCCACTTTACTTGTTTTCTCTGAACCCTCAAGAAATGTACCGTGTGACGTCGCGAAGATGCGCGGGGATCAGACCTTCTCTCACTAGACCTTGGTGTTGGGGTGTATAGTTACCTCAGTCAGCGAAGTTGGAGGAGGTTATGTATTCACTTATGTTTGTCTGTCTGTCTGTCTGTTTGTCCAGACGATATCTCCAAAAGTTGTCAATGAATTTCAATGAAATTTTGTGGAACGGTGGACTATGGGTGAAGAAGTGATTAAGTTTTGGGGTTGATCCGGATCCAGATCCGCAGTATATCGCAAAACATCTCTAAAAGTTGTCAATGAATTTCAATGAACTTTTGTGGAAAGGTGGGCCATGAGCCAAGAAAGAATTGACTAAACTTGGAGGGACATCTGGACCTGAATCCGGATTCGTTTTAATGGCACTGGCAGAGGTATGAGCTCTCTGAGTGCTTTCTAGGTTTTTGGATCTTCGGATGTTCTGGTTGTTCTACAATAGGGGTTCTCAACCCATTTACTTTCACTACCCACTTTAGTTATTTGTGGTCACCCCTTTACCCCTCAGTGGCGCCCAAGGTAATCAAAATGAAAAACTAGAAAGCACTCAGAGAGCGCGTACCTCCGTCAATGCCATTACCATTAAAAAAGGATTAGCATCAGTGGAGATATTGTGTGGAATACATAGGAACCAGATCCGCCCTAAAATTTAATCAATTATTCCTTGACCCATGGCCTACTCTTCAACAATATTAAGAGAAATTCAATGAGAACTTTTGGAGATATTATACATAGAATCGGGATCCGGATCCGCCCCAAAATTTAATCAAATCTTTCTTGGCCCATGGCCCACCCTTCCATCAAATTTCATTGAAATTCATGGAGAACTTTTCGAGAAATTGTCTGGACAAACAGACAGACAAACATAGGTAAATACATAATCTTCAACTTCGTTGGCAGAGGTAATAGTACATAGCCCTACAACTGTTTTAATGCCATTCTTGTATTACATGGCTAAAGTACAGGTATATAATATGTGTGTGTTATACAAGCATAGTCAGTACATGAGTAAAGAGAAACTCATTTAAGGCGCAAGAAAAATTATATCAAAATCAG
>NC_136991.1:23936492-24223992 GCF_032717465.1 Coenobita brevimanus | reverse complement strand
ATTTAACTGTTGGGTCTTTATCCTTTGTAGCTTATGTCTGTGCACGTGTGATGTTTTGTTTTATGAGTTATGTGTGTCTGATGTGTGTGCTGCTGGAACCACAAGTCCTATTTGCTGTGTGGAGTTTGTGTGATGGCAGGCCTGACCAACCGAGATGCAACTAGATAGCGGAAGATAGATGTCTCCAGCATCAGATGGTAGCTTAATGCGGAGAGACTGGTAGGGTGGCAGACGAATTGATTTTTGTGTGAAGACGTATGAACAGATTAAAATGAATATAGAAAGACAGAAGGACAAGTGTTTAACCTTGATTTATGACACGTTAGAATCATTAGGCCAAATTTCGGTCTAGTAATTTATCTATGGGCCTCGATTCGAATCCTGATCCAGTAACGGATGTGAAGCTGGAAGGTAGAGGAATCTCTCTCTCTCTCTCTCTCTCTCTCTCTCTCTCTCTCATTAACAGAAAGACAAAGTGGTAAGTGAATAAACAGATATTATGGATAAACGAATATATGTATGGAAAGATAGAAGTATATTGAACAGACAGTTCAGGGCATAATGAGACTGTGAAGTTGCATAAGGAAATGAAACCCCGAGACATCGAGCCCAGAGCAGTCGATGCAGAACGTTGCTCGGTACGCCTTGCACACGGACTCGCCATACAACCCCCCATGACAGGGTTCACTATGGGTTGAAATAAGACTATAGATAAATCAAGTCGAACTCATATGACCTTGAACTTTGACCCCTTGACCTTGTTGACCTAACCAATTCATCGCCCCATTATATTTGCCACTGACAAAATTTTAGCCGGAATCCAACAAGGGGTTCAGGAGATATTGCACCCACACCTATATGACATTGACCTTTGACCCCTTGACCTTGTTGACCTAATCAGTTCATCATCCTTTCATACTGTATCACTGACAAAACTTCAGTTGAAATCCGTCAAGGGGTTCAAGAGGTATCACTCCCACACCTATATGATTTTGACCTTTGACCCTTTGACCTTGCTGACTTACTCAGTTCATCGTCCTTTCATATTATATCACTAACAAAGCTTTAGTTGAAATACATCAAGGAAATCAAGAGATATCGCGCCCACATCCATATAACTTTGACCTTTAATCCCTTGACCTTGTGGGCCTAGTCATTTCATTGTCCCTTCATACTGTATCACTGATTAAAGTTTAGTCAAAATCCATCAAGGTGTTCAGGGGATATCTCACCCACAGTGATCAGCTAAGTCAACTGACATTGACCTATGATGCATTGACCTTGCTGACCCAATCAATGCATTGTCCCTTCATACTGTATCACTTTCAAAAATCTGATCAAAATTCAAGGGCATCAGGAGATATCACCCACAAGGATAAACTAAGTTGACCCCATATGACCTTGACCTTTGACCCCTTGACCTAGCTGACCTAAATAGTCCATTATCTCCTCATGATGATTTACTGATTAGGTCAGCAAGGTGAATAGGTCAAAGTTCAAGGTCATTTGGATTTGGGCACAACATCTCCCTTCAACGGATTTCGACCGAACATTCGTTAGTGATACAGTATGATGAGACGATGAATTGCCTAGGTCAGCAAGGTGAAAGGGCTAGAGGTCAAGGTCATATAGGGTCAAACTAGTTTATCTTTAGTCTCATTTTATCCTATAATGAACCCTGTCATGGAGGATGTATGGTGAGTTTGTGTACAAGGCTTGGCGAAGGCATATGAGCGGCGTTTTGCATCAACAGCTCTGGGCCCAAGTTTTCGGCATTTCATTTATTAGTATTATGGAATTAATGTGTATATAGGTCAAATGAGGAAGACCTTTAATGAAAGAATTTAGCAATACAAATATACAATATGAACAGCACATGAATCTAGTAGTATTTTTTAACATGTAGCAATTAAAGAAAAAATCATTGTATCGATTGGAACAGGTAAAAAACAGTATACAAATTGCTTCATTTTGAAAGGTTATATTGCAGAAGCAAATTTATATAAGTGTAAAGTGTACTAACTGCACGAACTGCTGAGGTTATTATTAGAGGATAAGATTAAAAGAACAAATAAATGTTGCCTGGATATTTAATTCCATTTATCTGTGTAAATGTATACAATCTTAAGTTTGTGTTTGTGTGCATGTGTCTGTTTGTCTGCCTGTCTGTAGTGCAAAAACTGTGCAGAGTAACACGCAAAAAAGCAAGAGATATCAACAAACCCCAAAAGTAAATGTTGTAATAGAACGTTTGGAGAGTGCTTTAACCCCCAACCGCCGGCTGACGTGTAGAGCAGTCACGATTTTGGGCACGGAGCAACGCCGGTTGATGTGTATAGCCTCAGGCATCTTCCCACTACCCTTTGAACTTTAACTTACCCTTACTCATCGACGGGACCACCTAGAGACGTGGGGATACTTTCATTTGAAAGAGGAAGAGTTGATGATTCTTATATATCTTTATTTTTTTTCTCTAGCTCGTATAGTTTGGCAGATATTAGGGTTTAAAGTAATGGTATTTTTTCCGTCAAGAATATCCCCCGTAGGGGGGAGCATGCAACCTCGGAAAACCCCTGGTGTGTAGGGGTTAAGTGATATAGCCTATATTCATTCATACATACAATACCCGTACATACATAAATATATATGAGTGGCAGGACCCCACTGCTATCTGACGTCCTCAGGTGGTAGATAGGAGAACGTCTCATGGATATGAGGTAGAGTCATCCCTTAACATCTGCGGTTTTAACATTCACGCAGATGGCTATAGAAAAAAAAAATATCCGCAGACGGCTATAGAAAAAAAAAAATCTCACTGAACTCTGCTGACACTGTAACATTATCCCAGGCACAGTTTGTGGCTGTTTTAGTACAGTAATGGCATCATCCAGAGAATGACATATACTGTAACATTCTTCCTTTTGGAGAGAGCTGGGATGAGCACAGTTGTCAGAAGAGGTCATGCAGGAGTACACTATTCAATATTTTTAACTTTTAGTGTTCTTGTATTAAATAACGTAGTTGTTTAGTGCTCTTGTATTAAATAAAGTGGTTGTAAACATGCATATAGGGTTTTTCTTTAGTTTTATAAGGAAATGGGGGGTCCAGAGGTGTTTTTAAGGGGGGCAGCAGATATCCACAGATTTTTAACATTCACGGGTGTCTCTGTTACCTAACCCCCGCGAATGTTAAGGGATGACTGTACTGTCTTATATGGTGTAGGCCATGGGACTCTATAGATATACAGTATAGGGCTCTACCGAATATACTGAATAAGGTGGCACAAATATTATATCTCAACAGACGCTATGTGGCAGGAAGGTGAGATTATTTTGTCACAATACTCTGATCCTAACACAAATAATTCTACTTGTCATGAATATTCGATTATTCTTGTTGGATCATTGCCAACTAAAGGTCCAACTGCACTGTATCATGTGCTCATGGGCAGTGTGCTACTGAAAGTAAGCAGACACTGTGTGGCACATCAGAGACTGGGACATTGAACAAACTGACATCTGTGAAAAATTATGCTACAGTGTAAGAAGCCTCACAGAAGATTACAAACTTGATACCTAAATGACTGAAATATACACTATTAAGTGGGATATTATTGGTCTGAGAGAGAGACACACAGAAAATTTAATTTAATTCAGCTCCAAGACAGCAACCATCTGTCTGTAACCGTTTCAATAAAGAAATCACCAACTGCAGGACAGGGGCCTTGTTTATTTGACACTTCACCAAAGCTGCCTTCTTTAGGAATAATTTATAAAAAAGATAGCTTTAGCAAAATGTCACATAAACTCTGTCCCTGTTTTGCACTGGGTTTCTCCCTTCACAACGACCTAATTTACTACAGAGGAAGGCAGAATGAATGGGTTAGTGATGTAGGATCTCAAATTAACAGGCATCTTACAGTGAACATCGTTAAATTCAGCAGTGTGTTTGACAGACTAGCATCGATTACAATTATTAAACTGTGCAAAAGGTACACCCTGAAAAAAACACAAAGACACACCCAGTTCTTCTAGCTCAAATGAAAAAAAACAAAAACAAAAACAAACATTTTATAATGACAGATCGTGGAAGAAGCAAAGACCAGCTAAACTATCGTGATGGGAGACTTTAGTGCAAAGGTTGGCAAAATACAAAAAATGTAGAAACGCATATGGGAAAATTTAGAGTACATCAGACGATTGACAGAGGTGAAATGGAGGAAAACTTTACTGAAATGTATAATAAGCGAATAACGAACACATTCTTCCACAAAAGGTCAGGGAGAAAATGGGCCTGGAGATGTCCAAATGATAATACAAAGAATGAAATCAACTTCCGTATGGCAGATAAGAACAACATGATCACTAATGTCACAGTTATCAACAAAGTAATTATAGGAAGTGACCACAAAATGGTGGGTTGCACATCCAGATTCAACTTCACAAGTGAAAGAAACTGAAAATTAAGAGGTATGACTATTAACATTAAGAGAAAACTAAGCCACATTCCTAATAGAAATAAAGAACTGAATTGAGGCTCAAGGTATACTAAGTATAACACCGATGAGCTGGACATTAGACTAACAAAAATGTCATAAACAGTGGAGGAAGTAACAAAAGCTAATACAACCAAATCCAACAAATATTAAAAAACGACCCTTAAGCTCATGTAAATCAGAAAGGAGATGAAAGTAAACAGAAAGAAAGAACAAACAGAAAAAGGGAAAAGTAAATAAGCTTATCAACAAGAGACAGAGAAAATAAAAAAGAAAAAGAAACAGATCAAATCAATCATCAAAAATGGAAAAAGTCTGAAATAGGTCTGAAGCAAAGTAGCACTAGGAAAACAACAAATTATATCAATGAAAAGCAAACCTTGTGACATCAGTAAGTGCAGAGAGAAGATGGTGAAGAGAGTTGAAAATTTTTACAATGAACTGTATGCCCCAATACCAATGGTAATGGTATTAACATTATTTTGACTTTTCATTCGACACAACTGAAACATTAGAGGTAACACCAAAAGAAGTACCCTTTTATCTTAATTGTATGCAGAGAGGAAAGGCACCAAGAGAAGATAGAATAGTAGCAAATTTATTGTCTGATGCAGGAGTACAAATACAAAACCAACTTGCCCACATATTTTCTCAATGAAACAGGAAGACAATTCCCCAAACATGGAGTAATACAGCAATATTTTGCGATACAAGAAAGTCGATTCAAAAGATCTTAGTAACTATAAATCTATTAGCTTATTATCAATTATTTACAAACTCACCATTAAAGTCCTTACGAACAGAATAATGACAAATTTAGAAGAAAATCAAACTTGTGAACAGGCAACATTCCGGAGAGGCTGTTTGACTGGTGATCATCCGCCAACTAAGAAACTGCAGAATGTAATAAACCACTGTGCTAAGATTTTGCTGATTACAAAAAGGTTTTCGACTCAATAGAGCACAGAGCAATTGTAGATTCGTTATGAGAACAAAGAGTAAGTGAAAACATTGTAAAATTGCTCGAAAACATATATAGAAAGGAAACTGCAAGAGTTAAGTTACATACAGACTCAGAGTAATTTGAGTCTGTGAAAGGCGTGTGTCTGGGTGATACAATTTAACCAAAATTAATATAGCAATCTTAGACAGCATATTCAAAAAGTTAAAATGAGAGAACAATGGAGCAAATATAGATGGAGAAAAGCCATTTAAGAGTTGCATATGATACTATGTTGATTTCAGAAATAGCAGAGACATTACAATTAATGTTAAGTGACAAATCGAGAAAGTCTCAAAGTTGAACTAAAGATGAACTAGAGTAAAACGAAAGTGATGTTTAATTCCAGTACACCAAACAGCACCATCAGAATAAATGAAGAAACTCTTAAAGACGTTGAGGAGTACAATTACTTGAGCAAAAACTAAAACTAACTACTGTATAGACACTGAAAACGAAATACAAAAGACGCATTGCTATTAGATGGGAAGCTTCCGGTAAACACTGAGACATCATGAATACTAACCTGCTAGTATGTTTGAAACAAAGTGATTTATGAGGAATGCATAATCCCAGCTATGACATAAGGATGTGAGACCTAGAAAATGACAAAATCAATGGAAAACAAACTAATTCACTCGCAAAGAGCATTGGAAAGGTCAATGATTGAAAAACAGGACGAAATCAATTTGGGTAAGAGAGCCTACTAATGTCAAGGTCATTATTATACAAGTAATACAAGAACAGAGTGGAACTGGGCGGGTCACGTACACAAAAAGAGTTAAATGATGAAGCAAGAGGCCGACTGACTGGAATCCAAGAAACTGCAAGCATAACAGAAAAAGGGTAAACAGGATGTGGAGAGATGCGATAGAGAAGTTTGCAGGCAAAACTTGGCAGAGATTTGCTCTATCAAGGAATTCGAGGAGAAGGTTGGGGATGCCTCTGTTCATCGGTGGGCTTGGAATGGCTGATTTTCTCTCCCTCTCTCTCTCTCTCTCTCTCTCTCATATATATATATATATATATATATATATATATATATATATATATATATATATATATATATATATATATATATGAGAGAGAGAGAGAGACGAGGACAATTTGGCTTCCGGCAGTGTTACTAATATGGCAGTTCCTAACAGAGCACATAATACGAAATTTTAACGCTGCTTTTTATGGACTCGTGGATCCAAGGCAAAGCCAGACAAACGTACCCAAGAAAAGTAGTTTTTTTTTTTTTTCCCCTTGCCATCTGAGGACCAATTTTCCCCCCACTTTTAGGATTGTGGCAAGGTCAAAAAGAACCGAAAGCCACACGTGCTTAAATAGATAGACAGACAGATGGATAGATAGACTGACAGACTGATATAATGAGAAAAAGAAGAGATAGCAAAGCAATATAATTTCTTGCTCATTTTTTTACACTGGCTCAGTGTTGTTTATGCGAATGGTTAGTTTGTGTGTAAGAACTGGTTTTGTGATTAGCATCGGCGTCTAGGCGACAAGTAAGGAACTCAGAATCAACATTACCTCAAACCTCATTAGTCTCTGATGGACTTCGACGTGTAACCTTTAAGAGCTATTAGGTCAAGACTGGGACGGAAAATTTATGCGTAGGCCTCGTCTTAAGGTTGCTGGAGGAATAATGGATATGATGGTGATGGAGTGCAGGAATCTTCATTAGAGGAATCTCTCTCTCTCTCTCTCTCTCTCTCTCTCTCTCTCTCTCTCTCTCTCTCTCAGACACACATACACACTTGGTCATGGTGAATGTTTTTGACAGAGTTCTCATCTTATGTTTCCTCGCTCGTCCCTGTTCACTGACAACATCAGAATAACTGGGAACCTGGCTGCAACATGGACTACCGAGAGCAAGAATTGAACTTAGGCAAAATCAATTGGCTGACCTCAACTTTCGTACATTAGCCAGGAATTACCCCTGAGCCACCTCTCCCCTCCTTTCTGACAATACAAGAGACTTCAGGATTCAATCGATGTATAGATGGGACATTATGTGAAAAATGTGAGCTCATACACGCATACATAGATGCACAACCATACACACATACAGTTTTGCTTCATCACTCCACATACGTACAGTACATACATATGTTCATATATACATAACTGCAAGGATATATACAAGTCTTATTAAACACACACACACACACACACACACACACACACAAAGCACAAAATTACCCCTGCTGTCCCGCCGACGAACCGTAATAGTTTAGTTTACTATTCAACAGTTTCTGGGGATTTACTTTTTGTATCATTCTTACTGAAAAAAAAAAAAAAGTAGCGTGGTACAGATGACGAGAGATATGAAAGGCTGTTTGTGTGTGTGTGTGTGTGTGTGTGTGTGTGTGTGTGTGTGTGTGAGGGAGAGAGAGAGAGAGCGTAGATAAATGATGGTGGAGAGGAAATGAAATTGAACCGTAGGCTGGCATGGAGCACACAACACAGCAGATTAATTCCAGGCTGCTGGTGCTGTTGCTACTGCTGTTACCACTACCACTGCTGCCACCACTATTACCACCATCACCTCTACCACTGCTATTACTGTTGCTGGCACTACTACCACCCATTCCATTCACAGCCACTGCTAATATGGCTACCACCACCACTATCATCACAACCACAACAACTATGGCTGCCACGACCACTGCCCTCACCACCACCACCCATACTGTGGTTACTTCTAACCCTGCAACTATTACCAACTCTACCACCACCATCTTCATCACTACAACTACTACGACTACTGCCACTACTACTAATACTACTACTGCTTCTGCTGTTTTACCCTTTCCTCTCACAGTACTTCCCGCATCTACCATTACTACTAACACAGGCACCACCATCACAGCTATAACCATCATCTCTACTACTGTCTTCCCTGCCATAATCGCTGTTTTCTTTGGCACGCTTAATACTATTCAACATTTGCAAACCTACTACCATTACTGTTACTACTACTACCACTATTACCACCACCATTTCTCTTACACGGTAGGTAGATGTTAGTAGAATGATTTTTTTTTTTTCCAGCAGATAGCATCGTGATGTGCCAACAGACCTTCTGTTGTTTGTACGAGCAGTTTATACACTGGGTGCGGATGCTCAAAACTTTAGTCCCGGTCGTTGCTCGCCAGCGCGGGACTAAGTCATCATCTGTGTTCACAATGGCTGCCGTCTGCGATGTTCAAAACAGTATGGGCGCCATGTTGTGACGTCAGCGGGACTATCTCGGGTCGGAACTCCATCAAAATTTACGACTGGTACCAAGCAGTCCTAAAGCCCATTCAGCAAGGTCGTAAGGAAGCTTTGAGCCTCTCATCAGCGTTATCTACCCCTCAAAACATTAGTTAAGGTGTTTGTAATACATACAAGCATATAGCGATATTTTATTATGGCAAGGATCCCAGGGAACTCTCATGCATGATTTGTGCTTGGTTATCGAGTTTTAAGTGACTCACTATTGAGGCCTCTAATGAATTGTAGATGTGCAGCATAATTTTATCTCATGAGACTGTGAAAGCCTCCCTATGATGCCACATACAGTACTTGCTATAAAATGTAGGCTACTCATATATTTTCATTAGGTATGGCATGTGAACTGCTTTTCTTCTACAAACCCTCGTTCTAAGTTAGATGTGGGCAAATTTGGTATTTTTTCCGGTATATTACAGTTTAGGACACTACTAGAATTTCACATTTTAACCTCCATTCTCTGGAGTATGCATATTGAATTCCAGAGGTGTCCTAAACTGTTAATTTACCTTTTTTTTTTTTTCCTTTAGGGACTTTCATTAGCTCACAACTTTATTATGACCAGTATGGGCTGTGAAGTGATAGGTTAGGGTCTTTAGGTAAGGATAGGGTAAATGTTTACAAGTGCACCTGCCTCATGGTAATGAATTTGATATAGCTCAATAGGTACATCTTGATGTCTGAGTCAAATCATTCTAATTCATCCATGGCAAAATAATAGTCTTTGAGATATTAACGTAAACCCACCACCACTTTGCACTTAGCTTAAAACCTAACCTAACATTACTTACCTGGACCCCACTGACCTAAAAACAACTTATCACCGTAATCATGAGGCCTTGGCTTGACAACCTCCAAGCAGGTTTGGGGTGTAGGTTAGGTTAGTTAATTTAGGTAGATTAGGTTAGATTGGGGCTAAAACTTTGTTGGATGGGCCTAATGGGTTATTAACAAATATAAAATCTGTCAAAGATTATGTTAGAAAAGAAAAACATTGCAAAACAGGTCTTAAGGAAAAAATTTCCAGTTTATTGACTAAACTGAATGCTTGAATTTAGTTTTTACGGCCGAAACATCACGTGGAATTCGACTGACAGCATTGACAGCATCAGTAACATACTGCCAAGCTGCCGCCTTCATCCCGACTCCTGTTGAGGCACTGTCAAATGAAAATTTTCCCAATATAAAGTCTTGCTTCTCTGCAACACTTGTTGCCATAGCCAGCAGCTCTGCATCAGTAAAGTTTGGGCGCCGAGGTCTCTTGGTTTTATGTTCACCTTCCATTGTGAAGTAGGTTAGTATTAGCAGAGAGGCGTGTGGCGAGTATCTACAGTAGACTGTGGCGGTGATATTTGTTGTTACCAGCATGCACGAGTTGTCTGTTTAGAAATAATCTCCTTGATTCTCATTGGGTGCCTTTTTTGTTACACTGATTCTAATTGGTTGCTATCAGATCAGCTGGCGAACTGCCTGCCCTCTGCCGCTTGATGGGACTAACACTTATACCCGCCCTACGACTGACCGCTTCTCGTTTGAACATTGGTGGAGGAGGTCAGTCATAAGGCGGGAATAACTTAAGACGGGACTAGAGGCGCGACCACCGACGGCGGGACTGAGATATGGCCAGTTTTGAGCATCCGGCCCCTGCATTAGGACTTGGATCTAAGTGAAACTTCGTTTTGTATTGACTTGTTCATGTTAGAGCTGACTTTGTTGGTTGAGTGGAATTTTGTTTTGCCTTTACTTGTTTTTGTTCGAGCTGAGCTTTAGTTTTGAGTGATACAGTGTTTCAGTGTGGTGTTGTGTGTTAGACAGTATTGTGGGAACCATTTGTGTTTGGCAGTTAGGCAGTTTGTGGCAGTGCTTTGTGTTCGTGTAGGTAATTAGGTGAAATGTTTGATACAGTATAGCTGGTATATTTGGAGATAATCATTCCCCTGTGCATAGCGTTATAAGCGCACGCATTCCACTGGGCAATGTGATATTAGCGTAAGCATTCCCCTGCGCATAGTGCTGTAAATAAGTGAGTTCTGTGTCCTTCGTTTTTTACAATATTTTCAGCAGTGAAAACAGTTTATACCCCGGGTATACAGTTACACGCTGAGTAGAGTTTTGCTTGTTTTGATTGCACTACTCCTCCACTAGCCTACCAGTGGGCTACTTGGTTATCCATTTTTCCTCAACTCATGGTCACTTAGAATATTTCAGCAGGTGAATTACCCCTTTGCCTTACTTGTAAATACAGTATGTATCTAAATATTTAATTCAATTCTGATAGAAGGTAACGCCCTGTGTTTATTTAAGGTCCACCATGCATGCAAATGTTTTTGTTGCAGGTAACTTTTTTTCAGTTACAGGTAACTTCTTTTTCTTCTCTCTGCAGCCATTGTTAATTTGGTGTATTGGTATTAACTCTGTGCCCTTGCATTCATGCAATTAGCTAATTTTCAGTATTTTTATTCCAGATGGCAACAAATTTTTCTCTCTTTACAGTATTTTAAAGAAAAAACAATTCCAAACGAGCCTCGACTTATCTCGTAGCATTTTTCAAGTACTAACTTCTAAGTATTTATATTTCAGTAGGGCTCTAATTTGCAAGAGTCATTTATATTGTGAGTGTACTATAATTGCTTTCTGTGTCTTTTATCTTCAGTTCATGGCTAAATTTTCACTTTATCATTCCAGATATTAATTAACTTTGCATTCTCTGCAGCAGCAGAACGCATAATGAATAATACATCTTGTTGCAGGTATCTACAGTATTTACAGATGTTAAAGTAGTCACCCCTGGGGGTAGGGGGGTTTGTCAAGAATACTCCCCCAGTATCCCTGCTTCTCGTAAAAGGCGACTAAAAGGGTTGGCGGAGAGTTAGTGCCCCTCCCCGGAAAACAACTAACTAAAAAAACAAACAATAAGCCTCGGACAAGGACTGACCAAACGTTGACGACCAAGGACCGGACAAAGGACATTGCAATTGGAACTTGGAATGTAAGAGGAGCAAATGATGAGGTGAAAGAGAGAGAGATTGTCCAGGTGCTTGAGGATGCGAAAGTGGATGTATGTGGAATAACTGAAACAAAATGGAGAGGAGAAAGTGTGAGAGAATGGGAGTATGGATGGGGTATATGTGCAGGAGCAGGTGAGAATGAGAGGGCAAAGGAAGGAGTTTGTATAGTTGTGAGTAAAAGATGGAAGAAGAGCATAAGACAGTATGGATCAGTTGGATCAAGGATTGTGTGGGTAAAGTTGAAAGTTGGAATACAAATGTGGGCGATTGTGTGTGTGTATGCGCCAACGCAAGATCGTGCTAGAAGAGTGAGAGAAGAGTTCTGGACAAATGTAGAAGTGTGCATGGAAAAGTTTGGAAGGAATGATAGAGTGTTTTTGATTGGTGATATGAATGGTAAAGTTGGGAATGTGAAGGTGGATGGAATAGTTGGTGAGTGGGGTGTGCCTGCTGAGATAGATGAGAATGGGAGTGCGTTAGTGGACATTTGTGCTGGGAGGGGGTTGGTGATAGCCAATACCCTCTTCAGGCATAAAATGATCCACAGGTATACATGGCGAGTGATGAGAAGGGTGGGTGGTGAATTGAGTGAAAGGAAGGCAATGATTGATTATGTGTGTGTGGATAAAAGGATGCGAAGATGTATATTGGATGCAAGAGTTTATAGAGGTTGGGGGAGTGGACTTTCTGACCACTACTTGGTGGTGGCCAGAGTTAAAGTTCCAGTAAGATGAAGGAATAGAAGAAGGGAAAGACGAGAGGAAGGAGTAGTTGCAAGGAGAGTGGAAAGTTTACAAGAGGATGAGAAAAAGGCAGAGTATAAGAGAGAAGTGGAGGAACGATTGGGCAAATATGAGTTGGAGCAGATGGGGGACGTGGAAGGTGTGTGTAGAATATTTACAGAAGAAATATGTGCAGCATGTGATGTGGTGTGTGGAAGGAAGAGAAGAAGGAGGGGGGTGCAAGGAACAGCGTGGTGGACTGAAGAGGTGAAACGGGCTGTGGCACAAAAGAAGAAAGCATACAATGAATGGATGAGAAATAGGGGCGTGGAAGAAGTTGAGAGGCAGAAGAGAGAGTTATATGTAGAAAGAAAGAGAGAGGTGAAAAGATTAGTAAGAGAGAGTAAGAAGAGAGTGGATGAGGAATTTGGAAGGAATTTGAGTGTAAAGTGGAGGGACTGTAAGAAAATGTTCTGGAAAGAGGTGAAAAGAGTAAGACAGGGTGGAAGTGGAGTTAGCAGGGGAGTGAAAGATAGAAATGGTAGATTACTAGTGGAGAAGGGAGAAAAAGTGAGCAGATGGAGAGAACACTTTAAGGAATTGTTGAACGCAGAGGATGGAAGTAATGCGAGTATAAGTGGCTGGGGAATGGCTGGGAGAAGGAGGGAGGTGAGAAGACAGGAAGAAATCAGTAGGATAGAAGTTGTGGAAGCAATGAAGAAAGTTAAATCAGGGAAAGCCCCAGGGATTGATGGAGTGTGTGGTGAAATGCTGAAGCATGGGGGAGAGATAGTAGTAGAATGGATGTGGAAGATGTGCAGATTGGCCTGGGAGGAAGGTAGAGTCCCAGAGGATTGGAAGTCAGGTATAATTATTCCCTTGTACAAAGGAAAAGGGGAAAAAGAAGTGTGTGGTAATCATAGGGGCATTTGTCTTCTTAGTATAATAGGAAAAGTATATGGTAGGACACTTATTGACAGAGTTAGAGAAAGAACAGAGAAATTAGTTGGAGAAGAACAGGGAGGCTTTAGAAAGGGAAGAGGTTGTGTAGATCAGATATTCATTCTCAGATCTTTAGTGGAAAAGTTTCTAGAGAAGGGAAAGAAGTTGTATGCGGCTTTCATGGATTTGGAGAAAGCATATGACAGGGTGGATAGACTAGGATTGTGGAAAGTGTTAAGAATATATGGAATAGATGGGAAGTTGTTGAATGCTGTGAAGAGTATGTACGATGGTGCGAAGGCTGCAGTGCGTGTGGATGGTGAACTAAGTGAATTTTTCTCTTTGAAAGTTGGGTTGAAACAGGGATGTGTCATGTCTCCATGGTTGTTCAATCTGTACATGGATGGGGTAATAAAAGAGGTACAAGGTAGGGTAGTCGATGTTGGAGTGGCCCTGGTGAGAGAGGATAGTGTTTGGAAACTCCCTGTACTGTTGTTTGCAGATGATACCGTGTTGTTGAGTGAAGACGAAGGGGAGCTGCAAGGCTTGGTGGATGAGTTTGAGAGAGTGTGTAAGAAACGGAATCTAAAGGTGAATGTAGGGAAGAGTAAAGTGATGGTCTTTGAGAGAGGTGAAGTCAGTGAATGTACAGCGAGGTTGGATGGTGAGGAATTGGAAAATGTGAGTACGTTTAAGTACTTGGGTAGTGTGATGAGTAAGGATGGAGGTTTGGAGGGTGAAGTACTTGAAAGGGTACAGCAGGGAAGAAAGGTTGCTGGTTCTTTGAAAGCAGTGATAAGAAACAGGGAAGTGAGCATGGAAGTGAAAAAGTTACTACATGACAGTATTGTGATACCAACTCTAACGTACGGAAGTGAAGCTTGGACGTTGTTGGAAGGACACAAGTCAAGAGTGAGAGCCGTGGAAATGAGTTATTTAAGAGGAGCCTGTGGAGTCACATGGAGAGACAGGCTGACGAATGAGGATATAAAGGAGCGTTGTGGTGTTGATGTGGATGTGATAGGAAGCGTTATGAGGAACACACTGAGGTGATTTGGCCATGTGGAGAGGATGGAGGGTCAAAGACTGACGAAGAGAGTGTATGTGAGTGAGGTGGAGGGGGAAAGAGGGAGGGGGAGGCCGAGGATGAGATGGAGAGATGGGGTGGAGAGGTATATTAGAGAGGGGGGTGTGAGTTGGGAGCAGGGGAGTGAAATGGCGGGGAACAGGGCGACTTGGAGGCGATTTGTTTGTGGCCACCCCAAACGGGATTGAGGCGTCTGGCAATAGATAGATAGATAGAAAGTAGTCATATTTCCTCTACTGTTCAATAACAGTACGGTAATAACCAAGCCTGTTGTGTGACAAAGAGGTATCATAACTGGTAAAACTTCTTTTTTCTGATATTGATAAAGTAGCGTTGTGTAGTCCCTTTTAGATGCTTATAGTTAAGTCACTTTATTATATTTTTTTTTGCAAGTTTTTTTTAGCAACCTCCAAATTTCAAAATGCTCTTTAACATAAAGTGCACAACCTGCTCCAGTAGTTTCACCATTTTTTTTTTTTTTTAATGGACAAATTTCTCGTTTGTAGGATGTGCAAACTCCGTCATAACCTTGAAGAAAAACTTCTAAAACAAATGGTGCCAGGCACAACAAACCTCGACCGACAGCAGTTATTTATTTTTCAACCATTATCAAGTTACAGCCCTCTGAAAATCCATGATCTTGCGTTTGACCTTTCAAGGTCACTCAAAGTCAAAGGTCATTGTGCCAAATCAAAGCCCATATGAGACTTCTTATATCTTGATAATAGTAAATTTCTCAATCTTCAACCAGTTACGAGTTACATCCCCCTGAATAACCGTGACCTTGAGTTTGACCTTTCAAGATGACTTAAGGTCAAACGTCATGGTACCAAAAAAAGCCCATATGGGAATTCCCATATTTTGATAATAGTAAATATCTATCTGCAACCAGTTTCGAGATATAGCCCCTTGAATATCTGTGACCTTGAGTTTGACCTTTCACGGTCACTCAAGGTTAAAGGTCTTGGTGCCAAATGAAAGCCCATATGGAAGTTTCTATATGCTGATAATAGTAAATATCTCTATCTTTAACCAGTTTCAAGTTATAGCCTTATGCAAATCCGTGACCTTGATTTTGACCTTTCAGGGTCACTCAATTACCTCCAAAATTTAGTCACTTCCTTTTGGGACCAGTGCCCACATATCCTGAAAGTTTCATGTAATTTCATTCAGCCGTTATCCCGTAATGTTGCTAAAAAAGAAACAAAGAAATTCAACCAAAAACAATACCTTGCCAGACTCCGTCCAGGTGAGGTATTTAGCAACATCGGGAGCAGTGTGGAGGTGAGCAACACTTTGGTCAAGGACCAGTGTTGCCCAAGACGACATTACGACTGTCCCCCTTCCTGCTGCTACAACTAATCAACCTCCATCTGAAAGGGGGAGAGTACCAGTCAGTATAAAATAGTGCGAGGGTTACAAGGATCTGACGCATCATACCCGTCACGGCTTACAATATTTTTTTATATCAACTGATGCTGAAGGAGAGATTCATGAAGCTCAGTCGGTGGAGGATTCGATTATCCGTGGACAGCCTGTGAAGCTTTTGCGGCAGAGCACCAAGTAAAAGAAATCGTTACTTTGTTGCTGGTGCCTGACTTGATATAACTGAGGCTGTAGTCACGTTCAAAGAAGGGCACAGCTAATGAATGTCTCCTAACAATCTACGCAGGAACCTGTGATGTAATGCAAACATGTTCTGAAGAGCTCCTGGACAAGTTCAAGTTGATAGTCCAGTGTTACAATAAAAAAAAAAACTAAAAGCATTCATATTTCATATGTTCTCCCAAAGATTGCTGAAGCTATGTGTTTTATAGCAAGGCTTCTGGCTTCAGTAATCATATCATCACTTTGTGCTGTAAGCAGTGGTTTATGTTTGCACATGATAGTCTCTTAAAACCAGTTGGCTCGGCTGATCTCAGTCATCTCTTGGATGATATAGTATGTTTTTTTTTTGTTTTTTTTTCTGAAAAAAAAAAAAAAAAAAAAAAAAAAGAATCTCACTGTACGAGGCCTATAGACGAGTCAGCGCAGACACCATGAACCATAGACAGACTAATGGAGGCAAGAACATTAAGGCTTTTCTCATGAATGAACATAGTTTGTGGGAAAAAAAAATATTATTTATAGGCTTTTGTTCTTGTTGAATATTACGATGTAATAGGCATAGCAGAATCATGGCTCAGCACCAAACAACGAGATTTTTTTTTAAATAAAATACGACATACTAAATAACACTTTCAGTAGTGAAAGAAATAGTAGAGCAAGGGCAGTGTACTGTTATTGTATACATTAATAGAAGGACTTCATCCAGTGTCAATAACACTGACTGTATTTATCTCCAGCTTTGAAATAAATTCCATACCAAAATAGTACTTGGGTTAATTCATCGTCCACCAGCACAGTCTTTCACTGCAAAATTTCGGCCAAATTGCTGAAATGTGTGGCCCCCTAAATACTGTAATCTTTGGTGATTTAATTTACCAGTTGCCAAATGGGCAGAGGTCCTATCTTCACTCACAGGGTTGGACTTGTACACCAACTTGCATGAAAGTTCATTGCGTCAACTCATAGACTGTCTAGTACGCAGAGGTAGTATATAGCTCTAGTTGTGGCCACATTGGAAAACTTATCAAGTAATATTATGGTAGGAGAAGAGTTTAGTATTTGCGGCCATTGCATCGTCACATTCAACCTAAAATTCAGTGATGACATTGTCAGGGCTTTGTTACAAGGAAGTGTCTGACTGCAAGGAAGCAGATTTTCAATAATTTAAGGAAATTATTGGTTCTAGTGACTGGAATCCCATTGCTCGAACAGTACACATTAATGGAGCATGGAAATTATTTACAGATATTCTCAGTAAAGCAACTGAGTTGTATACACCAATGCACAACAGACAGCCTGCAAATAATATTAAACCCAAATGGTGGGATATGGTTATTAAGCATTGCCTATCAGCTAAAAAGAATTACACAATAATTATATTGCCAGACAGAATCAAACTGATAAATATAAAATACTGTATGATGCTTTTCATTTTAAAACAAATTAAAAGCGAAGCAAGAAAAACTTTGAAGCTCATGTTGCTTCAAATGGATTTTTGAACTACTGTACATCAGAAACAAGAAGGTAATAGCACCAACAATTGGTCCATCAGTCACAGATGATGGAGAGCATTCCAAGAATGAAATAGGGGTATAAAAAAAATCTCAGTATTTTTTTTTTTTTTGCATCCACATTTACAGTTAAAAAATACAAAATCCATGCCTCCAGCTTTCCCTGTTGTCTTGGAAGAGGGTCTTGATTAGTAACATTAGTGTTAGTGGGAATGATGTACGACTTGCCGTTGGTAAACTTAATGCGAATAAAACACCAGAGCCAGATATAATATCTCTGCGCTTTCTGAAGGAAGCAGTTAATGAAATATCGAAGCCATTAACTGAGCTTTTCAGTAAATCTCTAAGAAATAGTAAGGTGCCTCATGAGTGCAAACTAGGAAATGTAACTTCGGTATTTAAGAAAGGAAACAAATCGCAGCCAGAAAATTATCGACCAGTAAGCCTAACTTCAGTGGTGAACAAAATGTTGGAAACTGCTATCGGAGACAAATCTGTAAAGCATTCAGAAATAAATAACCTCATCAGAGATTCACAGTACAGTTTGAACAATAATCACATTTGCCTTTGGATTTCTTCTATGCTGTATTCAATATATATATGATGAGATCAGATCCGTTGCATTGCCTATTTTGATTTTCACAATGCATTTGAATAAGTTCCCCATAAAAGACTACTATGCAAATTGAAGGCATATGGGTTCAGAGGCAGTGTGCTCAGATGGATTGATTGTAGGCTTACAGGACGTAAACAGAAAATTAGACTAACTGGTAGAGAATGAGCCTGGAAAGATGTTAAAAATGGAGTGCCATAGGTCTCATTATTGGGCACTATTGTTTTTAATATATGTATAAATTATGTACATGAGGGTTAACTTTGCATTCAAATTTTTTGATGATTCTAAAGTTGGAAGTAAAGTAGAAACATTTTTACAGAGGCGGGCAGTTCAGAGTGACCTCAGTCGACAGTTCAATTGAATAGATTTTAATACTAGTATATGCAAAGTGCTAAACATTGGAAATAAAAATGAAAAGCCACTTACACTAAGAATAATATTCAACTGGATAATGTCAGCCATGCAAAAGACTTAGGAATTATAGTAACAAATTATCTTAAACCCAGCAAACAGTGTATTGAGGTTGTTAAGAAAGCCTACAAACAAATCAGAATCATTGGTATGGCATTCGAATATTTAT
The DNA here is from genome assembly GCF_032717465.1 of Coenobita brevimanus. Taxonomy (NCBI): domain Eukaryota; kingdom Metazoa; phylum Arthropoda; class Malacostraca; order Decapoda; family Coenobitidae; genus Coenobita; species Coenobita brevimanus. The sequence continues at coordinate 24,205,141 of NC_136991.1, read as the reverse complement.
TAGATAAGATAATCCTCACTTTGTATAACTCTCTAGTATGCCCACATTTAGAGAATTGTGTCAAATTCTGGTTGTCTTATTACAGAAAAATGATAGAAACTTGAATGAGTACAAAGAAGGGTATCAAAGATGATGCCTAGATTGAGAAATAAACCATTAGAAACCCTGAACCTCTTTACCTTCACTAAACGCGGGCTAAGAGGAGATTTAATTCAAGTATTCAAAGGACACGATAATATGTTTATCAGTAATAACTCACAACTGATTGCTCAAATGACAAAGAGGTCATCATCATCATCCGGACCTCCTTTCCCACCCCAGGGCAAGGTGAGGAGTAGCAACGACCAGACAGCCAAAATTTGCCCAATCCAATGGACCACGTTTCCATTCAAGCCCCCGGAATCCTGGCTCTATCTGACACGCCAAAAACATTCACAACGTTCTGAAGCTTCACATTAACGTATCGGATAGAATCAATCCGGATGCCGCCACGTTAAAAAGGAGTGCCAAATCCTTGATCATGTGCTTCTCCTCACAATATTCATCAAGCCAAATCGATTTCTTGTCAGTCCCCTAGCCTCACCGACTTCCGAACCTCTCTTCCTCACACACTCATCCACCATATTTCTCCACCTTCTTGGCCTACCTTGCCTCCTCCCTCCTTCAAATTCGCTTAGATATACCTTTTTCACCATTCTGTTGTTTTCCATTCTCTCCTCATGACCATACCATCTCAGTACACTCTTCGATTCTGGTGTCTACAGACTTCCTCACTCCACATCTTTCACGAATCACATTATTTCGTATCCTATCCATTCTCTGTACTCAACATACATTCCTCAGCAGTCCCATCTACACTGCACTCACTCTTGACTTTTCATGTTCATGCCACACCATAGTCTCACATCTGTATGTTAGATTTGGCACTAACACTCCTTCATGTAAGCCTTGTGCAGCTGCAACACTCAAGCCTCTGTTTCATATCAAGACTTTCATGGTACCAGCTACTTTCCTTTCTTGTGTCACTCTACTTTCCATTTCTTTTGCACATTTTCCTCTCTCACCAATTCCAGTCATTGTACCCAGATATTTGAACTCTCTCACCAATTCCGATCTCTTTCCATTCACTGTAACATCACACTGGGAGTCACCTTCTCTCTCAATAACCATAATTTTACACTTTTATACATTTACTCTCAAGGCACGACGTTCAAAGACATCAGCAAAACTCCGCACTAGTCTACCAAGTTCTTGTCCAGTATTTGCAGATAGTACTGCACCATCATCATACAAAAAATTTAAGATATTCCATCCATCACCATTCATTACCAACGCCATCCCCCTCTCTATTACACTTGTTTTTATTTCTCTCATCACCTCATCCATATATATATTGAATAACCATAAAAGAGGTAATGGGCATAAAATTATGGGCAAAAACTTTTAGTCACACACATAGCTAGCCATTTCTTCATTAATGGAACTGTAAATACATGAAACAAACTCCCCTCCAATGTTGTAAACTATGATACAATACAGATATTAACCTATGAAAGTCGACTCAATAAGTATCTGTCTTCTAACCCCCAGCTACGTATACTCACTCCTGAATAATACATTGCTGTAGCATATATACCTTTATTTTTTTTCTTTTTCAAAGCCTGGAGGATACAACCTTCAGAACAACACCGACAAGTATTGTTGGCCTAATGTTATGTTCCTTTTCAGGAAGGTAGTGTAAAATAAGATTTCCTTTCCCTTTTTCTTATGAAATTTCCACGACAGCTTTTCTGTACTGCATGTGATCCTTCTCAGTATTTCCTGCTGGCTTCTGTTAGAGAGGTTTGGTGGGTTGGAGGGAGCCTTCTTGCTTTTCTCTCCATGTATATATATATTGTTACATAGCCTATGATTTCATCATCCTTTGTGTAATTTTAACGCACAGTTGCTGCATGTTTGATCACGAGCGTGTTCTGCCTCAGTCCCCCCCTTCTACCGTTATAGTAGAGTAAGTCGACATCTCTGTTATACTTTGCGGGATTGTCATCTCTTTGTCCCCATGGCTTCATTTGCGCGTCCTCATTACAAGTTGTATCAGGCTCTGCTGGCCCCTATATAATGAGCTCAGTCTCTGCATCATCGCCACTTAGATCTGCTCCTCATTTTGTTCACATCTCTGTCCTCCCCTGTACAGATATTATTATTGTGAGTGCTCAAGAAATCTCCAAACATCTAGCAGCTGTGTGTAATTTGAGTATAACTGTTGTTGCATTTTTTCTTGTACTGTATAGCATAAGTTTAATTTGTAGGCTTAGTGAAGTTTTTGTAATTCATGTATAGATCTTTATGTCAGTCATTTTTGATAATAGTTTGTATCTGTAATAATTTATCTGGCATTCACTGAGTATTATCTGGTATCTCATTTTATCAGGGCTGACTTAGATAAATTTACTCTTGCTAACTTCGTGTTAATAGAGGCTATTGCAGTTAACCATATATTTAACCTGTTTATTTGCCATTACATTATCCTTATGAGTTCTGAATGTTTTGTTGTTAGTTTGTGCATTAAACTTTAACTTGTAATTTTACCTAACTCTTTTGTTTTGAACCTGGAACTTTACGGGACAGAAGTGACTCTTCGTATTCTCACTTAAAGTGTACATTATCTTTCTCTGTTCCGTAACAATATATATATCTATATCTATATCTAGATATATCTAAATATCTATATCTATATAGATATTTATTTATTTATTTATTTATTTATAACAGTCCTTATATAAACAACCACGAAAGGACCAATAGTTAAGTTAGTTTGCTTTCCTTTGTACTTTGTAGGGTACTCCTTTGTACTTCCTGTGTACTCCTATGTACTGCTAACACTCATGCAACTTACCATTACTAAATCAACCAACAATAAAACTATTTTAGACATCCCAGTACAGGCACTGATAGTACTGCCCTAACTTCCATCACTGTTATAAGTAACATCCTATTTATCACTAAGAGCAGTAACACTTTTTATGCAGGGATGGCCCAGGTTCAAATGATGTCACGTACATTAGGTACAGGTGGCCTCTGACCAAAAAGGTTACAATATCTATCTTTATGCATACAAACTAAAGAAGAAAAAAAAAAAAACTTTGCCACATTGTGCAAGCTTCTCGTTAAAGCCCCACCTACCTTGAAGGACTCACGAAATCAGGTCCGAAAATTATCGATTATCTTCTTTCTTCATGCTTTTTTCTAGCTTTCATAATCAATTATAACTGAAAATGGAAAGGTATGCACAAGTGTGTCACTCACCAAATTAGTTCAAAACAACTAGGGATGTTTCCTTTCATGCTTAGAGTTGGAGCTACAGAACTTTAATTACAACCTACAAACATTCCCTGGCACTCAGATTTCTTTTCATACTAGAAAACAAACAAAAATAATCTAAAATGGTTCAACATGTAGGGATGACAAGTACAGAAACAAACAGGTATGTGACAACGGCCAGCTCTAAACGGACCAAGCTTTGTCAGCGACCGGAAGCGAGTTTCAGTATGAAAAGTCACTCGTGTTTGACAGTACCGAAGGACAACATCCCACCCAAGAATCGAGGCTGTAGGTCAATAACCTTGGGATCATTAGCATTTCACGCAAGCCTAGTAGTGATTTTAGCGATTTTTCGCTAGAATGCATTTGATGACATTTGACCCCTGACGTGGAGGATATAGGTCATCCATGTACGAAGCACATTTGTAGTACTCATTAATGTCTATGAGCGTGCAGTGTTTCATTCAGTTCCATCCCCCCACTCTGGAACTAGAGAACTTGAAATTCAAGGATTGGCCCACCGGAGGTACAACTTCTAGGTGGCGCTGCCAGTGCCTGGGAGTGAATTTCGAAACTAAATGTCAGTTTTGGATCGAGGTACTCCAGTGCAACATTCCACCCAAGAATCATGGCCCTGACTTAATAATCTTCAGAGCTCAAGCATTTTGAGCTAACATAGTTGTGATTTTAGGTATTTTCTTTTTCGTATTTGATGTCCTTTGACCCCAGACCTGGCCAATGTAGGACATAGGCGTACGCTAGAAAGTTGTAGTACTAGTCAATGTCTATAAGCATGCAAACTTTCAATCAATTTCATCCAGCCGCTTGGGAACTAGAGGCATTTTTGAAAACCAGTACTGGTTGCTAGGGATGCTGAGGCCAATCTTCACAGGGTTACCACTCGAAAACTAGAGAAGTGAGAGGAAAATGGAGAGCACACTTCCGATAGGGAATGACCTCAAGATTTACGCTTAAAGAAGTCAGACCTTTCTTCGCCCATTAGTAATGTTCCTACAGCTCAAAACGTGAAAAGTACGGAAAAGGCGTTTCTTTGGCCTTTGCTAGACAACGATTAGTTGCCTAGCAACCAAAACTTTGCGGACACAACTAGATCATAGGCTGGCAATTGTGTCCAAGTTTGGTCAGAATCGGTTAATTCTGAAGGGTAGTAGTGCCAGCCACAAATAAACAAGACAAGAGACCAAGCAAGAAAATGCAACTAACAATAATGCCAGCATGAGCTGGCCAACAAGAGATGTAAAAAAACAAAGAAAAGAGCATTTAGGATGGGAGCAGATTCAGAGTTTATAATCATCACTACAATTCACACTGTACTCACAAAACGTTTGTAGCTGGTGGAATGTTGTAATGGATAACTCTGAATCTCCTCCAGCCCCAAATGTACTCATGTTTCCATGCCTTTTTACATCACTTTTTTCTGTCCTTTTGTCATCTTTTCATCACAACATCCAAATCAGAATAATATTTTTATTTTCTAATTTATGACCTTTTAATGGAAGCTAGTTACCAACTGCCTTTTATTTACCGCTGACACGCAACCCATCTCCGGCCTCTAGGTCAGCGTTTCTTAACCTGGGGTGCTGAAACCAATTTTAGGGGGTGCTGGAAAATGCTTCATTATTGTTTTTTTTTTTTCTTATTGGTGTTTCATTTTTGGAGAACACATAAAATAAATTAAGCAGTACTTCACTTTATCTTTGTAGTAGTGTAACAGCTGTTGTAGCATTGCAACTGTAGTCCCAGTAGCCAGATGTAAGGGGGTGCTGAAGTGTGAGACTTTACTACAGGGGGTGCTGATGTAGGAGAAGGTAAAGAAACGCTGCTCTGGGTGTCAACCCCCAGCTACATGTTTCACCCACAGGGATCTGTTTTTGTTTTGACCAATTTTCGCCTTAGGACGTACTTTCCCTCATGAATCTGTTGTCCCCACTGACCTATTTTTCCCAAGTATCTTTATTCCCCCTTTCCTCCTGTTTTCTCCATGGATATATTTCCCCCTTGGACATATTTTCCCCCTTGAATCTATTTTAATCTATGAATCTAGTTTTCATGATAGACCTATCTATCCCATTGACTTATTAGCCCTTGGACCTTTCTTCACCAGTGGACCAATTCCACCACTGACTTACTTCCTCAAATGAACTAGTTTTCCCATAAGTGCTTACTTTTACCATGTACCTATTCTTCCCACAGACCTATTTTCCCAATAATCAGCTTTCCATCCTGTGTTCTAGGGTGGATCTATTTTCCCTCCAATGGCAAGGCATGGAATGGAGCAATGTGAGCTTGTGGATAAAGATGTCCAAATGTTATAAAATGTTTTAGGCTATAACTCATGCTGTAGCCCCGAGGCTGCTCTAAATATGAAGGAAACATCCCCGGCTGTTACAAAGCGTTTTAGTGCCTAACGCACTCGTTTGTAACTTTTCGTTTTGGAGTTATGAAGTTATTAGTAAAGAAGAAAGAGGAAAAAAATAAGAACAAAAATTATATTTTTGCAAACCGAGTTCATGACTCCTATGATGGTTACTGGGAATTTGCAAGTAGCTTTGTACTTAAACAGCATAGTTCTTGTAGTTCGTATGCATAAAGGTGGGATTCACAAGCATTTTAGTGTGCTGGCTCCTATGCATATTGTACGTCACCTCATTAAAACGTGCGCCATCTCTTAATAGTAAGCGATATTGCAAATACTGTACTACTATGTAAAACTCTACGGATTCGATTTGCCCCATTCCACCCAGGTTATGTATACTGTATCAGTAATTCCCGATGAGATTATCATAGAGTTAAAAGTTATTTTTATAGAATAGCTAATGTGTATTTGGTCGCTAGCTTAAAAACAAAAAAATCATACACATACACTAGAAAACAAGACTTTTATTCTAAAATTATTGGTAAGATGTAGAGATGAACAAAGGCCAGAAACAAAAGATGAAAAAGCACAAAAACAAGAGTGTACTTGGAACGGAAGAAAATTCAGTGTTTTGTGCCCACTGCTACTTTGCAGCAACAACAAGCGTTTTGCGAGTGGGCTACAGTGTGGAGCGTAGTAATGGATACAGAACCCCGAATTCTGCAGTTCTTCCATCCCAACATCTTGCCAACCATTTTAGAATAAGAATTTAGTTTCTGCACATGTATGATTACCAATACCACTACCACCAGCCACAAAAGTTTTTCATTCAGTCTAACATCCTAATTCCACCACCTAACATTACCATTGCCACCTAATGCCACTTAACATTACCACTGGTGCCATACTGCCACCACCGCCACCACTGCCATCATCGTCACCATCACTATGAATACTACCCCCGACACCACCACCACCAATACTACAATCATCACTACAACTACTATAATCACCACCACCAGAACTAATTTGAGCCACTGCCTCCATTATGCTCACTAGGTAGTTTAATCTGGCCTGAACTGTCATAGGTAACAGGGTTTTTCATGCGTCCTCGATTCTTCCCAGGCATGCCCAGGTGTGGAGGATTAATGGGGTCTATATAAGCACGAGCTGCCAAAGGCAATGTGGGGATCCCCTCTTTGTCTCAAGTGTAACGTGCGCGCCTGATGAGCATATGGGTCCGAGTTCGCATCCCAGCCAGTATAGCTGTTAACTTAAATTTCATATGGCCTTTACATTGGTGGGAGCAGTGAGACGAGAGGTGAGGCTTGGTTGGCACTATGATTCAGGTGGGAAGGATTTCTGGTCTGAGGTGGCAGTGTTCTTGCTATTGCATGTTGTACTGCAGGCATTGTCACTCTAAACTCCCAATGGTGGCCTTCAGTGCTATACTACCATGTGTGCGGGTGTGTATGTGTATGTGTGTGTGTGTGTGTGTGTGTGTGTGTGTGTGTGTGTGTGTGTGTGTGTGTGTGTGTTCGAAACTCACCAAATTAATCACTAGGGGGAAAAAGGAATAGTGTGATGGGGTGTATTGCATATATGCCCGCATTGGCAGAGGCAGTGTGGGGATCCTTTCTCTGGCTCCTGTGCAACGCACGCACCTGTGAGTGTGTGGGCCCGAGTGTGCATTTCGGCCAGTGCTGTTATTAACTTGGGTGGTTATATATGGCCTTTACAGAGTTCTAGGGAAGGTGTTGTCAAGGAAGGTAGAGAGATAGCAGGAAAGATGTTGTTAGGGAAGGTAGAGGGACAGCGGGAAAGGTGTTGTCAGGAAAGGTAAAGCAGCAGAATGAAAGGGGTTGTCACGAAAGGTAGAGAAGTAGCGGGAAAGGTGATATCAGGGAAGACAATGAAGTAGCGGGAAAGACGTCGTCAGGGAAGGTAGAGGAACAGTGGGCGTTGTCAGATAAAACAGAGGAACAACATAAAAGGTTCTGTAAGGGGGAACAGAGGAGTCGTGACAATGGTGTTGTCTGGGATGTTTTTGAAGATGGAGGGTAGTGAGAAAGGATGTTGTCATAGAAGGCAGAGGAGTAACAGAAGAGGTATAATCACGGATTCCTTCAAGGTGAATGAGTAGTCGGAAATGTGCTGTTAGGGTAGAGGAGTAGTGGGAACGGCGTTTTCAGTGAAGGTGACTGTTAAATGGGAAAGGTGTTGTCCGGGAAGGTGGCGGTTTCGTGGGAAAGGTGTTGTAGGTGTTGCCAGGGAAAGTAATACTGTAACGGTAAAGGTATTATCAGAGAAGGTGCTGTAAGAGAAACTGGTGATGCAATAAGAAAGTTGTTGTCAAGGAAGGTGTTGAGATTATGGGATATTGAATGGAGTAGCAGGTGTCAGAGAAGGCGTAGGTGTAACGGGAAAGGCCTAATTAGAGGAAGTGCAGGACTAGCAATAAAGGTGTTGTCGGAGGAGGTGAAGGAGAAGTGGGAAGAGTGTTGTCAGAGGAAGTGGAGGAGGAGCGGGAAAGATGTTGGTAAGAAGGGTGCAGTTTAATACTATAATGTTCAAGAGGGGTTAAGGGTAGGTAGGGAGGAAAGTGGGATAATGTGTACAGCAAAACATAAGATACAAATGGAAAGTAGTAACAATAAAAACCAAAGCATTCGCCCACAAATGCGTATCAACCACCATCATTAAAAAAAAAAAAAAAAAAAACTAGATCAGTAATCCTCTGGCACCCAGAGGCATATATCTGCAAGCGAGCCAAAATATAAATAAAAAGTCTTAGGATTTACCCACCCTTGTTCCAGTGTCTCTGTGCTTTCCTTTCAAAAAAAGAAAAAAAAAAAGATAAAAGAAAAAGAAAGGAAAAGAACAGAAAACAGAAAAAAGAATCAATAATCATCTGGCAACCGGAGACATATAATCGCAGCTCCGCCAGAATTAGTAACCAACAAGCCAGAGATCCCGGGATACTGCTCACAAAGTCTCGATACAGTTTGCCCACTTCAATTTGAAATATTTTAGCAACAAACAGACACACACAAAGACACACAGACAAACACAGATGCCCAGACACACACACACACACACACACACACACACACACACACACACACACACACACAGAAGCAGGCGATCACATTATCGCCTCGCTATTCAGGCGATAATAATTGGAAAAGTTGTTTACTGAAGGTGAGGTACAACCGTTTCCGCTCGATAAGGTCCAGGTTGGACAGAAATTGTTGTCTCCCCCTAATAAACAGTTTTTACAAATCTTGATTATAATTCTACCACTTGAACGTCACATAGCATATTAATATCAAGATATATATATATGAGTCAGTTTGGAAGAACAGCTCAAATATATATAATATGCACATGATAATCCATATTTCTAGTCCATATTTTCACCATTCTCCTTTAAACCCTTGAATTCGGTGATTTTGTCGATACTTGTTTATTCATGCCACTTCCAGGTGATATGCAATGCCTCTCTTGCTCCTCCTGATCAAAAAGTGTCTCCTAAGCTGTATAAAAGCCTCTGAAAGCAGCAAGAGAGACGTCGTTAGAAAGAAGTAGTAATATCTTTGGTCATTAAAATTCCTCTGTTTTTGTTTTTAGTGTAATTACAACTTAAAAGTCAATACAGATATAAACTTTAACCAGTTAACAATGAATGAGTTTCTTACAGAATTGCAATGAAGCAATGTTGCGATTTTAGGGTAAATGACGTCATTACTGGAGTGGCTACTATATTGTTGTTTTCATTAGGAGACGCGAAACAGGAAAGGCAAGCTTTCATCTATTTCTGTGAGCTACTTCAGATCTGATGTCTTGAAAATGTCTCGAAAAATGCACGACAATTGACACTCCATTTCAGTTTTCCTCGATGGATTTTATGGTATACTCATATTTTCTCTTTGGTCAACTTTGAGCTGCTGTGAATAATCCCGCTACGTTTCTGGATCTCTGAACTAATAAATCAAGATGCAACCCTTCCAGCCCAGAAATCACTGGCCATCTGTCAAAATTTCACTAGGATTTGACACAATTTGGAGGCAGATTATGGGAACTAATAAACACAGAGACATCTATAATTATATATATCATCCTATCCTACAGTCATTAACCCATCAGGAACATACGGTCCCGGGGCTAGGCTCCTTAATTCATACAGGTTAGGTGAGTGGCCAATTGCTTTTCTCTGAGCGGCTAAACATGAGCAAGTAACCCCCACCTTCTTTTTAATGTAAATCAATTTGGGATGCACATAGTTGGAGCTCCTTAACCCATCAGACCCTCAGGCGTCCTAGACAATTGTATTAATGGTAAAACGTGTTATCTTAGAATGTTGCATGCCAAAATATAATTTATGCTTTATTTATAGGCGCAAAGATTTACGCCAGCTGGTTTATTGTTTTAAGGCACCAGTCAGGATAAGGGCTGGGTGACATGTGCATTGGTCTTGAATCCCTAATTGGCGACTAATGGTTTTACGGTCAGGTACAGCGTTGCTATCGGTGAAGTAGATCAGCACTTATCCTGAAGTTATCTGAAGTACCATAGTCTAGGCCCTATCACGTTACCATTGTGCCGCTAGTTACAAATGCAAATGAAAAGATACACTCAAAACATTACCTAACTACAACACACTCTAGATAATTAACTCCTGTCTGGCAATGCCATTGCGTTATTAATGTCTTCAAGCAATTTACTTGACTTAGAAGAAATTATCTAATTACAGCCTTCATTAAACATTTCATTATGAAATGCCGTTCATAAAACTGAATGAAAACAGTTTAGTTGCAGCAAAAATATAATGTACATGATGTACACAGACTTCACTTTGAATGAAGTATACATTTATGCACTAAATTAACGATTTTCCAAGCCATATGCAGAAAGCCAGTTTATATCAAGGGGTGAATTAGCATTTGTGAAACGGGTGGAGAGAATTTCATATTGCAATCCTTTTGCATTTTGCTCCACTGGTATTTTCGGAACTATAATCCGACCAAAATATCAAAACTACCGCCCTAACACGAGCACCCCCTACCCGTACCGCCTTACTTGTCCTCTCCTTCATGACCCAGGGTAAACCCTGAGACATCTAAGTCATTCTAGTAACACCGGACATCCTAACGGGAGGATGCAAAGGGGAACAACTAATTCTGACACGCTTTAATGACCCTCACTGACATAAATATGCATTTTAACTACGGCTTGCTAGGCCTTTAACGTGATAAGTTGGGGACCTTGACATCTGTGAAGCCACATTATGCAGAGATTGAGGGAAAAAGTAGTGTACAAAGAATTTCTTCCTTTCTTACCTTTAATGTGAAAAAGCTACAAACACAGAGCTTACAACAATCATATGTGCTATTCTTTGGTGGTATGTCGTCTTTCTTATTCTTATTCTTCCTCTTTCATCTTTTCCCACTTTTATATAGGGTCGATGTGTTTCACCAATCATCGCGAAACAGTTCGGTCCATCCCCTCTTCCCCTGTCACCCCCTACTTTCTCAGCTCTTCGTTCACACAATCCACCCATCACCTCTTTGGCCATCCCGTCTTTCTCCTTCCTTGTACATCCATTTCCATTACTCTCCTACCGACATAATCTTCATCCTTTCTCGTCACGTTCCTATACCAATGTATGCGTCTTTCTTGCACTTTCTTGGAAATCTCACTCTTTGTCCCCTTCCATTTTCCACAGGGCAGAGGAAGGAGACATACCTAAGCCCAATTAAGCATGCAGTAAGGGTGACAAAGCCGGGTGCCATCACATCAGTCATACTGTGTGCTGTCACTGTTAGTCACTATAGTTGGAGCCCCGTTGTTCAATGCCATAGTCAATTGATAACGCATAAAGGGGTGGGATGTTTTGTGCTCTGCCCCTAGACAATCCATGAACTAACATCAGTAATGTCAGAGGCACTATTAAGGAACACTGAGTATTTAGTCACACCAGCACAGGTAAACACAGCTCATAAAAGGGCTACAATTCACGTGGTACTTGGACTGCTGCCATCATGCCACACTATATCACATAATTATTAAACTGATCAGGTGGTGGCTAGAATTAGGATTCAAGTAAGATGGAGGAATAGAAGAAGGGAGAGACGAGAGGAAGGAGTAGTTGCAAGGAGAGTGGAAAGGTTACAAGAGGATGAGAAAAAGGCAGAGTATAAGAGAGAACTGGAGGAACGATTGGGCAAATATGAATTGAAGCAGATGGGAGACGTGGAAGGTGTGTGTAGGATATTTACAGAAGAAATATGTGCAGCATGTGATGTGGTGTGTGGAAGGACGAGAAGACGGAGGGGGGTGCAAGGAACAGCGTGGTGGACTGAAGAGGTGAGACAGGCTGTGACACAAAAGAAGAAAGCATACAATGAATGGATGAGAAATAGGGGCGTGGAAGAAGTTGAGAGGCGAAAGAGAGAGTTATATGTAGAAAGAAAGAGAGAGGTGAAAAGTTTAGTAAGAGAGAGTAAGAAGAGAAAGGATGAGGAATTTGGAAGGAATTTGAGTGTAAAGTGGAGGGACTGTAAGAAAATGTTCTGGAAAGAGGTGAAAAGAGTAAGACAGGGTGGAAGTGAAGTTAGCAGGGGAGTGAAAGATAAAAATGGTAGATTACTAGTGGAGAAGGGAGAAAAAGTGAGCAGATGGAGAGAACACTTTAAGGAATTGTTGAACATAAAGGATGGAAGTAATGCGAATATAAGTGGCTGGGGAATGGCTGGGAGAAGGAGGGAGGTGAGAAGACAGGAAGAAATCAGTAGGATAGAAATTGTGGAAGCAATGAAGAAAGTTAAATCGGGGAAAGCCCCAGGAATTGATGGAGTGTGTGGTGATATGCTGAAGCATGGGGGAGAGATAGTAGTAGAATGGATGTGGAAGATGTGCAGATTGGCCTGGGAGGAAGGTAGAGTCCCGGAGGATTGGAAGTCAGGTATAATTATTCCCTTGTACAAAGGAAAAGGGGAAAAAGAAGTGTGTGGTAATCATAGGGGCATTTGTCTTCTTAATATAATAGGAAAAGTGTATGGTAGGATACTTATTGACAGAGTTAGAGAAAGAACAGAGAAATTAGCTGGAGAAGAACAGGGAGGCTTTAGGAAGGGAAGAGGTTGTGTAGATCAGATATTCATTCTTAGATTTTTAGTGGAAAAGTTTCTAGAGAAGGGAAAGAAGTTGTATGTGGCTTTCATGGATTTGGAGAAAGCATATGACAGGGTGGATAGACAAGGATTGTGGAAAGTGTTAAGAATATATGGAGTAGATGGGAAGTTGCTGAATGCTGTGAAGAGTATGTACGATGGTGCGAAGGCTGCAGTGCGTGTGGATGGTGAACTAAGTGAATATTTCTCTTTGAAAGTTGGGTTGAAACAGGGATGTGTCATGTCTCCATGGTTGTTCAATCTGTACATGGATGGGGTAATAAAAGAGGTACAAGGTAGGGTAGTGGATGTTGGAGTGGCCCTGGTGAGAGAGGATAGTGTTTGGAAACTCCCTGTACTGTAGTTTGCAGATGATACTGTGTTGTTGAGTGAAGACGAAGGGGAGCTGCAAGGCTTCGTGGATGAGTTTGGGAGAGTGTGTAAGAAACGGAATCTAAAGGTGAATGTAGGGAAGAGTAAAGTGATGGTCTTTGAGAGAGGTGAAGTCAGTGAATGTACAGCGAGGTTGGATGGTGAGGAATTGGAAAATGTGAGTACGTTTAAGTACTTGGGTAGTGTGATGAGTAAGGATGGAGGTTTGGAGGGTGAAGTGCTTGAAAGAGTACAGCAGGGAAGAAAGGTTGCTGGTTCTTTGAAAGCAGAGATAAGAAACAGGGAAGTGAGCATGGAAGTGAAAAAGTTACTACATGACAGTATTGTGATACCAACTCTAACGTATGGAAGTGAAGCTTGGACGTTGTTGGAAGGACACAAGTCAAGAGTGAGAGCAGTGGAAATTAGTTATTTAAGAGGAGCCTGTGGAGTCACATGGAGAGACAGGCGGACAAATGAGGATATAAAGGAGCGTTGTGGTGTGGATGTGGATGTGATAGGAAGCATTATGAGGAACACACTGAGGTGGTTTGGCCATGTGGAGAGAATGGAGGGTGAAAGACTGACGAAGAGAGTGTATGTGAGTGAGGTGGGGGGGGGAAAGAGGGAGGGGGAGGCCGAGGATGAGATGGAGGGGTGGGGTGGAGAGGTATATGAGAGAGGGGGGTGTGAGTTGGGAGCAGGGCAGTGAAATGGCGGGGTACAGGGCGACTTGGAGGCGATTTGTTTGTGGCCACCCCAAACGGGATTGAGGCGTCTGGCAATAGATAGATAGATAGATCAGGTGAAGCTGCATCAGCTCCAGACAGAAGTGTGTGCGGGCGCCACTAGGTATTATACATGAGATGGATTTCTATAGATGGTGCTTTGGTGAAACCTTCTTGTCTCCTCCAACCTGGGAAGAAGCCCAGTGCTATTCATGGGGCATCCCAGGACTCATGCTACCACTCCCCACAGGTCATGGACCCTTGGAACTCTGTCCGAATCCGCCTCACAGGTCGTCTGGACGATGGTGTACAGAGTCCTTGTCGAGAGAAGAACACCAGAATCACTATTGAAGAGGGCATCAGTCAGTGCCTCTTCCACTGAGAGATCCCAGCCCGAAGTCCTTCTCCTCATTTTTAGCAGGTGACCTGGAAGTAGGTGCAAAGGACATCGCCAAACCATCGTGCGAGAATATGGTCGATTCCGGGAAGTGGGTGAGAGCTCTAAATTAACTAACGCTAAGAGGACAAGACCCTTCTACTAGACAGGATCAACTGATGCTGAAACTGAGTAGATGGGAAAAGGAAAGCAAGTCCACAGCTTTCTCTCTCTCTCTCTCTCTCTCTCTCTCTCTCTCTCTGTATGTGTGTGTGTGTGTGTGTGTGTGTGTGTGTGTGTGTGTGTGTTAACAAAGTAACGCAAATAGTTTTAACCGGTTTTAGCCAACCTTGGTGGAGGGATTAAGGATCTGTCAGTAAGTAAGCGGAAACTTTCCTAGAACAATAGGTCAAAGGGCAAAGTCACAGGACTAGTTCAAAGTCTGACTTTAAAAAATCAACTTTAACTGTCATTAATTGATTTTGATTAAACCTGGCGCAGGGGTAAAGAGTTTGGCAAGAATGATGTAATTCAATTTTGAGAACAATCGATCAATGTCAAGGTCATAGGACAAGATCATTGCTCTATCTATGTGTGATTGTTAGCAAAGGAATTCGAACAATTTTTATTCGATTTTAACCAGACTTGGAGAAGGGCTGAGCATTAGCCAAAGAGTAAACTTTTTTTTTTTTACAGAACAATAAGTAAAAATCAAGTTCACTGGGCATGGTCGGCTTGAACATTTTTATCCGATTTCGAATAAACTGTCTGGAAGGGTTGATGATAAGTCAGAATTGAAGGGATTTCATTTTGAGAAAAATCAATCAAAGGTCATGTACCCCCTCCACAATATGTCTACCCCCGATGTATATATGTCCCCCCCCAATGCATACATGCCCCCACTAAATTTGCTAGGTCAGCACCCTTTCCCACGCCTGAAGACGGCATTATTGCATCAGTTGATATCAGGCAGCCTGGTCGGGTAGACTATTTTACTGTGAGCTCTTAATAAACTCCTTATCTAGCTGTTTGTACACGGAGTTTCTATCACCAAAGTATTGCAAGTTACATTTGGTAGCAGCGGTGTTTCGAACCATCACATTCTGACCGCCTCCTTGGATTTTTAGTGATACAACAAGATACATGACGTCTCGCATCTGCCAGCCTCGCCCCTCCTCCGTGCCTCTATACCTTGGCTGTGCTTTTCGAGTGTACCATTTTTCTCCCCAGTGCTCACCTCTCAAACAACCGCACCCATACGCCTTGTTCCTGACCGCACGTGTCGCCGTCGCCTACCTACGCACCTGTTGCACCTGTTCCCAGCACCTGTTCCGGACTCATCATAGCTCCTGCCCCCACGGTGCCACTTATCACTGTCTGCCCACTGCCTGCCCACCACCATTCTCTGCATTTGCAACTCACCAGCTCTACACCTGCCTTGCGCCGACATCTGCCTCACCACCCACCACCGGCCTCCGCCGTTGCCCGCATCTGGTCTGCATTACAGAGCCTCCTAAGACTGCCACTCCCTGCCGGTGATTCATCGCGGCGTCTCTTCTCCTCTCCGCCCAGCTGTCTCTCCACCGCCGCCCCGCCCCGCCTGCCCCGTCGCCCCGCCCCGCCCCGCCCCGTCGCCCCTCCCCGCCCCAGCCCAGCTACGCCCAGCCACCCTGCACGTCATACATCTCGACACTCCCGTTTCTACTGTGTAACTATAGTATATCTTTCCTTTCTCTAAAGATTATCCTCGATTTTCTCTACAGATTGGTTATTGTAAATATTCCATCTCATTTCCATTACCCCGTTTTCATCTTCACCTACGTTATTTATTATCCATCTCATCCTTCGCATTTTATTTAAACCATTCATCCCCGCACCTTCATTCATTTTCACCCCTAGTGTATTCCATTCTCTCATTGTTATTTATACATTTCCACCTACGTATCCATCTTCGTCCTTTCATCTTCCTTTGCCGCATTAAATGTCATACTTTCCATGTCAACCGCTTACCACCAGCCCTCTCGACCCGGAAACATTCCCTGCTCATACCCCGTCTGCCGACTCTAACACAATCACTCATTTACGAAGTGGCAAAGCGTACCACCACCCTGTACCTGAGACTCCCGTTTCACTTCCCGCAGAATCACTTACTACCCGTCCTACCCTCGTAAATCCAGATACCTCCTCCTCTACTCCTGCCTCTACACTCCCTTCTTCTTCCTCTACTCCTTCCCCTGTCGTTCCCTCTCCTGCCTCCCTTCATACCCCGTCTTGCTCGCCCTTAACTGCCACTACCTTCTCTCTCTCCCACACCTCTCCTGCCGCCACTTCTACACTTCCAGCCATGGCCAACCCTCCACAGTCTATCTATCTCGACGATGCCAATCGTCCCAAATTTATCGGCCAGGACCCAACTTGGTCTGTCTATGATTTCCTCAGAGAAGTCGAGACCGAAATAAATAATAGACAAATTACCGAGGAATCGCTCAAAGTAGCTTACCTCCTCGGTCGCTTGCATCATGGTAAATCAGACATCGGATCCGCGATCCGTGCAGGACATTTCGATAGCATTCGTACCTTTGCTGATTTTCGTACGGAACTCATCAGCCTTTGTTGCCAGCATTCAAATACCGCGTCTCTCATGGGATTCATTAATCTCCTAAACCAACTAGATGAGGACTTGCGCGTCCCAGCACAATATGCCAAGCTCCGCGAAGCTGCCGCCACCATGAAAGCAACTAGTAGCGAGATGCTCCAATTACTGGTAGGCACGAAATGGTTAGAAGACAAGAATGGCGTTCCCATGCTTTCACTCACCAACTTTGCTGACTTAATGGGTTACCTCAGATTCCTTCACTGGCTTACTCCTAAACAGCGAGAGCTAGCCTTGGAAATCGGTTTCAATCCAGGAGATAAAATTATTCAGGTCACTAAAGCCATTCATGAAAGAACAGGTTCAAACTACACGCGTCAGGGCACCACCCAACCCTTGGCCTCCTCAGTCTGTCACACCTCCACTACCCCAGACCAATCTCGCTCCCGTCCCACCACACACGACATACCTGCCACACATCGCTCTCCTACCGCAGGCCGTGATCATTCTAGTGCCCGACGGAACAGACAATCTTCGATTCTTTGCTGGTACTGTGGTCATCCTGGACATCGAGCATCCAGTTGCGACCGTACATACAGACGTCCTCACTCCCAAACCAGACAGTGTACGCCTTCCCACTCACGTCGTCCACACTGCAAATACCACAAATCAAGCACGACTCACACCACTGAGGAATGTCGTTACCTCAACCGCCCACAGTCGGGGGAAGCGCCGGGCCTGTATCGGACCAATATCACGTAGAACCAGAAACCCATCTCCCCATCCGCCATGTAGGTCCCATAACATCCTCGGGTTTAGTCATTCTCGGAAGCAGTCATGACATACCAACGTCATTCTTCTTGGACACAGGATCTATAGTAAATCTCATCTCTGAAAATTCCTTACAAATTATTCATCGCCATCACAGCCACGTCAGTTTCCTAGAACCACCAGACATTCGCCTATGTGGTGTTAACGACTCAGAGTTTAAGGTTAAGGGAAGAGTCACCCTTGAAGTCAAACTCCACAGAGCTTTGCCCCCTATCCTCATTGAATTTCATGTCACTAATGACTTGCAGTATCCCGCAGATGCCCTTATTGGTTTCTCCACCATGGCACAACATTCCATTGCATTATTACCTGCTTGTGGTAGTATAGACATTTCTGGATTCCCGGTTTACACTATGGAATGTCCCCGTCCTGTTCTTACGATCAAATCAGTCCTTCAATTACCTCTGTCCCTATCACTACCAAAAAGTCCAACACAGCCCAAACCACCAATATCATCATCTGAGAATACAGAGATCATTCCTTTACTGACTGCGAGCAAGGACATAAATTCCTCAATGTCCCCTGATACATCATCTCAGCCCTCGAACATGGCTCTTACATCCTCTCCCGACAACACTATCGCTGACTCAGACATGTCTCAGTTACCTACCTCACACAGTCTGAATGATCTTCTCCAACACGCAGAGACGAAACGTGCAGTAACGAATACGTGCACAATTTTGTTACCGCATGAGTTCACCAAAGTCTCTGTTTGTGTTGCCGGTGCGAAAGAAGGAGTGGATGTACTAACCCTACCTGAGATGTGTTGTGTGAATGGCTTGACTTATAAGTCAGCGTGGTGTACAGTCTTAGAGGCCAGTTTATGCTACCTGTACTTGCTCAATGTCACAAATGCTCCACTAAAACTTAAAAGTGGTGTAAAGATTGGAGACTTCCTAGTATACCCAGCGGCCGTAAAGGTGTGCCAGGATTCCTCAATTCCTACTATTCAGACTGATGATACGCCAATCGGTGTATGTACTATTAACTCTACGGGATCTGCGCTGACGCATTCACCCGATATGCTCTCACATCTCACTTGCACAGATTTCCCAGAACATACGCCTCAACTCCTCGACCTTCTGACCTCGTACAGAAACGTGGTTGCCTTACCCGGTGAACCGATGGGTAGAACAGACCTTGTCAAACATACGATTGAACTACTCCCAGGAACTCAGCCGATTTACATACCAGTGTATCGATTGCCTCACAGCCAGAGAAAGCAAACAGATCAAATGGTACAGAACATGTTAGACCAGGACATTATTGAACCCTCTGTCAGTCCATGGAATAGCCCACTTTTCTTAGTACCAAAGAAGGACGGCAACTTTAGACCAGTAGTCGACTATCGTAAGGTCAATTCTGTCACCGTTCCAGACCGTTTCCTGTTACCTGTCCTCACTGATTTGCTAGAATCCCTTGGTGACAATAACGTAGTCTTTTCATCTTTAGACCTCCTCAGCGGGTACTGGCAGGTCGAAATGGAAGAGTCCTCTCGCCCAGTTACAGCCTTTAGCACCCCTTCCGGACATTTTCAGTTTAAGAGACTCCCTTTTGGTCTGAGAAATGCTCCTTCCGTGTTCATGCAACTTATCCATTCAGTCTTCAGCGGTATGATGGGACACTCTTTTTGCTTACCTAGATGATATCATTGTTGTGAGTAAATCCATCCCTGATCATTTTACCAAACTCCAGCAAGTCTTTGAACGCCTCCAGCTCGCAGGCCTAAAAATCAATCTCAGTAAATGTGACTTCCTGCGAAAGAAAATCAAATTCCTAAGCCATGTCGTAGATGCACAAGGCATTCATACTAATGAGGATAAAACTAAGGCGATCATTAACTTCCCAGAACCTACCACTACCGACGCTGTACGAAGTTTCCTGGGCCTCAGTGGCTATTATCGTTGCTTTATCAGGAATTATGCGCAGATCGCCGCTCCTCTGACCCACTTACTCAAGCAGAATGTGCCCTTCGTTTGGACTAACGACCAGTCACAGGCTTTCCAAAAGCTAAAGACAGCTCTTGTAAATGCCCCTATTCTATCGTTCCCTGATTATACCACACCCTTCCTTCTCTGCACAGACGCCTCAGGCACTGGACTTGGTGCCGTTTTGATGCAACTCGATGAAGCATCAAGGAAGCGCGTAATAGCGTATGCTAGTTGCACCCTTACAACCGCTGAACGTAACTACAGTGTCACAGATCTCGAAGCGCTAGCGGTAATCTGGTCCTTGAAATATTTCAGAGATATCGTCTATGGTTATCCAGTGCATATCCAAACAGACCACCTTCCACTATGTGATTTGTTCAAGAATCACAACCTAACAGGTAGGTTAGCTAGATGGTCTATCATCATCCAGGACTTTAATCCCACTTTTCAATATGTACCAGGCAAGTTGAATGTAGTCACAGACGCACTCTCAGGTCACGTAGCAGCAGCTATAACATCACTGCAGCCTGAAGTAACTGAAAACACTACACTAACGTCAGAAGTTGTTCGAAACTTTCAACGCCAAGACCCCATGTGGTCCAAAGTCATTTATTTCCTAGAATCTGGCGATGCCTCGACCTTACCTACTCTGCCAGTATCACTAGATGAGTTCATGCTAGATGATGATCTCTTGTACAGGAAAACACTGCTAACGGGCAAAGATATGCCAAATCGCGAAGTACACCAACTTGTTGTCCCCACTGCCCTGATACCAAATGTTCTTCATATTGTTCATAATACTCCTCAAGTTTCCCATCCAGGTAAAGACCGATGCTTGCGCCAAGCACGTCTCAAATACTATTGGCCAACCATGCGCCGCGATATCAATACCCACTGTGACTCTTGCCTCTCCTGCCACCGCCACAAAGGATCAACCGGCTTACCAGCACCTCTCTTACAATACCCAATCCCATCACGACCATGGGAAACTGTCTCAATCGATCTCTTAAAACTACCTCTCACAGAATCTGACGCTGAGTACTTGTTCGTAGCAGTCGACCACTTCTCCCGCTACTGTGTCCTCATCCCCCTCTCCGACAAGACCGCGAAGAGCGTTGCACGTGCCCTTGTGGATCACGTAATTTGCCCGTTCAGTACCCCTCATACCATTCTTACTGACAACGGTACAGAGTTCAACAATAGCCTTCTCGATGAGATCTGTCGCCACTTTCATATCAGTAAGTGCAATGTCGTGCCTAACCATCCGGCTTCCAATGGCCTTGTAGAACGCCACAACCGAAAAATCTTAGAGTGCCTCAGACATCTAGGCTCCCATAGTTCGTCCTGGGATGACTGGATTCCCCAAGTGGCATCCTCCATCAATAGTTCCATCAATGCATCCATTGCTGAATCTCCCTTCTTCGTCCTTTTTGGTTTTGACAAGGACCTCCCATACTCTCTCTTATCCTCAAAGCCAGAACCCATCTACAACATGGATGATTATGTTAAACTAAAATTGGCCAACTTCCGGACAATCCACCAGTATGTCCAATCCACTTTGGCTTCCTCTCAGGAGGACATGCTGCAGCGCCAACATAAGTCCGCCTCTCCTATCACTATCAATGTAGGCGATCTTGTCTTTGCTCATTCCCATACGCGTTCCTCTAAGTTGGATGACAAATTTACAGGGCCCTACCGCGTCCTCACTCAACAAGGCAACAAATTTCACCTCCAGGACCTGTCCACTAGGGACACCAGATGGGTCCACGTCGATGACTTAAAGCGAGCATCCCGTGGCCTCGTGTTGGAAGAGTCACTTACACAACCTCCTGCCCCCTCTTCCCCTCCTCCCATCCTTCAGTCTACCTTGTCTCCACCTATCCCTCAGTCTCCTTCATCTCCATCTCCACCTGCTCATTCATCAACCATTCAATATCGGTCCAAACTGCGCTCTGCCCATCAACCTCTTCATGACCTTCCCCATTAACTCTACCCTGATTTTCTAGGTACGATGTTAGCGATCTCCCTGCTGGCTGTGCTGACCCTCCTGGGGTCTGGGTCAGGTCAGGACGATGGTGGAGTACGTCCCGGGGCCTTGGTCGACTCGGGAGGCGAGGTAATGCTTATCGACGACATCGCCTCTTTGCGCTACGATCTTGCGCCCCTGGCCGACGTAGCCATTTCCCTACCTGCCTACGCGCACCAGCTCCACGGAATCAGGAACCATCTCACAGCCCTCATGGGGACACACAACCCGAATGAGTATCTCTATAACCTTTTCCTCCCACTCTCCTGGCAGTTGCAATACATAAGTAACAGATTCACTGAGCTCAATGACACATTTTCCATTCAGACACCCGTGGGTCGTTCTCGTGTGAAACGAGGTCTCTTCGACTTTGGTGGTGAGATTCTGAGTGGCTTGTTTGGCGTTGCTACAGCCCGTGACATTTCTGGCTTCAAATCTGATCTCACTCATTTAGCTTCAGCCCTAGAATCACAACGCCGAGTCCTTAAAATCCAACACACTATGTTACAGAAGCTCACAACCCAACTCAATGAAGTCACGTCCACTCTAAACAATTTCACCGATATCTTACAACGCCACCTTTCAGATCTCAACGTTATCTCTCAGTTCTTCTACCTCAAACTCAACATGGATAATCTCCAACTGGCCGTTGACTCTCTCCTGTCTCAAGTCTCTACCTTGGTTCGTCTCCTGGTCGATGCTATCAATGGACGTGTCACTGCCGACTTAGTACCTGTCTCAGCTCTCCGTTCTGTCCTGGAATGGGCTCACTCCACCTTCGGTCTCTCCCCAGTCCTCCCTTACTCCTCCCTTGAATATTATTATCCTGTTCTCGAAGCCACTCTTCTCACTACATACGTCGTCGTCCATATTCCTCTCCGTTCTGCCATAACCTTTAACCTTTTCCACATCATTCCCTTCCCTTTCCGCCTCAACAACTCCGTGTTACAGGTATCTGTTCCTTCAGAATATTTCCTCCTCTCCCATGATCATCTTTCCGTTGCCTTCCTTTCTTCCACAGACCTCCAGCAATGTTCCTCCCTTACTACGACCTCTCGTCTCTGTGCTGCCCACCTTTTCGCTATCTTCCCTAGCAGTGCTACACGCTGTGAGTCTGCTTTAGTTCGCAACCATTCCATCTACTCGGCCTGTTCTTTTGTCCCAGCTCCTGACCTCCCGGTCCACCATGCTCATCTCAACCATGTCCAGTACTTCTTCTTTGCTGTTCCCATCTCTGTCACAATCATGTGTCCTGGTTCTTGCGTTCGCTCCGTCCCCGCTAGTGGTCTCTACAAAGCACCTGACTATTGTGCCGTCAAATCAGAGTCCGTCATCACTTACGCCACTCGCTATCACCAAGCTGTTTGTACCCACTCCTATGACATCTTTCAACCAATCGACATGCCTTCAACCCTACCTTCTGCCAACATTACCATCACCTCCCCTCACTTGCGCATGCTCACCTTCCTCAATGACAGTGATTTCATTATGGATCAATTTTCTCTGGCCTTCAGCCGTTCATGGGTTCATCCAACAGTTGTGTTTCCCCCTGTGGTTATCGCTTTCATAGGTTTTCTACTCATCATCTTTGCAATGCATTGTTGTGTCAGAAAAATGGAACGTCGACTCCAGGAAATCAGAGTCGCTACAGGCATAGTACGCCCTACACACGACGTAGAAACTCCCCGTACTTAGTGCCCTCGCATTCCGTGACTACCATTGCCATCTAACAATTACCCAAACTGTGAACAGCACTCTGCCTACTAGAAAATGATGGTATTTCTTTCATGCATTACTCAGTGACAGTGTATCCTACAGAAAATCCACAAAAAAAAAAAAAAAAAGAAGAAGGAAGAACAACACTAGAACTCTCATATCTACTCCTTGTTTATCATGTATCAAACTATTATTGTGCAATTCCCATTATGTTTATATATACCTTCGACCCTTACTGGATTTGTACCTATTATTCCTTGTATATCTTATATGTATATATCCTTCTAATTCCCTCCCCTCAACATGGCCATGTCTCCCCTACTGCCCCTGTATCATACTTATCCCTTGTACAAACCTCCCAGTCCTGCCTTACTACTATAATCAAACACCATTTCACTCCCGGTGTCAGGAGACACCGTCTCCGCTACCCGGGGGAGTAGTGTACCCCCTCCACAATATGTCTACCCCCGATGTATATATGTCCCCCCCCAATGCATACATGCCCCCACTAAATTTGCTAGGTCAGCACCCTTTCCCACGCCTGAAGACGGCGTTATTGCATCAGTTGATATCAGGCAGCCTGGTCGGGTAGACTATTTTACTGTGAGCTCTTAATAAACTCCTTATCTAGCTGGTTGTACACGGAGTTTCTATCACCAAAGTATTGCAAGTTACAGTCAAAATCACAGAAAAAGGTTAGAGGTCAAGGTCACAATGCAAGATCAACTGAAATATATTTCATATTGTTTGAACCAAGTTTGGTGGAAGGGTTAAATATCAGGCAAGAATGGAGTGTTTCAGTTTTGAGAACAATCAAAGGTTAGTCACAGGTCAAGGTCAAAATATAACCTGTGCATCAGTGTGTGAACAGAAAAACTAAAAGTTCTGATCTGATTTGGGTCAAAGTTAGCAAATGAAATAACATGTAACCAGAGAGGATAACCTATTGTTTTTCAGATCAGTATGTCAGAGGCGAAGATCACATGCTAATGTTCACGTAAGGTGAGAGAGCACAACAGTCATATTGCAACCTTCTCTTCGGCTTTCTTTTGGCCAAGCCCTATGACTAGAATCTTAGATCAGTTGTTCTCCAAATTGAAATATTTCATCCTTGCATGATCATGAATCTTTCCAGTATATTTGGTTCAAAGTGTTTGAGTTGACCTTGCTCTGTGACCTTGGCCTTTGTCCTGTTATTCTCATAACCGAACAATTTAATCTATGTCTGATTCTAACTGCTTCTGTCAAATTCAATCCAGTTTAACAAGCAACTTTTGAGTTAAATGTCCGAAAGTTTGACACTGTTCAATGAGCTATAATTTCTATCGATTGTTTTCAAAAGAGAAATTCTTCACCCTTTGCTCATCCTTTACTCCTTTATCATGTTTTGTCAAAATCGGATCGAAACCATGAAAGTTTACCTATTCCCGGGCTACTATCACTGACCTCTTTAGGGCATTATCCCCGTGAAAAAAAAAGAAAAAAAAAACATTATAGAGCTGGAAGGAACTAAGTAAGGAGAAGAAGACGAATATGGAGATCGCAAGTTTTTATTTGTTTATCTTGTTAAAGTTTATGTTTTAGCTACTCTGGGAGATGTTTTAGGTATAGGCATTCATGATATTAAGGGTACATGCTTTTAACAATATAATACCTCCGTGTATGGAAATTGCTAGGGATTATATTTATCAGTCCTGAGAAGCAGCATGGTACCATTTTCAGCAATGTGCCCTATACTGTAATGCTAGACTCAGGCTGTGTGTGTGTGTGTGTGTGTGTGTGTGTGTGTGTATGTGTGTGTGTGTGTGTGTGTGTGTATTTTGACACTTCCTGGGCTATTTAATAAGTCTGAATGAAACTTCCCACGTGAGTTCATTAGGTTCCTAAGAAGATCTTCCACAATATATAATTTTTCATCCATGATTTGTAGGGGGGCCAACCTCCCTACCAAATCAAAAATTTTCATACACAGTGAAGGGAGGGCAGATATGAATTTTATATCTTAGTACATGTTTTACAGTGGACTCGAATATGTAAAGCGATATTTGGGATGCGCGATGTCCCGTGATTCTTGGGTGGTCAGTCCCCTCCTAAAAATAAAGCTATTAGACATTGAGGAAAGTGTGCATATGGATTTCAACGAAATTTTTCAGGTCAGCTCGTCTGGTTTCTTAATAATGTTCACTGTTTAAAATTTTCCAGTATTAACCTTCTGTAAGGGAGTCAGCCACCAAAACTTATAAAGGACACAAAACACGGGAAGAAGGGCAGCTATGGCTTTGATATTTTAGTATATGTTGTACAATGGACTCTCATTCATAATATCGATAACTGAGGAACGTAACCCCCCCCCCTCATGATTATTGGAGGAATCAGCCCTTCAAAAATAAAAATGATCAGATACGGAGAAATATTTGAATGAAGCTTCCCTGGTGAGTTCGTCTGGTTACTCGGAATATCTTCCACTATATACCAGTACAATTTTCCAGCCATGATTTTTAGAAGAGTCAGCCCCCTCATCAAATAAAAAATTCTCAAAAATACAATAGTTAATGGAGGACATATGTGGCTTTGATATCTTAGTACATGAACAACAAACTCTCCCGGAATGCGACCTTTGGGGGGCGTAAACCCCCCAGTGATTCTTAAGGAGATCAGGACTCCTCCCAAGCGAATTCGTTTGGTTATTGGGATGGCCATCCTCTACATACTTTTTTTCAACAATGATTTTATAGGGGGTTTAATCCTCTTCAGCAAATTAAAAATACTTAGAAACTGTGGAAGGATGAGAGATATGGTATTGACATCTTAGGAAATGGTGTACAATGGAATCTCCTCCACGATGCGATATTTGGAGAGCGTGACCACCCAGTGAATCGTGGAGGGATCAGCCCCCCTCCCAAAATTAAAAGTTATCAAAGCAGGGGAATGTGAGCACATGGATTTCAGCGAAATCGTCATACTTATTGCAGGACTGGGTATGCATTTTCCATATTTTCTGTTAAAGGACGAAGAAAATGCACATCTACTTTATAAAAGCTTATGAACTCAATGGCGCCGTCCTAACATGTGTCTACCAACACTCTGATAGCACTCGTAGTGTGGTGATGGTGATGTGTTGTGGTATTTATATCTTTACCTGAATATAGTGGTAATTATTGAATTTTTTGTTAACTAATTACCTCTGAAAACGAAGGTGAAGATTATGTATTCACTCCTATTTTTCAGTTTGTCCACAACGTATCTGAAGAAAATTATCGATGGATTTGAATATTTTATGAATATCTTGATCGCGGGTCAAGGAAGAGTTTATTAAAATTTGGTGGTGATTTCAGTTGCCTGGTATAGGCGTTGGCGGAAGTATGAGCTCTCTGATTGCAATCTTTCTAGTTATCATCTGCAATAAACATAAACAGCATAAATCTGAACAGTACGTACTGGCAAATTTCATACTGACAACGTATGAAGACAGAACAGAACAATTCACGTGTGGGTATATATATATATATATATATATATATATATATATATATATATATATATATATATATATATATATATATATATATATATATATATATGGAGAAAAGCTAAACCATTTAAGATTTGCAGATGACATTGTCCTAATCTCAGAAAAAGCAGAGACGTTGCAAGAAATGTTAAATGACCTGAACAGAGAAAGTCTCAAAGTAGGGCTAAAGATGAACCGGAGTAAAACTAAAGTAATGTTTAATCCTCAAACACCAAAGAACGTCATAAGAATAAGTGGAGAAATTCTTGAAGAAGTTGAGGAGTATAATTACCTGGGACAAATACTAAAATTAACGAAAGATAATGATAGCGAAATAAAAAGACTCATTACAATTGAACGGAGAGCTTTCGGTAAACATAGAGACATTATGAAAAGTAGCTTGCCAGTTTGTATGAAACGAAAAGTATATAACGAATGTATAATTCCAGCTATGAAGTATGGTTGTGAGACTTGGAAACTGACAAAATCGATGGAAAATAAATTAATTCGTTCTCAGAGAGCAATGGATAGGTCAATGTTGGGAATATCTTTAAGAGACAGGAATAGATCAGCTTGGGTGAGAGAGCAGACTAAAGTCAAAGATATTTTAAAGAAGTTATAAAAGAACAGAAATGGAGGTGCGCAGGCCATGTAGCAAGAACAAGGGATAATCGATGGAGCAAGAGGTTGACTGACTGGACACCAAGAGATGGTAAGCGTAGCAGAAAAAGGCGAGACAAGAGGTGGAGAGATGAGACAGAGAAATTTGCAGGGAAAACGTGGCGAAGATTGGCTCAGCCAAGGAATTCGTGGAGAAGGTTGGGGGAGGCCTTTGTTCAGCAGTGGACTTATAATGGCTGATGATGATGATGATGATGATGATGATATATATATATATTGCTAGATAGATAGATGGACAGATAAATAGACAGATAGATAGATAGATAGATGAATATATATATAGCTAGATAGATGGATAGATAAATTGTCAGATAGATAGACAAAGATATAGATAGACATCATCCAATCCCACGTTGCCCCATGAGGAGCGTAGGAGCCCGGGGCTAGGCAGTTGGTCCTGACATTTAAGATGATAGTGACCAGGCTCACTCATCCCTGAGTGACATTAAATGAGCAATAAATCCCAACCACCCTTTGGATATAAACCTTCACCGGGTCAATTCGATTCGAGCACAATAATTACCCACTAAACCACCAGGCGCCAAAATTTGGTTAGATGGTTACCACCCAGCGTAGTAAATGGTTTCCTGGTGTACGGGAAACCATTTGGCTTGTCACTCAGTGTAGAGTCACCCACAGGCAGAAGGAAGAGGAAAGAATGAAGGAATGAAAGACAGAAGAGGGAGTGTAAAGTCACCCGTTGGCAGAAGGACGAGGAAAGAATGAAGGAAGAAAGATAGATGGAAGGAAAGAAGGATAGAGGAGAGGTCAGAGCAGACACCCGAGAGCAGCACTACATTGAGTAAGTGGATGGTGAGCGCCCCCACCTATGTGGTATATATATTGAGAATGCAGCGCTCTTCCAGGAAACAAACCTTCACACTCATCCCAAAGCCTCGTTTTGGCGAGTCCACTCTACAGGGCCAGTTGCATTCCTGTGGTTGATGAATCTGTTTGGCCAGGCAGACCAGGGGTATTCTACTAGTTCTACAACTACCACTCCTACATGGATGCAATGACAGTGTTAAATAGCCGAGCCTGCATTTACACACTAATAATGAAGTACAACCGGGAGCGCGCGCGAGCAAGCGAGCGAGCGAGCGAGAGAGAGAGAGAGAGAGAGAGAGAGAGGTCCCAGAAAATCAAATGTAGGATATATATATATATATATATATATATATATATATATATATATATATATATATATATTTTTTTTTTTTTTTTTTTTTTTTTTTTTTTTCAGACGCCATGTATCCCAGACGGGGTGGCCAATGGCTTAGAGTTAATTGTTTTACAGGGAGGGGCACAAATCCTCCACCAACCCCACGTGACACGTAGGGATGCCAACAGCATCTGGTGTTCCCAGGCGGTCACTCATCCAAGTACTAAGCAACGTTGGGTCTGGTTAGTACTTGGATGGGTGACCGCCTGGGAACACCAGATGCTGTTGGCATCCCTACGTGTCAAGTGGGGTTGGTGGAGGATTAGTGCGCCTCCCTGTAAAACAATTAACTCTAAGCCCTTGACCATCCCGTTTGGGATACATGGCGTCTGGCAATGAATGAAAGAAAAAAAATATATATATATATATATATATATATATATATATATATATATCCTACATTTGATTTTCTGGGACCTCTCTCTCTCTCTCTCTCTCTCTCTCTCTCTCGCTCGCTCGCTCGCTCGCGCGCGCTCCCGGTTGTACTTCATTATTAGTGTGTAAATGCAGGCTCGGCTATTTAACACTGTCATTGCATCCATGTAGGAGTGGTAGTTGTAGAACTAGTAGAATACCCCTGGTCTGCCTGGCCAAACAGATTCATCAACCACAGGAATGCAACTGGCCCTGTAGAGTGGACTCGCCAAAACGAGGCTTTGGGATGAGTGTGAAGGTTTATTTCCTGGAAGAGCGCTGCATTCTCACCTCTTAACCCACCTAGGAGGTACATCATAGCATACTCCACATCACCTCGTTATTTGGTTGCCATCCAGCGATGTAAATAGTTTCATGGGTTACTGGAAATCATAAAGCTTGTCACTTGGTGTGGGGTTATCTTAGAAAAAAGTAGGGAACACTGCTTCAAGTGCTCCCTTCCTATGTAATATCAGGTTGAGACGAAGTGACTTACAACCGTATTAGGTATAGCTAGGGAGAGACAGACCAACTTCCTGCTCTTGGCGGTTCATCAAAGATAAAACAGGACCCGGTTATTCAGAACCATAAAGTTTTTTTCTTTTTTTCACAGTTTGACGACACCGTACATAACGATTGAATTAATGATTACGCTTCACTACTACAGATCTATCTATCTCTATCTGTCTGTCCATCTTGTATACACACACACACACACACACACACACACACACACACACACACACACACATATATTTATATATATATATATATATATATATATATATATATATATATATATATATATATATATATATATATAGTTACGGAACAGGGAAAGATAATGTACACTTTAAGTGAGAATACTAAAAGTCACTACTGTCCCGTAAAGTTCCAGGTTCAAAACAAAAGAGTTAGGTAAAATTACAAGTTAAAGTTTAATGCTCAAACTAACAACAAAACATTCAGGACTCATAAGGATAATGTAATGGCAAAAAACGGATTAGATATATGGTTAACTGCAATAGCCTCTATTAACACGAAATTAGCAAGAGTAAATTTATCTAAGTCAGCCCTGATAAATTGAGAAAACCAGATAATGTTCAGTTAATGCAAGATATATTATTACAGATACAAAATATCATTGCTAATGGCTGACAGTAAAACTCCACACCAATCACAAAAACCTCACCAGGCCTACAAATTAACACCTTATGCTATACAGTACAAGGAAAAAATGTAATAACACTTATACTCAAATTACACAGCTGCTAGATGGCTGGAGACTTCCTGAGCACTCACAATAATAACAACTGTACAGGGGAGGACAGAGATGTGAGCAAAATGAGGAGTAGATCTAAGTGGCAATAATGTAGAGACTGAGCTCATTATATAGGGGCTGGCAGAGCTTGATACAACTTGTAAGAAGGACGCGCAAATGAAGCCATAGGGGACAAAGTGTTGACACTCCTGCTCTGAACAACAGAAAGAACGACTTACTCTGCTATAAGGGAGGAGGGGGGAAGTGAGGTAGAACACGCTCGTGATCAAACATGCAGCATACTGAACGTTAGAATTACACAAAGGATGATGAAATCATATTCTATGTAACACCTCCCCACAAAGAAAAAGAAATTTACAAAGAAAATTTCTTATTACTCTAAAACAATCTGTCTAAAGTCTAGATAAGCAATCTGCAATAACATTTTCTTTCCCCTTGACATGTTGTATGTCTAATGAATACTCCTGAAGAAGTACTCGTAGACTCCATCTTGTCAATCTCTGATTTTTATCTTTAAACTTACTAAGGACTTTCAGTGGGTTATGATCGGTATAAATGACTATGGGGTCAAAACCAGAACACAAATAAAATGAAAAAATGCTGTAAACCCAAAATCAAGGCCAAAAGCTCTTTCTCAATAGTTGAGTAGTTCTTTTGAGGTGGAGTGAACTTCTTACTGTAATAAGATACAGGGTGTTCAATACCCTGATCATCCTCTTGCAGCAAAACAGCCCCAGCTCCTGTATCACTTGCGTCAACAGCCATCTTAAAAGGCTTAGCAAAATTTGGAGTAGCGAGCACTGGCTGACTTAATAGGATAGCTTCAAGTTTGCTGAAAGAGGATTCACAGTTATCAGTCCAGACAAATTTAACTCCCTTTTTCAGTAGGTCTGTAAGTGGTGATACAAGAATTGAAAAGTTAAGAACAAATCTCCTGTAATAACCTACCATTCCCAAAAATCTTTGTAGCTCTTTCCTACTTTTAGGTCTGGAAAGATCACTTATAACCTGAACCTTAGCTGCTGGTGGTGCAACATGTCCATCACCAATTACGTACCCTAGGTACTGAACTTTAGCTTGACCAAACTCACACTTTGATAAATTAGCTACAAGATTAGCCTGAACCAAACGCTCAAGAAATTTACTGACATGGCATAGGTGATCTTTCCAGTTGTCACTGAAGATTAATACATCATCAATATAAACAACACACCCTGCCAAACCCTCTGTTACAACATTCATGAGCTTCTGAAATGTGGCTGGTGCATTCTTCATACCATATGGCATTACAGAACATGCAAAAATCTTTCCTAGTGTTACAAAACATGAGATCTCCCTAGCACGTTCAGTCATAGGTACTTGCCAGTATCCCTTTAACAAATCAAACTTACTTATGTACCTAGCCTTTCCGACCTTGTCTATGCAATCTTCCACGCGAGGGAGAGGGTAAGTGTCTGTTTTGGTTATCTGATTAACACGTCTGCAGTCAATGCAAAGCCGCTGTGACCCACCTGGCTTAGGGACTAGAGTGACAGGAGAACTCCACTCGCTCTGACAGGGCTCAATCATCTTGTGGTCCAACAGGTAGCCAAGCTCCTTCTGGATGAGAGGAACTTTCACTGGGTTCACACGGTAAGGAGGCAGTTTAATTGGCTTGGCGTCTCCAACATCGACATCATGCATCAACACAGTGGTTCTTCCTGGAGTGGCACGGAACACTTGCGGGTACTCCTGCAGTAATGCCGAAAACTCCTGCCTTTCCTCGGGAGCTAGATGAGAAAGCTTAGTCTGGAGATCATTCATGATATCAGGATTCTTCCCCAAACTATCACTCAGGCTCATGCTGCATGGGAGAACTTCACTTGCAGACTCGGGTGGAACAGCTACAGTGCAGACTGGGTTATTTTCGTCCCGCCTGTGATATAACTTTAGCATGTTGATGTGACAAAGTTGCTTGTTCTTTCAACGATCTGGTGTGGCGATGACATAGTTGACATCACTGAGTTTCTTCTCCACGAAATAAGGACCACTAAACTTGGCTTGAAGAGGTTGCCCATGCACCGGTAGCAGAATCAAAACCTGATCTCCTGGCTGAAAGTGGCGTAACCTGGACTTCTTATCATACCAAGTTTTCATCTTCTCCTGAGCAGCTCCTAAATTCTCTCTCGCCAGCTGTAAAGCAGTGGACAGCCGTTCTTTGAACTTCATCACATACTCAAGCAGGTTGACGTCATCTTCCTCTGACAGCCAGCATTCCTTGAGTAGCTTAAGGAGTCCTCTTACTTCATGGCCAAACAGTAGTTCAAAAGGTGAGAAGCCCAGTGATTCATTTGGAGATTCTCTTCCGGCAAATACAACGAATGGAAGACTTTTATCCCAGTCTTTCTGATGTTCCAAACAGTATTTCTTGAGCATCGATTTGAGTGATGATATCTCTCCAACGCTCCTTGGGTCTGGGGATGGTAAGCTGAAGACGTGATCTGGGTGATGCCCAACTCTTTCAGAGACTGCTTGAAAACATTTGACATGAAATTACTTCCCCGGTCTGACTGTACCTCCTTGGGCAGACCAAACTTTGTGAAGAACCCTAGCATTTCCTTAACCACGTTCTTTGCTGAGATATTTCTAAGTGGAATGGCTTCAGGATAACGAGTAGCCATATCAATCAGGGTCAACACATAAGAAAATCCTGAAGAAGTCTTAGGAAGAGGGCCCACAATATCCACCAACACACGGGTGAATGGCGCCTCAAAAGGAGGAATGGGAACTAGAGGTGCAACCTTTTCGGTCTGATTACACTTCCCCACAACTTGACAGGTGTGACAAGACTTACAATACCAGGAAACATCCCTGAAGATACCTGGCCAGTAGAAGTGTTTCAAAATGCGTGCCACAGTCTTCCTCACTCCAAGGTGTCCTGCCAAACTGGAATCATGAGCCACTCTAATGATATCCTGCCTACAAACACGAGGGATGACAACTTGATGTACAACCTCCTACTCACAGTCGGCTGATGCTGTTGGGGGTCTCCACTTCCTCATAAGTACTCCTGACTTTATATAATAACAAGTAGAAGCACCAGCTGACTCTTCCTCACTGCAAGCAGAGTTAGCTAGACCTTTCAACTCAGGGTCAGCAACCTGCAACTCAACCAACTCTTGACGAGACAAATTATCAACACTACGGGGTACTGCCTCATCTGGTGGGTGGTCCAAATTAGCAAGAAAAGTGTCAGCTAGGATAACATCATCATCATCATTATCCTCTAAGTCACCAGTAACTTTAGACTTAGCCCTAGTGACAGCACATGCAGAGAACACATCAGGGACATCACAATCCTGGGCCGCAGCCACTGGCTCACTAGACAACTGAGGAGCTGGACACACTTGACTTCCACCAATATCATTTCCAAGTAAGAAAGTTACACCTGACATTGGGCGTGTCTCAACCAACCCAACCATAACAGAACCATTAACAAAACCAGACTCTAAATTCACTCTGCACAGAGGGACAGAGAAGTAATTATTCCCTACACCTTGTAAGATTACAGTTTCATCAGAGGAATTAACATTAGAGCCTAGAACACTGGTCAGCATAAGGGATTGGCAAGCACCTGTATTACGATATATTTGAACTGATTTCCTGTCATTACTGTCCGAAGGACTGACAAAACCATCAGACAGGAAATTAGCACATGAACTCTTAAGAGTGTCACCCACGTTACTGCTCAAAAGAGGAGCTCCATCATGAGAATTTAATTAACCCCTCAAAGCAGGTTCAGTTAACTCAGTTAAAGAATTCTGGGAACTCTCAAGAGTGGACACTAGACCAATTGACTGAATATTTAAAGACTCCTTTTTGTTCACATCACGCTGTCTCCTGAAACATTTCTCCATAGTATGACCAAGCTTACTACAATAAGTACATTTACTTTTCTGAAATCTTGAGGTGAAGCTGGTATTTACTTCCTGAGAAACATCATCTTTATTCTCTTTCCTGTTACCTGTACTCTGAGTAGAGGCAACGTACTTACTCTCAGCTTTCCCTTTTTCTTTAGAATATCTCTTGTGAGTGAGAACATATTCATCAGCTAAAACTGCAGCATCAGACAAATTATCTATTCTTCTCTCATCAAGATACAGGCTTACATCATTATTAATACACCTTTTGAAGTCCTCCAGCAAAATCATCTGCTTAAATTTACCAAAATCAGAATTTACATTTTTAGAATTTAACCACTGCTCTAACAGATCTTCTTTGATTTTTGCATACTCAACATGGGATTGCTTATCTTGCTTGTAAGTTGTCCTAAATTTTACTCTATAGGCTTCAGGAACAAGCTCATAGGCCTTAAGAATCAAGCTCTTAACTACATCATAATTCTCAGATTGATCCTGAGGCAAAGATGCATAAGTTACTTGAGCTTTACCGGTGAGAACAGTTTGAAGGAGTACTGGCCAATACTCTTTGGGCCAATTAAAACCTGTAGCTACCCTCTCAAACAACTGAAAATACTTTGTTAAATCAGATTCATTAAAAGGAGGGACAAGTTTAACATTTTTAGCCACATCAAAATCATCAGAGCTAGATGATCCAGTTCCACATTGTTTCATGCGATACTCATGGTCTGCCTGAATCCTAGCAAGTTCAATTTGTGCCTCCTGAGAACGTGCCTGAAACTCAGCCTCCTTAGCACGGGCCTCCTGCAGGGCTAGCTGTAACTTAGCTAATTCAATCTGCGTTTGCTCATCTGGAGGAGTTACATTAAACAAGCTTTTATTAATTATGTCAACAATTTGATCTTTAAAATGATGAGAGCGAACAACAATTCCCAATTGTTGAGCAACAAGCTTAAGTTCATTCTTTGTTCTGTTTTCTACATCACACACTGTTTGCACATTTGACAAAAAATCTTTGGCTTCATCAAGCGTAGTAATA
Source organism: Coenobita brevimanus (assembly GCF_032717465.1). NCBI lineage: Eukaryota > Metazoa > Arthropoda > Malacostraca > Decapoda > Coenobitidae > Coenobita > Coenobita brevimanus. The sequence continues at coordinate 24,169,650 of NC_136991.1, read as the reverse complement.
GCAGACATCATGAATAAATCACAGTCACAAAATATCAAGCAATATCCTTATGATAATATCGTGAATATCCTGATAAGAGGTCGCCAAATTTATGTTACGGAACAGAGAAAGATAATGTACACTTTAAGTGAGAATACTAAAAGTCACTACTGTCCCGTAAAGTTCCAGGTTCAAAACAAAAGAGTTAGGTAAAATTACAAGTTAAAGTTTAATGCTCAAACTAACAACAAAACATTCAGGACTCATAAGGATAATGTAATGGCAAAAAAACAGATTAAATATATGGTTAACTGCAATAGCCTCTATTAACACGAAATTAGCAAGAGTAAATTTATCTAAGACAGCCCTGATAAAATGAGAAAACCAGATAATGCTCAGTTAATGCAAGATATATTATTACAGATACAAAATATCATTGCTAATGGCTGACAGTAAAATTCCACACTAATCACAAAAACCTCACCAGGCCTACGAATTAACACCTTATGCTATACAGTATAAGGAAAAAATTTAATAACACTTATACTCAAATTACACAGCTGCTAGATGGCTGGAGACTTCCTGAGCACTCACAATAATAACAACTGTACAGGGGAGGACAGAGATGTGAGCAAAATGAGGAGTAGATCTAAGTGGCAATAATGTAGAGACTGAGCTCATTATATAGGGGCCGGCAGAGTTTGATACAACTTGTAAGAAGGACGCGCAAATGAAGCCATAGGGGACAAAGAGTTGACACTCCTGCTCTGAACAACAGAAAGAACGACTTACTCTGCTATAAGGGAGGAGGGGGGGGAGTGAGGTAGAACACGCTCGTGATCAAACATGCAGCATACTGTACGTTAGAATTACACAAAGGATGATGAAATCATAGGCTATGTAACAATATATATATATATATATATATATATATATATATATATATATATATATATATATATATATATATATATATATATGTATATATATATATATTCTATAACTATTTTGTCATGGCTTGTAAGATCCGATTTTGGCGGTTGTACCGGCTGCTTTGGACCAACACACTTTCTCCCTCAACTTTTTGTTTTAAATATATCGCACACCACTGACAACCCAATGCACTGGACAATCATAAATCATTATTTCTGCGACAGTAACTCCGCAGCTTATACTACCGTACATTAAGGTTTATGACGCGTGCTTTAAAGGGTAAACGGCTTTTGCGGGTTTTACTTTAATTTTCTGATGATGTTTTGAAGCTGTCATCCACTAATATGAGACTGTAGGAATGTGATCTGACTGTCATATAAACAAATCTGTTCAGAAACTGATTTTATTATTTTTTCCTCAGATTTTTTTTTTTTCATATTCAAGGCAGCATGCTGAACAAAGTAACTGTAATTCATGGAAGTTATTTTTCTGCATTATTCTGTAGAGTAAGTACAGGGTGACCCCCAAAAAACTCCCACATTTCGAAAGGCTGTAGCACTGGCAGTAATGAGGTGGGAGAAGGGGGGGTAGGGTCTGTTGGTAGCCCAACCCCAACCGTCCTCAGTCGCCAACATGGCGTGGTCGGGAGCATACCGTGCATTCACTGTCGAAGTGTTCTTCACAAACTACCGTTCCGTGATTGCCGTGCAGAAGTCCTTTCGAAGATGTTTCAGTATTCCATGGAACCAAAACGTTCCAAATTGGAAAACCATCTTGCAGTGGGTTGAGAATTTCAGGGCAACAGGCTCAGCTTTAAAAAGAAAATCACCTGGTTGACCTAGGAGCGCTTGTACGTCTGAGAATATTGAAGCATTGAGGAGATCTGTTGTGCAATCTCTGAGACGTTCTGCACAGAAGCATGCTTTAGCTGTAGGAATATCCCGGGAAACTGCGAGGAGAATCTTACACAAAGACTTTCACTTCCATCCATACAAAATGATGGTTGTGCAAGAACTCAATGCAAGAGGCCTGATAAGCTGCAGGGAGTTATGTGAGAACATTCTGCAATGTGTTCCGGAAGATGCTGTTCTCTTGTGCAGTGACGAAGCTCATTTTCATTAGAGTGACCCTGTAAACAAAATTTTCGCTATTGGTCTGATGACAACCCTCGCATGCAACATGAAAGACCGTTGCACTCCGATCGAGTGACTGTGTGGTACGCTGTTGCTGATGTTGGCATCGTGGGCCCTTATTTCTTTGAAGAGGGTGGTGTAAATGTTACCGTAACTTCTGACTGTTATATTGATATGCTCGAAAGCTTTCTAAGGCCACAACTCGAACACCTTGAGCTTGAAGAACTCGACGTGTGGTTTCAGCAAGATGGAGCTATGGCATGCACAATTTGAAGATCATTGTAAATGCTGAGGGAAATTTTTCCGGATCGGGTGATTTCGTTGCGTGGCGATGTTCGGTTGCCGACCCATTCCCCTGACCTCGCCCCTTGTGATTTTTTTCTGTGGGGCTGCCTTAAATCACGAGGGTATACTCATCGACCCCAGACTCTTCAAGCCCTGAAGGTTGCTATTCAGCAAGAGATAACCGCTGTTCCACCCAACATGACCCATCGAGCCATGGCAGCCTTCAGAAATCGCCTCCAAGCGTGTATAGAGAATGACGGCCACCATTTGGTGGATGTCATCTTTAAAACATGATGAATAAAATCTGTATTGAATGAAGTTTCATGTGTGCAAATAATATTTTGATTATCTTTAACCATTCTTTTTTTTCATTTACCTTTGAAATGTGGGAAGTTTTTCTGGGTCACCCTGTACTTGATTTTGACACATGAATATGTCTCTACTGCTGAAACTATTATACAGTTAACTGTGAATATTTTCCTTGCTGCATTTTTCTCTTAAAGTAAACAGTACCGTTTTAAATCGAGATAATTTAGGAAGAGCTCTATATATCAGTGTATTTTCCATGATCCTCATTTCATATGAGTCCTCATGAGCTAAAATGGTCCATAATTAACTGAGATATGCTCATGAGAAGTACAAAAACTTCGCTTTGAGAAAATGAGTGACAAACTTTTTAAAAAGTGTTATCTTATGTTCTCAGATAGTTTTCTCTAATATACTCTTTGTAGGCCAGCACCGATTGGGTACACCCCTACTGGGCAGCACAGGGGGATTCCAGCCTTCTTAATACCTACTCCAGGTGGAGGTTTAGCACTGTGTAAAATTTCGTCTTCCTAGGTAATACACTATGGCTGTGCCTACCTGCAATGCCCTGGATCCATGAAGCCACCTTGCCTCTTACTGTGGGTAGCCCCTGGGGATTCCACCTTACCTAAACCTAGTCTGGACGGAAGTCTAGTACCATAAATTTTCGTTTTCACAGGTAATAGAAAAAAATATGGCCATGCATACCAGCATTGTCTGGGACATCAAGGACCGCCCCACAGGCCTACAAGAAGGGAAGTCTGAGAGATAGCAGTCCCCTCAATACTTAGATTTGTCTTTTTCAGAGCAAAATCTGATTTTTCAGGACCGATTCTTCTGATGGTGTGCTGGCATCTTTAACAGGAACTCTAACTAGGGCTATTAGAATCCTCGCATTATAAAGAAGACATTCTCCTCAATATGTGAGAGTAAACTGATTTAATTGTTTTCGGTTTATTCTGATACATATCCATTACTCACTATCAGTTTTCATATGAATACAAATCTGAACATAAGATTTTAAGCACATAGTTTACTTGCACAGAAATTATTTGTATGTATACTCATAAATGCTTGTACTATGCATATTTAGTAGCGATTGCTTGGAGGTCTGGGCAACTTTGAGCATATTTTAGGATAAACCCGTCCCCCCGCCCTCCAGTGGAATGCCTGCCTAAACGCTTATGGGCTGCTCCCTTGTCCTGGATGTCTCTGGGAGGTTCCAGCTTGCCTAAAGCCTGGTGTAGGTCAAGGTCTAACACTCTGAATATTATATTTTCCTATATAAAAAAACAGTATGGCTGTGCACTGAGAACAAACATGCACAAGGAAGAATAAACATTGCTCATTTCCACTTGGAAAATGTTGAGGATTTTTTTTTTTTTTTTTTTTTTTTTTTGACGAATAGTAAAATAACATTCCCTGAGTGTTGGCGAGGCCTACAGTGTCTCAGGATCTCAATATTCTCAGTTTGCTTGGTGATCAGTTTTCGGACCCAAAGCAGTTGTCCACCACACTGCGGTGGCTCAATCGGTAGAGAGGTGGCCTGTAGTCCTGACGGACTCTGGTTCGAATCCCGGCTGGGGCAGGGAACAGTTTAAGGACTTGAATTTCATTAAATCAGGCTTTACTGATCTACCAGAAGACCCGCTGACATGCCGTAAAAATACCCCCGCTAATACCAATACACCAGTCCCGCATGAGACATCCCTAGCATGTATTCAATATGGACGGTGGGTGTTAGCGCCGAAGAGGTGACATGTAGAGGTGTATGGTATGTAGGAGGACTGCTGGGCCTTGATAGTAGGCTGTGAAGCCTATGCCCAGAGTCGGACACATAAAAAAAAAAAAAAAAAAAAAAACACTAAAAGTCCACAATGGCACTCACCCTACCCATATAGAAGCCTTGCTCAGACTCAGTGTGCACAGGAAGTTGCGGAATGACTGCATCACGTTCCTGCCAAATGCACACCAGCGTTTGTTCCATTTCTTAGCACAAAACAGCTAGCCACGACTGATCAGGCATTCAGAATTCAGTCTAATTTATCCACTAGTACTGGAGCTATTGAAAATAATGCACATACATTTTCTGTCCCTCAGTGTAAGATTTCTTTCCCAACTTTAACTCTGCTCAGGAATACCTGGGTCTGACAGACCCGGTTTTTTCTGTCTGTGCTCTGGTTCAGTAACTTCTAGATTAAGCCAGGAGCATTAGCTAAAATTCGAAGGGAACCTGGAAAATAATCGAGAAAGCTGATTTTCTCAGAGCTACTTGGAAGCATGCTAAGTCGAAAAATACACAAATATTCTAATAACTCCACATAAGCTAGCCGTGTGGGACGAAAATCAAATATGGTCACCAATGGCATGGGATGCTTATACACCTTTGGAACCAGATGGTCATGTAATACCTCTTTTTAATTTTTTTTTTTTTTGGTATAGGAAAACCATTTTAACCATTATTTCAATGATTTTTTGACGTATGTTCAAGACATGGTCAAGGTAATGTACAATTTTAAACAAAATTGTAAATTCAACACATTTAGCCAACAACTTGCACTAACATTTGCCAGCAGCAGCTATTGGGCTACTTCTAAATAAAACATTTTTTTTAGTACCATAATTATTTATGGTAACAATTATAGCTTGGGGACTCAGCATCTTCTCTGTCAGGTGGACATGAATTAGCACAAGTTTGGCCAATACACGAGGAACACATACTGTAGGTGTACAGTAGGGTCCTGCTTTCTGACATTAGCATCTCTTGCATTTTGTTTACACCCACATGACACTGTGAGAACATGCTTTCTTGCTACTGGTCCGTCAGTCAAAAGGAAACTGAGCTTTCTACCTTAAAGTTCCCAACCCCAGTCAGTAGGATTTAGATCCTCAACATTGCCCAACCACTCCAGGACTGCGAAGTAGGCTCGATATTAGTGGGAGGTAGGCTCTGAAATTGGAAGCTGCTAGATGCTTTGCTCATTCTCTGCATGTACTGCACCAGTCTCAGCTTATCAAGTGTTGTACACGTCGGACTGGCACTATACAACTTCAGTAAGAATATTTCCCCCATTCTGGCTATTTCTTCATGGCTTGTATTGCAAAACACATCCAATGTCTTCCAGTCCACGCTTTCCAAGACTTTCATGGCTGTATCTTTGCCAATGCCATGTAAGGCGGAGACTGTGTCATATCTGGTGATTGTGGGTGCTGTCACTATGTGTTGGGTGTGTGGATGCATTGCTTGCTGGATGCTTTGTCACTATAAACAAAGTCACTTGCATACTGCATGTAGATATTGTCTGTTGTGGCCCTATCAACCAACATGAAACAACAGATCTGTATCCTTTGCCATAAGCACAACAGGTTGTGCGATTTTCCCAGCAAATGCCTATGCTGTGCTACTTATTAAGTTGTCAGCATCAGCCTGGCTTTAACGGCAAGAAACCCTTCAGATGTATGCTGATCCTTCAGCCTACTGGTTAACCATGACTTGTTGTTATGATCTGCTAAAATGAAGCGTTGGTTGCCCGTGAGTGATGTGTTGAAATCAAACACTAAGTCTGCAGAGACACTTGGATCTGTGCAGCAGTTCTGTTCAGCTACTGTACCTTGGTTGATAGGGTAAGATTTGTGTAGCCATCAAAGCAGACGGTGCATTCTTTGCCATAGTTAATGATAACGTTATTCACATAGCTATCACACACATCACCATATGTGCAGTCCACAGGCCACGTCACATTTTGCAGCAAATGTCCTCCATCCACCGCACAGTATGAGTCCTTAAAAGCTTCAGTGGATATTGGGACTACTGGAGCTTTCAGCACCTTGGTAAGACCACTTTTGTTGTTTTTTCTCATTATACTTGTTGTGGTGAGAACTAGGAGGGAGATGGAAACACCGAGGCCAGCTTGAGATATTTTCTAAGAGGTCCAGGCATGGGCGCATCCTATTGCTAGCACGACTTGAGTCAGACTGCCCGCCAATTCCCAGGTGCAGGCCAGGGGCGCGTGCGGGAACTCCACTTGGCAGGAAAAGTTCCTGCGCAAACACAAAAAGTCCAACACCCCCCCTCCATTACTGTGAATTCCCCATTCCCTGCAGCATTAATACAGAGCATATTGGTCAAGGAGGAGGGACGTCACTGCAATAACAAAACAATGGGCAGATACCGAGACTAACCATAACTTACTGTAAGACATGACACAATGCTCCCAAGATTTACATGTTACATATATGCTGATTCAAGCATGGCATAATTGCTACAATAATAAGAAATTCAATTACATACTCTGAAACATCCATTGCTCTGGTATCATGGTATAAGCACAACATGGTTACTCACATTACAAAACACCTTAACATGCATAAGGGTACAAAACACTGCAGTGTCATGGTACATAATTTTCTAGGTGTCTTGGGGTGCACTTAGCTCACTGTAGCCTCTCCAGGGGAAGGAGAGGCTGAGGGGCCTCCCCCCTGCAACTGTCCTCCTGCCAGAGACCACTCTCAACATGCATGGTGGGTGTTTGTTCCCCTGTCTCCCTGTTAGGGGCAAAGGTGGTGACGATTCCTGAGGAAGGCTCGCCCACTGCCATCCAGCCGCACTAGGTGTTGTCTTCGGGCTGGTGTGTTAACAATAACCCCTACATGGTCCCACTGTCCAATCTCCTGTTTCTATCGACTCATCCACTGGCCTGGGTTTAGAAGGGCAAGGTCGTGTGCCGTCTGGTTGAGTCTTGTGGCCACTGCGTCCCCAGTGTGGGCCATGATGCGTTCCCTGCTTCTCAGAATCCTGGCCCACTGCCTGCTTTTCCTGATGTGTTCCACGGCAGATGGTAAAGAGTCTCTCAGCTGATGCCTCATCAGCAGCTGGGCTGGGGATGCATCTGTGTTTTGTAGCGGGATGTTGAGGTACTGCAATATGGCCCTGAAGTCTGCATACGAGTCCAGGGAGCCTCCCATGCAGTTGTTGTTCCTCAGCAGCCTCTTGGCAGACTTAACTGTGGCCTCCACTTGGCCGTTGGACTGTGGGTAATGGGCCAGTGACATTCTCAGCTGCAAACGCCACACAGATAGGAATGCCCTCATCTCCCCATTCACGAAGCTCATACCCCCATCACAAGACAGGACCTCTGGAATACCAAGCCTTCTGAACCACTTACAAAAGGCCGTTATGAGCCGTGAGCTGGCGATGCCCCCTGGGCAGATGCTCCACCTCCAGCTACCCAGTTAACCTGCCTTTGTCAGTGATGTACTTCTCCCCCTCCAGTTGGAACAGGTTAGCCACTGCTTGCTGGAAGGGGTACTCTGGTGGGGGAGGTGGGGAGCAAGTTTTCCATGGGTTGTGATGGGCCGTTGATTTCGCATGTTTGACAGTGTCTCCTCTTCTGGTTCACCTCAGCATCTATGCCAGGCCAGTACACACATTGCCTGGTGCACCTGAGCATGGAATCCCCACCCTGGTGACCTGCGTGGAGGTTGGCTAGGACTATGCATCGAAGGGCTGTGGGAATAACGAGTTGCAGGTGTCCCTCATCGCTGGCGTACATGACAGTGACCCCCAGGCACGTCAGGTGCCTCCCCATCCTGTAGTATGGACGGATTGCTATGAGCTCCTCGTCCTTCCAGTCAGCCCAGTCCCCAGGGCTCACTCATTCATGGAGGAGCCTGTAGTCCTCATCCTGGAGTACATCCTCCTCCACCTGAAGGAGGTCCACGATGGCATCTTCTTAGTCTTCTAGGTTGCAGACCATCGCTGCTGCGACCAAGGCACATGTAGCCTCATCTGTCAGGTCTCCCTCATCTGGTCTGCCCCATAGCAGAGGATATCTTGAGAGTGCATCTGCTGTGCAGTTCACCTCCCACTTCAGGTACTTTATGCAAAATGAGTAAATCAGTTTCTTCTCCTTGAAGTTGAGTATGCAGAGGTTGCTGATGTCTTTCAGCTCTTTGTTTCTGAAGATTTTGGTGAGCACGCAGTGGTCTGTAATGAAGATGAGGTTTGAACATCCCAGCAGGAACAGGTGCTCCTTTTTCAGGCACCATGTGATGGCAACTGTCTCCCCCTCCAATGTTGGGTAGTTCTTCTTTGGTAATGTTAGATGGCGGCTGCTGCACAGGACCAGTTTCCAGCCACTCTTGCAGCACAGGGGGGCTCTCTTGAGACACACAATGGCAGTACTGCTGCACGACCACGAAACCGATGCCAAGCCTGCTGAAGTCAGTGAACATTACTGTGGCCCATGTGGCTTCGTAACACTTGAGGCCTTCCACCACAAGCTTGCCTATAGCCTCCTTTGTCCACTTGAAGATGGACTGGAGTTGGCCATCCCAGCGCACCATTTTCCTTGATGGTTTTTTCAATAATTCTCTGAAGGGCTCAACGAGCAGTGCAACGGCAAGAAATGGTGCCACCTGGTTCACCAGCCCAAACCACAATTAGATATCTGTGAGGGAGGGGCGTGGCAGCATCTGGAACTTGGTTATACTGTGTAGCAAGTCCTGGCTAGGCTGATATTCCTCCCAGCCAAGCAGATAACCTGTAAAATCACACTTCTCCTGCAGAAGCGGAATTTGTCTGGGTGGAGCACGATCCTATTTTCTGCACATGTTTGCAGGAATTGGTATGTGTGCCAGAAAGCATCAGCAATGCTACAGTCATGCAGAAGTATGTTGTCGACTCAGTATCCTGAGGATCTCTGCTGTTGCATCATTGAAGCACTTGGTAAAGGCGTCCAGCCTTGCACAATGGCCCATGGGTGTGCACTGGTAGAGGAAGCTGCTCCACAGGGTGATGCAGGTGGTCAGCTTCTTGCTTTCCTTGTCCAGTGGGATCTGGCGGTACACTGATTAAGCGTCCACTACTGTTTTGAACGTGTGCTTCAGCACGGTGATTGCATTGAAGAGGAGGAGGGTATGGTGAGTCTCCTGCTGGCTTGCTTGGTTGAGTCACTGATAGCCCACTGTTCTTCACAGCCGCCCGTCCTTCTTTGGGACCACCACCATGCGGGAACACCACTCCGTGGGTTCTCCAGCCGGTACGGGATCTATAATACCCTTCCTGATGTCCTCTTCCAACTGCTAGTGAACTTTGTCGTAGAAGTGGTGGGGGATGGATGCTGACGTGTGCACTGCCTAGGGTTTCGAACAGGGGTGCAGGTGACTGTGGTGGGCTGGCCCTTTCATCTCCGGCAGAGAGGCGTGGTTCACTGTGAATGTCAGGTGCCCAGAATGCTCCAGGAACCACTTTCCGAGCAGGTTAACATTTTCTTCCATCAGGGCATATGGGGGAGTTGCAGGTTGGATGGGGACTGGGGACTCTTCCATCCGTTCAATGGCCCCTACAGTTGCCGGCACACTGGGGTAATGATGTGGCACCACACCCAGCACTTTGCATCCCTGCAGCAACAGATATAGCTGCTGCACCCCATCAGCAAAGTACAAACTCGCCACAGCTGACCTTTCACCCAAGCTGAAGCGGCATTCCTTGCATCCCACAATGCGTATGTTCCTGCCTGCAAAGTGATTAATACTCATGGTAGTTCTCTGTAGACTTAGCGGAGTCAGTTCAAGGCCCTGCACGAGGTGGCACCCTGCTATGTATACCTGGGCTCCCGTATTGGCTACTGCCATCACCTTGCATGCTGTGGGTGGGTTGTCACACATCACTTCCACCCTGAGCCATGCTGACGCCTCGGTGCTGGCTATCATGATGCTGCTGGTAGTCTTGGGTTGGCTGGGCTGCTTTGGTGACGTACACACTCGCTGGAAATGGCCAATCTTCCCACAGCTGCGACGGGTGGCCTTGATAGCAGGCACTGGCGCTCCCCATGGCACTTTCTGCTGCCGCACCTCCAGCAGCCCTTTGTTGGTGGGGGAGAGGCACAAGGCTGGGATGGCACTGCACCCACCTGTTGCAGCCGAGTGGCACCAGCCACTACTGCTTCCTCCTCGTCACTCACTGAAGCATCTGCCACACCACTATGGCCATGCATTCCCACCATTTTCTCTGCCAATTTGCACACATACTTCACAGGCATTTGTAATTTCTTCCACAGATCGAAACACTGGGAGTTCCCACAGCAGTTCTGTTTTAATAATGAGGTTGTGCAGCCCCATCACAAGCTTCTTTGATAGCATGAAATCGTCGAGATTTATAGAACACTGGGGGCACTTGTAGTCACACTCTGCCACCTTGGCTCTACATTTCACCACACATGAACACACATTATCATTGGGCTCCTGCATGTACGTGAAGAAGTCCAACCAAGCTCCTATACTGCAACTTGGGCCCACCACCATGCTCCTCACCACTCCAACAGCCTCCTCCCTGCACATAACCTCGAATCTATGCTTGACCACCCATGTGTTCACGCACTGCTGCACTTCAGGATCACACAACAATCTCACGCAACCCCCGGCCAAGGGTGGGACCCACCTGCAACCACTGCTGTAGCACCCTATGCTGCAGCCCCACGCCTCAAAATAGGATGGTGACATTCCCATAGTGGCCTTACCAGGAGTTGCAGGTGGTGCTGGCATTTGCCACTGGACCAGTGCCTCCAGGTGTAGGGCTGGGTATACCAGCTAGTAGGTTTTTCCTATCCCTGAGGGTCGTAGCTGGGGTGGTGGCACATTGTACATGTTGCTGTGCACTTGGTCTCCCGGTGCCTTGCAGCAGAGCCAGTCCTTTGAATCTGGGTTCGCCTGCTCGGGCACTGGCAGTGCCACCCCGGGGTCACCTGTAGAACTCCACTGTGCCATGTTGGGGTGAGAACCAGGAGGGAGATGGAAACAGCGAGCCTAGCTTGAAATTTATTCTAAAAGGTCCAGGCATGGGTGCATCCTATTACCAGCACAGCATGAGTCAGACTGCCCACCAAGCCCCAGGTGCGAGCCGGAGGCGCACACATGGGAACTCTGCTTGGCAGGAAGAGTTCCCGCGCAAACACAAACTTCAACAGTACCCTTGTTAACTAGTGCTGGTAGCTGTTTGCTAAACTCATGTTTAACCCTCTTGTTACCAATTGATGCAGACTGCGTCCAACCACGAGCAAGTACTTGAGACACAGTCCTGGGCACCCGAGACCACACACTGAGAGACCCTCCACCCCGTCACCATGCTATTCCCATTCACTCAATAGTTCATAAGCAATTTATCCTCACCCCCTTATTTATGCTTCGATAATAGTATTGTTTTTTACTGTAATCCTGAATAAATGTAATTGCTTATGGTGTTGTAAAAAAAATCAGCCGAATGTAAAGTATGCCTTAATTAAGTTTTTTTACTTCAGTGTTTCTCAGTTTTTTCTCATAGAAATATAATTTTTATGGAAAATGTTACTGAGAAAAGTTATATGGAATTTATTGGCTACATTTTGGTGTATTAAGAATTACTGTAGGTCAATTAAGGCTGATTTTCCAGAGCCCAGAAGGAAAATATCTTACACTCGAGCAAGGCTCGTAGCACACTGACTGGGGCAGTGGGGTGATGCTGGATGCAGGGTGGGTTGAGCACGGCGGAGGAATACACAAGGATGCAAGTAGTGCTTTGTTCTCGCCCAGAAATGGACACAAAATCATTCCATAACCAAAAAAACTGGGGCCATTTTGTCTGACCTACCAGCTTCGAATGGTAACGATCAATTGAAACATGCACAGAAGCAGCCTGCATCAACTGGTAACAAGTGCATGAAATTTGCACCGCACCTATAAACACAAAAAGGTTAAGGTGATTTTCCATTTCTGATCAGTTCCTTATCACACATGTGACCCGCACGAACAGAAGTGAGAGGTCGACTTCACAGTCATTTCCATGGATATTGGCAGTACAGGTTGCAGCACCAATAGATATAACTTTGTCACTCATTTTGAGCTTAACATCAGCGCAGTTCAGGCCACTGATACGTGCAGCTGCCTCCTCACCTGATTTGACTGCACATTCTTCATTAGCACAGATAGATGCCATGACTCAAGTATCAATGCAGACCAGTATTTCGCGGTATTCACTTGTGTAGGCAAATGGCGAACTGTGTGATACGTAATTTCGAAAGCTGAGAAAGTGTCTGAGTGTTCCCAGATGTCTGTGTGTTTTTTGGTGTCAACTGACCCTGAAGGCTTCCCCTTTGGTTTCCTCTGAAGCCCTCTCCCAGCATGAAAACGGATTTGGCAATCATGGTTGTACTTGGGACTCAGCTGCTACAAGATCGCCAACATTTTGAATGCTCAGCTCGCTCCATCTCCTTGGCTGCAACAGATGATACTAGCTCAGTTGTTGCTGCTTCATGAGTCGCCTCACGTTGGTCCTTTAGTTGTTTGGCGATCTTAATACATTTCACATATTTCTCACAGTACAGACAGTCTTGGTTTATATTGAATATAGTGGCCTGTAAATGTCAGGTAATTTTCTTATGCACTTGTCTCTCCAACTCTTCTGACTCTCTTTTTCACTTTTTTATGTATGCTTGCACCATTTATGAGTCGGAACTGGCAACACTTTAGATTTTCATCAAGTATATCCCTCAGATCTGCACTAATGTTCAATATGCTTGGTAGGCCTCTTCCTATGACAGAAATTAGGTCAGAGATGATTGGCTCCTTGTGCTGCCATCTCGTTCCATTCACACTGTCTTCTATCCATGTATGTACTTCTGCCTCTACACTTCAATCTGTAACCAACCTGAAAAATAAGACTATCTGATGAAGTATACTCTAGTTTATAAATTCATAGCAAAATTATCAATACAGATTTCCGACTTTTTGCGTTTGGCTCACGTTTTCTGTGTATATCAGTAACATAGAAAATTTTAGAATAACAGAAATTGATTTATCACCCCTTGAAGCCCATAAAAGATGCTATTACATTATCAAGTGTGAATTTTAGTAACTAAGATATATACTGTACATGCCTCATGCCAATGGTGGCCATCTTGAAAATTTCGTCCCACACGGTTAGCTTACGTGAAATGTTTAGAATGTTTGTTGATTTTGACTTAGGAGGCTTTTATGTACCTTTCCTGTAAAAATCAGCTTCCTCAGTTTTTTTTTTTTTCCCCGGGTATATCCTTAATGCTCCTGGGCTAGATGCCTGGGATCCCTATCCTTCTCAATAGCTTCTTAACTTTTCTGTCCATGCAAGGTGTTGTATGTGTAATGCCATAAAAGCTTTGTATTTTTTGTCAATTTTTTTTCCAGCCACGTTTGGCTTTGAAATGAGTATAGAGAATGTAGGAGGATACAGAGAAGGGTGCTCTATCAATTGTCTCAGACAGCTGAGTCTCAGTAAGGAAGATAAAGTGAAGTTTAGAGGAAGAGAGGTGGTGTTCAGCAGAGGGAAATTTGGAGGGAATGTCGCGAATGTTGCAGAAATGAAATGAGTCAGACAGTAGTTCCAGGCATCTCTCTTGGCCGTCACCAGAAGAACGGATGGTGAGGGCATCTATCGTCCCCCAAGGAGTGTTGAGATGCCATTTTTTTTCTTTATATTTAGAAAAGGAAGAGTGATGAGTAACGTGCAAGTAGTTTCGTGTTGAGAGTAGGAAGAAATTATATTGGAGAGTATCTGGGCCTACTGGCGGTGTTACTGAAACACTGAAAAAGTTCTGCAAAGGGGAATGGTCAGAATCTAGTCCCGAGGGCTGATGAAATGGGAACTCCAACTCCCCCTATCATCAGCTATCCATCCACCTTGGGTGTACTGACCTGTATGACTAGTGCTACAGTTACTTAACAGTAGGTTGTGGGTAGTGGTAGTCAGTGGTGGGTATGTGGAAGGTGGTGGGTGGATTGTGGATAATGGTGCTCAGTGGTGGGTGGGTGGGTTGTGGGTTGTTGTAATCCATGGTGGGTGGGTGGGTTGTGGACTGTGGTGGTCAGTAGTGGGTGGATGGGTAGTAGTAGTAGTAGTAGTTGTTCCCTAGGCAGTCTGGCGGAACAGCTCCGAGTCCCTTAGGAAGGCCATGGCCGGGACCGGGCTTTCCCACATAGCTCTCAATGAGTGTAAGTTGTGTTGTTGGCATAGGTGATTGTGTGTAATGCAGTCTTCCATAATGTGCTTAATAGTATGGGGTGCTGTGTTGCATCCTGGACAGGCATCAGCGACGGAGTCATCCAGCCTCTTCTGGTAGCTTAAGAGGGCTGGATGGTGCCCACATGTCAGCCTGGCCAGGTGGACCCTGTCCTCACGAGGAAGATAGGATTCAGAAGGGTGGATGTCAGAAAGTCGTGCATGCAGCTGTGTGTTGTCTTGAAGTGACTAAATGGAGCGGCGAGTGATCTGAGTGTGGATGTGCTTCTGGATGCTGGTCTGAGGTGGGCGAGGGGGGAGAGATGACAGTATTTGTGTATGGTATCGTGTGCTGGGTGTTGTTTTGATGTTCCTTGTTGTGGGTGGATGTGCTGCCATGTACTGTAGTGGATGCTGTGGGTTTGTGGAGGCTGCAGCAAGAAACTGGGTGCCTCTCATGTCTAGGTGATCATTGACTTTGAGGAATTTGGTTTCTTGATGTAGGTGGTCTGTGGGTGTAGTAGCTGTGCAGCCTGTGATTATTTTTAGAGCTTTGTTCTGTATGGTCTGTAGTGCATTGTAGTGTGTTTTGGTCAGGTTAGAAGCCCAGGCAGGGCTTGCATAATTCATCACCGAACGTATATATTGTTTGTATACTGTGGTGGTGGTTTCTTTGTTGTGTCTGAATGTTGTATGGGCAAGTGACCTTAAAGCATTGAGTCTTGGTGTTATTTTATTTTTAATGTTTGTGATGTGTTGTTTAAATGACATTGACGTATTGTATGTTACACCAAGGATTTTGTGTGTGTGTGTGTGTGTGTGTGTGTGTGTGTGTGTGTGTGGTAGGGGAGTGTTGTTTATGGTGAGGTAAGGGATGTGTCTGTGTTCTGCTGTCCAGTTTGTGAGAAGAGTCACTGTAGATTTGGCTGGGGCTATTTTGAGCCTGTTTGTGATGAACCATTCGTGTAGTGTGTTGAGGTAAGGTTGAATGATGTGTGCAGCTGTGTTTGCATTTTGGTGCGTACATGTAAGTGTTATATCATCTGCATAGGAAGCTATGTGTATCTGTGGTGTGTGGGATGTGGGTAAGTCGTGCACGTATAGGTTAAAGAGTGTAAGGGACAAAACAGATCCTTGGGGGACGTCGTTTGTGAAGTTTCTGATGTTAGAAGACTGACCGGCAAATGTTATGTGTGCACATCTGGATGCTAAGTAGTTTGCCAGCCATCTTTTTGTGTTATTGTGCATGTTTGTGTTGAGTATTTTGTTTGTGAGGTTGTGGCAGGGGATAGCATCAAAAGCTTTGCTAATGTCTAGTGTGATTAGGAGTGTTCTGTGTGGTGGCCTAGCTGAATTCATGCCGTCAAAAACTCTCTGCATAAGGTCTGTAAGAAGGGTGTTTGTAAAGTGTAGTGGCCTAAAGCCATGTTGTAACTGGGCTAGGGGAATGTGAGGTTGACTAGTTGTAGTATCAGTCGTTCAGTGACTTTAGAGAGGGTGCAGAGGACTGTGATAGGGCGATGAGAGGAGGGTAACGTGGGGTCTTTGTTGGATTTAGGAATAGTGATGATATTGCCATGCTTCCAGATGTTGGGTATTATGTTGTGAGAGTAGCTGTAGTTTGATATGTTGGTGAGTGCTCGTATGCCTTGTGGTCCTAGGTGTTTAAGGTGAATGTTTTTATGTTGTCTGGTCCACAGGCAGATTGCTTGAGGTTGTTAATGATGTGCTTCGTCTGGTTGTCAGTGAAAGGTGCGTAGTCTGGGTCTGTGGGGAACTGTCTCTTACGTCGGATGATACGTCGGTCTTCGGGATTAGGGTTTAGATGGCTGACTTGTGAAAAGTGATTGATGAGAGTGTTTGCCTGTTATTTGTTTGAGGGTATGGTGTCTGTTCTTGTGATGGCAGCGTGTGATTGTGTGGTGTTGCTGTTGGAAAGTGTGATGCTGTTTAGTTTTTTATAGAGTTTGCTGACGTTTGTTTTGTGGTCAAGAGTTTGGAGATGATTTTTCCAGTTTAGTGTTTGCTGTTCTGATATTTTATTGTTTATCTGAGTGTTGAGTTCTTGTATTTGTTGTATGGTGTCTTGTGTATGGGGTGTTGGGGAGTGTCGCAGTGTGTCCCGTTGTCTGATGAGGCCTTGAATTTCTGGTGTGAAGTTGGGGTTGTGTCTCTTTCTGTTGTCTCTAGGGATGTGCCTTTTGTCTGCGTTTGTAAAATTGTATTGAAAGTGGGCACAGCGGTGTTGATGTTTGTGATGGGTGTACTGTTTAGTGTTTCGAAATGTTATTCTGTTTCAGTTACAAAGGTCTCCCAGTTGGATGTCTTATAATTAGTGTATGTGTGTTTGTGGCCAGCTGGGGTGATTCTGGTTTTGGTAGTGATGATGTTTGGGAGGTGATCAGAACCTAGGGTTTTGACCACTCTCCATGATATAGTGGGGGCGAGGTTTGGGGAGGAGAAGGTGATGTCTGGAGATGATGGGAGGAAGAGGGCTTGGTGTGGGATATGGGTATGTTGGTCTAGACTGTTTAGTATGAAAAGATGATCTGTCTGGGATTGTAGTACCAGCCCTCTGTCTGTGTCAGGGTTGTTGACATGCCAGGTTGACGACTTGGCGTTGAAATCACCACCCAGGATGATGTTGGGTATGTTAGTGATGTGGTGTATCTGTGGATAGTAATTGTGTGGTACTGTGGGCGACGATTGGGGGGGAATGTATGTGTTAGCGATTGTTATGTGTGATTTGTTACCAGTGCGTATTTTAATTGATTGTATTTCTGTTGTGGTGTCATGTGGGGGGAGAAGTGACTTTGTGTGTGCACTGGTATCTGCAAAGTTGATGGATTTGTGTACCAGGGTGATGAGTCCACCGCCACTGCCGTCGGCCCGGTCTTGTCGAATGGTGGTGAAATTATGAAATGTTGGTGTTTTCTGTGCTCTGTGTAGTTTTGTTTCTTGTAAGATGGCAATGTGTGTGTTCTGTTGTTTGATGAAATTGTGTGAGTTCATGTTTTTTGGTGTTTATGCCATCTATGTTTAACTGAAGGATGTTTATGTTGTGTGTGCGATGTGTGTTGGCTGCTGCAGCACGGGGAGGAGGTGGTTTGGGTGGAAGTGAAGGTGTAGGAGGAGGTTGTGATGGAGGTAAGGGTTGAGGTGGATTAGGATGGGTTGGAATGGGAGGAGTTGGGGGACTGGATGGTGTGGGAAGGGTCGGTGGGTTTGGCTGTGGAGGTGTGAAGGAAGTAAGAGTAGGATTGGAAGGGGGGTTGATGGGTGGGAGGAAGGAGCATAAGGAGCAGGTCCAGGTGTTTGTGTAACGTTTTCTGGATGCAAGTGTTGTGCAAGTGTAATGGGTCCAGTTTTTGCAAGAATTGCACTGAACTGAATGAACCCTTGGTCTGTCGGCCCGACATGATAGGTTTTGAGCATGTTGGACATATGTATTTGTTGGTGGGTCCTGGATTGCTCTCAATGTCCCCGGCTAGAAGAAGTCGTCGAGAAATGACAGCCGGGGAGTCATTTCTCGGTGTAGAAAAAACGGTGTTGTTGTGTGTGTTGTGTTGGGAGATGTGGTACTTGCCCAGGCGACCGAAGCCACTCCCAGGTACTCGAGCCCCGTGAGGGGCTGGGGTGGTTTGCGGTGGTTTGGCCCCCATGCTGTCCTCGTCTTCTCTTCGACAGCCTCTGGGGGGTAGACCTACGACGAAAACGCCACCGCTCCAGGTCTGGGTGGGTGGGTTGTGGATAGTGGTGATCAGTGGTGGGTGGGTGGGTTGTGGATAGTGGCGATCAGTGGTTGGTGGGTGCATTGTGGATAGTGGTGATCAATGGTGGGTGGGTGGGTTGTAAATAATGATAGCAAGAGGTGGGTGAATGGGTAGTAGTAGTAGTAGTAGTTGTTCCCTAGGCAGTCTGGCCGAACAGCCCCGAGTCCCTTAGGAAGGCCATGGCCGAGACCGGGCTTTCCCGCACAGCTCTCAATGAGTGTATGTTGTGTTGTTGGGGTAGGTGATTGTGTGCAATGCAGTCTTCCATAATGTGCTTAATAGTATGGGGTGCTGTGTTGCATCCTGGACAGGCATCAGCGACGGAGTCATTCAGCCTCTTCTGGTAGCTTGAGAGGGCTGGATGGTGCCCACATCTCAGCCGGCCAGGTGGACCCTGTCCTCACGAGGGAGATAGGATTCAGAAGGGTGGATGTCAGGAGGCCGTGCATGCAGCTGTGTGTTGTCTTTAAAAGACTGAATGGAGTGGCGAATGGGTTGATGATAGTGGTCAGTGATAGGTGGGTGGATTATAAGTAGCAGTGGTCAGTGGTGGGTGGGTGGGTTGAGGATAGTGGTGGCCAGCGGTGGGTGGGTGGGTTGTGGATAGAGGTCATTGGTGGGTGGATGCGTTATAAACAGTGGAGGACACTCGTGGGTGGGTAGTTAATTGATAATGGTGGTCTGTGGTGGGTGGGTGGGTTAAGGATAGTGATAATCAGTGGTGGGTAGGTTCTTGGTGGTGGTAGTCAACAGTGGACGGTGAGTTGTGGGTGCAAAGTAGGGGGTTGGGGAGATAACAATGGGTGGTGGGTAGAGAGTGTGCAGCGGGCAGGTGGGGTATTGTCACAAGGATATTTCCCTTTGACGGTGATGAATTCTGCTACTCTTCCCTCCATTTTGCCCCACTTCATTCGACTCCTCTCACTTGCCCACTTGTTATGACTTCCATCACCTCACCCCATTTCACCTTCCTCTCCCCTCCCCTTTGTCCCTCACCCCAACCTCCCTTCCCATTACCCCTCCAGTAGACGCAGGCAAGGCAGGTTTAAGCTCATTAATATGTTATTTTTCTCTCCACCCACCCAACAGTTCGGTCACAGGACTGTTTTTCTGCCCAGAGTAATGTGGCTCAGTTTTATGGGGGAGGGAGGGGGACTGAACGTGTGTGTGTGTGTGTGTGTGTGTGTGTGTGTGTGTGTGTGTGTGTGTGTGTGTGTATGTGTAAAGACTAATCAAGGTTTACTTCTTTTCAGATATAATGGCTTAGTATAGCAGCAAGTGGTGGCCCAGCAGGAGAAAGCAATGCGTGTCGAATGCTTCACCGAAACCAGATTTGTTACTAAATTTCATCTCTACTTCAGCACCAGCAATAGAAGAAAACGATCATAACGGAGCAGCATCGCATAATGGTACAAGACAGTATTTTACAGTGTCTGGGAGTGTCCTAAACCCGACGAGCACCGACTGACTTGTGTAATGTGGTGGCTGAATGTCAAAGTTTTATCGATGCCCGTCGAATTAACTTTTTTTTAGTCTTTCTTTTAAATGATCCACGTGCTTGTTCACCGATAACTCCACTTGTATTTGGACGACCAGTGCTCTATTGTTTCGTGACATTTCCAGTCTATTTAAATGTCTTCTACCACTGTTACATGCTGTTATTCTCGGTGTTTCCAGTCTTAGCTTCTGCAAAATTGCTTTGATCTAGAGTGTCGGAGCTGGAGTCAATGAAGCATTTGACACGCATTGTTTTCTTCTATGGTTACTCTAAACATCACATCTCAAAAGACGCAAAATTTTATTAGCTTTTGCACCATATAAAGTAAACAGCATCTGTGTGTATTTTGTGGTTCTCCATGTAAAAACAGCCAGAACTGTTCAAATAGTTTTGTAACACTTTTAAAATGTATGTATGTAGGTATGTATAAGTCTGTTTTGTATGTGCACTTGCACGTGTGTGTGTGTGTGTGTGTGTGTGTGTGTGTCATTAAGACTCCCACCTTCCCTCACTAGAAAAATATAAATATATGTACTCTCACATTCAGTATTAACTAGAGAGAGTACAGGACACAGTAAAAGCCGTGGTTAATATGACTATAGAAGGCTAATCAAAGTTGACCATTTACGTGGATGGAAGACTGAAAATACCATCCAACTCCTGCCTTCAATAGCCACACAGGAAAAGGTCGAAAGTATTAAGGTAGTCAAGCGTTGCATAACTGCTTTGATGAGGATTACAGGCAGCCAGGGAATTAAGGTTATCATTAGTTAGTGGAAGCGTGGAATGTGAGAGAGTGATGCAACATTATGTCAGAAAGAAACTACAGTAGATGGAAAAAGTAAAGGGAGGTAAGCTAATAAAGGTACAAGCGTTTTGCAATCAACTTGTGATCAGAATAATTATGCAGAACCCTTTTTCCACTCCACCCCTCCTGCCAGCACACAAACAGTTCTGACTATATACTGCAGGACGTTCTGCCAAGAGGACTTCCAGAACAACGATGAAATGTTTCCAAGCTCCTCTTGCACCACTCATTTCGCTCTCCCTCCTGAAAGTCCAACCCATCTCCTCTCCTCCCTACTCTTGAATTCTCACTTGTAGACAGAAATACTTTCGGCAAAGTCGTTTTTGCATAGCCTGTTCTTACATATAACAAAAATAGGGACTTAGACTGTATATATTCAGTGGTCGTCTGTCGTAGTTTCAGGAAATATTGGGACTTAGATAAAACTGAAAACATGCGTTAGTGATCCACGCACAGTCGATAACATTACTCAAATACTGCATATTGTATTGAGTTATTACCTCTAAGGGACTGAGATAACCATGGTATCAGCTTAGCCACCCTATTCTCTTAGGAAGTAAATCAGCAACAGAAGTAATACACGTCCCCAAAGTTCAGTTATATATATATATATATATATATATATATGCAAACTAACCACAGGAGAAATGAAAGGAGCGACAGTGAGTACTTTCGTATATTACATCTGTCTGAAGATGTAATATACGAAAGTACTCACTGTCGCTCCTTTCATTTCTCCTGTGGTTAGTTTGCATACATATCTTCACGGTGAAGTGAAGTCTCTGCATATATATATATATATATATATATATATATATATATATATATATATATATATATATATATATATATATATATATATATATATATATATATATATATATATATATATATATAACATTGAAATTTTATTTTTTGTTTATTTTTTTTATTTATTTATTTACTTATATTTTTATTTATTAATTTATTTATTCATGATCCCTTTCCCCCCATCAGAAACGTATTTGTCCGGACCTAGGCTGCTCATTATTGACATTTAAGGCGAGGGTGAGCTGCCTCACTACCCTGGGTGGTGTTATGAAAGCAATATAACCCATTCAGTTCGATGATGTAAGCCTTTATGAACCACATCCGGTTGGGGCGCCTTAACGCAACTGACCACCAGACGTCAGTTGGGTATATGGTCACCATCCAGTGTAACAATTGATTTTCTGGATTACAAGAAGCCATATAGCTTATCACTAAATGCACAGTCATCTAAAGGCATCACTACATCGACTGAATGGGTGGTGAGTGTCCTCAGCTATCATTAAGGTAAAAAATACCGGTATAATAATGAAGATATGAATTACTGTATGAGTAAGTAAAGGTGCTACCTGGATGTTAAAATAAGTATGAGATTCTGAGGAGCAGGAATGACGGGAGTGGACGTGCATTATTTGTCAACGTATGCTGTAGCCTACAGTAACCCAAGTACATGAGTGTGTTAGAATATACTTGTGACTTGTACATAACCGAGTGAACAAGGAGAGAGAGAGAGAGAGGGGGGGGGGAAGATGAATTTATTGCAGTTTGAAATCATAGATAGGGATTGGAATTAAAGGAGACACATAAAGGGAACCACACACACACACACACACACACACACACACACACACACACACACACACACCAGCTGCATATTCTTGGGTGGCTTAAATGCAGTTACTGGCAAGGACAGGGTAGGCTTCAGGGTATGTGTAAGTCTCCGTGACTCTGGAACCAGGCATTCCAATAGTTCTTACTTTCTGGATTTTGCAAAAATCTGGAAGTTGATAATTGCTGGATGCTGGTTTCAGCAGCCTGATCTTCACCTCTGAAGCTTGTATTTCTGCACTGAAGGGGTTGCTAAAGAGACTGACCACATCCATGTAAGTAGTAGGTGAGGATCCTTTAGAACTACTGGGTTTTCAGGAATGTAGCATTCTTTGCTGCCGACCATATATTTGTTGCTATTCGAAGGCTGTAAATCATAACTGAGACCCTCAAGATCTATCTATCTATCTATCTATAAACCGACGCCCTAATCCCGCAAAGGGTGGCCGCAGGCAAAACGCCTCCAAGTCGCTCTGTCACCCACCATTTGACTACCTCCCTCCAACTCACCCCACCCTCCCTCATATACCTCTCAACTCCATCCCTCCACCTCATCCTCAGTCTCCCCCTCCCTCTCCCTCCCTCTACCTCACCTACATACACCCTCTTAGTCAGTCTTTCATTCTCCATTCTCTTCACATGTCCAAACCACCTCAGTGTATTTCTCCTAATCTTCTCAACCACATTCACATCCACCCCACAACGTTCCTTCACTTCTTTATTCGTCAACCTGTCACTCCACGTCACTCCACATGCTCCTCTCAAGTAACTCTTTTCCACTGCTCTCACTCTTGACTTGTTCCCCTCGTGCAAGGTCCACGCCTCGCTTCCATACGTCAGGGTAGGGATCACAATACTATCATGCAGTGACTTCTTAACTTCCATACTCACCTCCCTATTTCTCATCACTGCTTTCAGTGTACCAACAACCTTCCTTCCCTGCTGTACCCTTTCACGCACTTCATCCCCCAAAGTTCCATCCTTACTCATCACACTACCCAAGTACTTAAATGCACTCACATTCTCCATATCCTCACCATCCAACCTCACTGCATACTCTGTGACTTCATTCCTCTCAAACACCATAACTTTACTTTTGTTTACATTAACTTTCAGATTCCTCCTCCTACACACTGTCCCAAATTCATTCACCAAACCTTGCAACTCCCATTCATCTTCACTCAACAATACTGTATCATCAGCAAACAGCAACTCTGGAATCATCCAAATCCCACCCTCATTCATTAGAGCCACCCCCACATCCACTGCCCTACCTTGCACCTCCTTTACAACCCCATCCATGTATATATTAAACAGCCGTGGAGACATCACACAACCCTGTTTCAGTCCCACACTGAGATCAAAGAACTCACTCAGCTCGCCGTCCACTCGCAACATAGCCCTAGCTTCCTCGTACATACTCTTCTCAGCACTCACCAATTTCCCCTCCACTCCATATATTCTTAATACCTTCCACATACCTTGCCTATCTATTCTGTCATAAGCTTTCTCCAAGTCCATGAAGGCAGCATACACTTTCCTTCCCTTCTCTAGATACTTCTCCACTAAACATCTTAGAACAAATATGAGTATTCTACCATATATTTTACCAGTCACACTAAGAAGGCAAATACCCCTATGGTTACCACATACTTCTCTCTCCTCTTTTCTTTTGCATAAAGGAACAATTATACCTGGTTTCCAGTCCTCTGGAACCCTTCCCTCTTCCCAGGCCAATCTACACAACTTCCATATCCACTCCACAACAATCTCACCCCCATACCTAAGCATTTCACTACACACTCCATCAATTCCTTGGGCCTTTCCCAACTTAATCTTCTTCATCGCTTCCACTACTTCCGCCCCACTGATCATTTCTTCCCTCCTCTCATCTCTTCTTCTCCCAGCCATTCCCCAACCACTTATACTCGCACTGCTCTCACTCTCTACATTCAACAAATCCTCAAAGTGCTCCTTCCATCTCCTCAATTTCTCTCTCTTCTCCAACAACAATCTATTATTCCTATCTTTCATCCCCCTACTGTTTCCCCTTTCACACTGCCTTACTTTCTTTACCTCCTTCCAAAACAATTTCTTACTCTCCCTCCATTTCACACTCAGATTCCTCCCAAACTCTTCATCCACTTTCTTCTTACTCTCCTTCACCAGTCTCTTAACCTCCCTTCTGCTCACATATACCTCTCTCTTCTCTCTCTCATCTTCTCCCCTACCTCTACTCGCTAACCATTCACTATATGCCTTCTTCTTTTGTTCCACAGCTCGTTTCACCTCATCATTCCACCATGCTGTCCCTTGCACACCCTTGCATCTCCTCCTCACTCCACAAACCTTCTCACATGCTGCGCCTATCTCTTCCATGAATATCTTACATACGTCTTCCACCCCTTCCATCTGCTCTAGCTCATACCTTCCCAATCTTTCTTCCACTATGCTCTTATACTCTGTCATTTTCTCACTATCTTGCAATTTCTCCACTCTTCTCACTGGAGCTGCTTTCTCCTGTCTTCCCCTTCGTCTCCTCAACCACTTTCTTTGCAGCTCTACCTTGGCCATCACTAAATGATGGTCCGAAACTCCATTCCCCCACCCTCTCCACACTCTTACAGCCAACACTTGTCTTATCATTCGCTCATCCACACACACGTAGTCTATCATTGCCTTTCGTTCAACAAGTTCACCATCCATCCTCCTCATTACTCTCCATGTATACCAGTGGATCATCTTATGAC
The DNA here is from genome assembly GCF_032717465.1 of Coenobita brevimanus. NCBI lineage: Eukaryota > Metazoa > Arthropoda > Malacostraca > Decapoda > Coenobitidae > Coenobita > Coenobita brevimanus. The sequence continues at coordinate 24,144,543 of NC_136991.1, read as the reverse complement.
GAAAGTAGGTGTTGGCTATTGCCAACCCCTTACAAGCACATATGTCCACCAAAGCACTACCATTCCCATCTACTTCAGCTGGCACACCCCACTGACCAACCACTCCATCCACTCGTACATTCCCAACTTTGCCATTCATGTCTCCAATCAACAGCATTCTCTCGCTCCTCTCAGACTTGTCCATACATGCTTTTACTCTCACCCAAAACTCATCTTCACTCTTGCCACTCGATCCCCTGTCAGGGCATACACACATACAGTCGCCCACGCTTGTATACCTACTTTCATCCTCACCCATGCAATCCTTGCACCCACTGTTCCATACTCTCTTATATTCTCCTTCCACTTCTTGCTTATCATCAGACATACTCCCTCTCTTGCCCTCTCATTCTCATTGACTCCCGCACATATACCTAAACCATATTCCCATTCTCTCACCCTTTCACCTTACCATTTAGTTTCAGTCAATCCACATATACCCACTTTTGCATCCTCAAGCACCTGAACAATCTCTCTCTCTTTCACTTCATCATTCACTCCACTCACATTCCATGTTCCCACCCTGAAAACGTCCTTTGTCCGTTCCTTAGTCGTCAACATATGGTCCGTCCGGGTCTGAGGCGCTTTATTCGCTTTTTTAGTTAGTTCTTTTTATGGGGTGGGGCACTAACCCACCACCAACCCTTTTAGTCGCCTCGTAATACAAGCAGGGATACTGGGGGAGTATTCTTGAAACCCCCCTACCCCCAGGGGTAAACCGGGGACCCTCAAGATGCCACCAAAAAAACTCCATCTTGAGAAACTCAGGTATGGGGAATGTGTTTATGAGTATGCAGAGGCAACACTCTCAGATCAGTCTGAGGGACTCAGTACTGTTTAGGACGCTGTTGAGTGATGGGACACCTTTGAGCAGGTTACAATTGCAGTAGCTGATGAATACAGAGACGAGCGCCCAAGATCAAGAAGAGTGCTGCCAGACTGGTTGGCAATCAGGAGCAGGACAGGCTTCTGTCTGCTCAGGCAAAAGTTTCGCTGGGAAGGGGCGAGGAGAGATATGTCAGAGAAATTGCTGAGGTAGAGGGTCATTTTCATGCAAATGACCTTCAACTTGCTTGTCAAGCCTTTTCATGAAAAGACTTCACTCCTGTACCTACTCTTGGGTTAACTCTGTTCAAACTTCTTATGGACTGCATGAATCAGGGAGAACTCAGGACAGGGCTTGTTGATCTGAGTACTTTGAGCACCTTTATACGGCAGAACCCCTCCCCCCCGTGTTAAGCTCCCATTACTTAGTGCGCAACCACTAGCATCTATTCTACCAATTGATGATGCCATGCCTTCTTTTGAAAAAGGCAGAGGCTGGGTTGAAAAGTGGTAGTCCAGTTGGTATTTATATCCCTACGAAACTGACCAAAGCTGGGTGCAAAGCCATGATTTGGGGATTACATGTAATCATAGAAGCCATTTGGCATTCTGGTGTCATTCCACCTGACTGGGCAAGTGGTTTGGCTTTCCCTGTCTGGAAAGAGAAGAGACCAACATGACTGCAGTAATTATTGAGATGCTACTGTGTTCACTGTGCAGGGCAAGGTTCTTGCTTATATGCTCTTGATGCATATCTAGGGCCATTTACTACAGTTTCAGAGGCCTGAGCAATCTCGATTCATGCCCAAGAAGTATACAGTTGACCAGATCCTTGCGTTTCGAGCTCCCATGAAACGCTGTAATGAGTTTCGTCAGGGACTGCTTGCAACCTATGTCAGTCTCATGAAGGCATTTGACTCAGCAAATCAAAAGGCACTATGGAAACTCCTCCAACTGCATGGGATACCACAGGACTAATCCAGTTAATTGTTAGTTGGCCTGTTTTCAAACACTGAAAGTGCTGCCAAGTGTATGTGTGAGAAGGGGGGGAGGTATCCAATTTTCTCCCAGTAAGATTTGGAGTAAGACAGAGATGTGTTCTTGCCGCTTGCTTCTCAACACATGCATGAATTGGATGGTGGGTTAGACTGAATCGGGGTTACTGCGGAGCATCGGTTAGTAGTTTCAAGGTTACTGTCCTTGACTATGCTGATGATACATATATCCTTGTAGAGTTGTGGGGAACTCTCCTTAGTACTCTGGCATTTAACGAGAATCCTTAGCCACTGGGACTAAAAGTCTCGCGGACCGAGACCAAGTCCAGGCATTTCGTGGATTGTTGAATGAAGCAGTACAGTCTGTTTTGGCATGTGGAGAGGGCATAGAAGTCTTGGAAAGACTCACTTATCATTGTAGTATCGTTCATACAATGGTAGGTCATCTGAATAAATTACAGATTATAATAACATCAAGCCATTAAGCCACCCTCATCTGTGTGGGCTCAAACCCATCTTGGATGGATGAACGACATGCAGCTATGACACTTTTTTTTTTTTTCGGATCTACGCATCCCAGCCTACTGCAGTGTTGGTGGTAGTGGTTGACATATATATATATATATATATATATATATATATATATATATATATATATATATATATATATATATATATATATATATATATATATATATATATAAATGGTTGACACACACACACACACACACACACACACACATATATATATATATATATATATATATATATATATATATATATATATATATTGAAACAGGGATGTGTTATGTCACCATGTTTGTTCAGTCTGTATATGGATGGGTCATAAAAGAGGTACAAGGTAGGGCAGTGGATGTTGGAGAGGCCCTAGTGAGAGAGGGAGTGTTTGGAAATTCCCTGTTCTGTTGTTTGCAAATGATACTGTGTTGTTAAGTGAAGACGAAGGGGAGGGCTTGGTGGATGAGTTTGGGAGAGTGTGTAAGAAACGGAATCTAAAGGTGAATGTAGGGAAGAGTTAAGTTATGGTCTTCGAGAGAAGCGAAGTCAATGTATGTACACTGAGGTTGGATGAGGAGGAAATGGAAAATGTGAGTACGTTTAAGTACCTGGGTAGTGTGATGAGTAAGGATGGTAGTTTAAAGGGTGAAATGCTTGAAAGGGTACAACAAGAAAGAAAGGTTGCTGGTTCCTTGAAACCAGTGCTGTCATGACTCAAGACGCTGCCAGAATGTCATGAATTGGCAGTGGCCGCTGCCTCTTGTTAAATCTGCTGAAAAGACTGGTTTATGTGTACACAGCTAACAATTCCTCACTCAGGCTAGTCATGGCACTGGGTAACACACAACGGAACTCACTTAACTCTTCCTGAATGATTTTACGAGAGACAGAGAACTACTAGACTCCCTGAGTGTAACACAAGCCTCTCCCAGTAGAGTATCCGGTAGTAATACGGAGCCTTTAAGAATAACCTGAAATCCTGATGATATATATACGGGCCTACATCTCACATTTTGATGGCAGCGAAGTCAAGAACACGCTTTCTCTCAAGTTCGTCTACCGTCAAATCCAATAGCCTGTTTAGTGACTGTCTGCCATCTGTCACCAAATCTGTCTGTCACTGAACCAGTTTGTCTCCAATACTCTCTGTCATTAAGCCTCGCATCTATACTTAACACCATATGCTGTATAAATAGGTGCTGAGTTAGAACTACTCAGTAAAAAGTTTTTTCTATGATCTCCGGACCAATAATCCTTATACATTTCATTGCTTCTCTTTCGCGATTAAATTACTGTACTTAAAACAACTTCCCCAGATTATTTTTCATACTCCCGATTTTCATTAACTAAATTCATCCACACAAACACTTCGTTTGTAAATAACTTACATATAAACACCCTCCTTTGTTATCTGTTATTGTCCATAATAGTTTTAGTTTTAAAAATCTCTTCACTTGTACTCATTTAGTATTTTCTTTGTACATATTTTTCCCACTCCAATTAATATCTTAATGACATTTCCTTACTTTAAGAAGAATAAATTGTCTGAAGATGACACACATACTTCCGGAGATGAAATAAAACCGATCCAAATTGAGAGTTCACACGACAGTCTTACCTGACAGAAACGGAAAGACTTATTTATGAGAAACAGCTCAATCAGCTGAGTCCCAGTCATATCCTACTCCCAATACAGCACATATTTCTTAGTTACCTCCTCCACTTCTACATTTTTACATATGACGTCTCAACCTGCAACCCCTCCTGCCCCCCAAACGATCATCTTGGAAGATGTATCGCATCCTAAATTCACGGGTATGAATCCTGCTATTAGTGTGTATGATTACATTAGTGATGTCCAGTCTGCAGTTACAAAGGACAGTTACAACAGACAGTGCTAAAATCGCTTATCTTAGAAGCAGATAAAATGATATGTATTCCAGAGTGGGATCCCTCATGAGATGTAGATTCTTGGGAAAGTTTACTCCTTTTGATGAATGCTGTAACAAATTTGTAGAATTATTTTGTAACCACACGAAAACACGATGTTTGATGAGCATCTGCAAACCATTGCAAAGTATGAGACAGGATACGTTCATCCCTCATGAACAAAATACGCTGTTCAAGGCAGCTGTAGTATCAGTAGCTACAGGAACGGAACTTTTTGAGTCACTGTGAAAGAGTCCATGGGCAGAAACTAATGATATGGGAAAAACTATTTTAACACTAAATAATGTAGCAATGTTTTTTAGTTATCTTATGTTCCTAAATCGTCATAGCAAAGATGAATTCGACACTGCATGGGAGATACAGTTTTCTTCTAGGATTAGCATAACCGTATTAACTGTACAGATAGAAGAAAAATTTGGTATCATACCCACTCAACCAGTTCGTACAGTTCAACCAGTTACTAGCCCAACACCATCTTTTTCAGTCTCAAGGCCAAGGACACGTTTCACTTCCACTCAACAGACAAAACGTCACATAAGGTTCACCAGCCATGTCACGTGCAAGCCTTGGGTTGCAAAGCAGCTTCTCTCATGACCGTGCCAGATCCAAAAGCAGAAATAAGTTTGTTAGTCCTGTAAACAAATAGATCATCGCGTAGTTCATTGTTACAAGAGACTAGGAAATGAATGAGGACACTGGCGTGATAGTAGATCACCTTCACGATCATTCAGTAGTAAGTAGTGTACATATCACAAAAGCTATCACTATTTCACTAGAGAATGCCGTGCCCTTGCCAATACACAGTCGGGGGAAACCCCGCGCCAGAACCAACAGGATCCCCTATAACAACAAAAATTTCTGAACTCCCCATAAGCCAAATTGGTCCTCTGACTCATTTAGGTGTAGTTACCCTAGGCAATTGTGAAGGAGACCCTACATCATTTCTTATGGACTCTGGGTCTGTGGGGAACTTAATAGCTGAATCCTCCCGAGACTGTAATAAAAGAGAGATCAAACGAGTTTGGGTCTTTCACAGCTGAGTTTTATGTCACAAACTAACTCCGGTGTCCTGCAGATGTTGTGATTGGTACTGACACCATGGCTCAGCATTCTGTTGAACTGATGCCTGTTTAGAGTGAGTTTTACGCCAGGTACCCCTTTTTTGGATAAGGGCTATGGCGTTGCCCCTGGGTAGAGGACTTCGGTTTGGAGCGTGTAGCATTTTATGACCGGATGCCCTTCCTGATGTCTACCAATGACCCTTGGGTGGATTCGATCCTCCGACCCTTCGGTCAGAGCGGAGCGCTCTAACCCACTGAGCCTGCCTGTTTGTGGTAATATTACAATAAAAGGACTTTATGTATCAGGTATAAACTGCCCCCATCCTGTCCATTCACAGGTAAAATCCGTGACATAGTCTCTACCATAACTCCTGCTCCAAAGCCACCAGTTGAGAGAAATGAAGATAATTGAGTACCAGTATCTCGACACCCCCTCTAAGAGTGACACAATGATTGACTCATCTACGTCTCATTTAATTACCTCAGAGAGTCTGAATGACATTTTGCAGCACGTAGAGATGAAACGAACAGTGACAAAATGGTGCACAGTTTTGCTGCCACACAACTTCACGAAAGTCTCTGTCTGCGTTGTAGGTGGGAAAAAAAGGAGTGAATGCATTAACCTTACCTGAGACGTGTTGTGTGAATGGTTTAACATATGAGTCAGAATTGTGTACCGTGTTGGAGGATAATTTGTGTTATCTTTACCTACTAAGTGTCACCAATGTTCCACTAGAACTTAAAAGTGGAACAAAAATTGGCGATTTCCTGGCATAGCCATCGGATGTCAAGGTGTGCCAGGATATACCATTCTCTGTAACTGCTAAGGAATATGATGATGATTTACATGGTGTATATACCACTGAAAACTCCATAGATTCTGCTACGACTCATTCAATTGGTTTTATCCTTCAAATAAAGGCGGGCGGTTTCCTCAGTATTGTATAAAGACCAATTAATTAATATTTTGCAGATCTATAGTAAAGCTGTTACCTTACCTAGCGATCCTATGGGAAAGGCCAGTTTCATAAAGCACAATATTGAATTGATTCCCTGTACTCAACCAGTTTATGTCCCGGCATTAAGATTCCCCCATGGCTTATGAACAGAAACTGACGAGATAGTACAGGATATGTTCAAAACATCAATGAATACTCCGTCAGTGGAATGAATAGTCGTCCGTGGAATAGTCCACTTTTCCTAGTCCCCCAGAAAGGAGATGAGTTTAGACCTGAAGTTGGCTATCTTAAACTCTGTCACTGTACCCGATCGATTCCCATTGCCAGTCTTAACTGATTTACTGGAATCACCTGGCGAGAATAACGTTGTTTTCACATCGCGTGACTTACGTAGTGGCTACTGGCACGTAGAAATGGAAGAGTCGTCCCTCCCCATAACTGCATTCAGCACCTTTTCTGGCCACTATCATTTTAAAAGGCTTCCCTTCAGTCTTAGACATGTTCCATTAGTGTTCATGAGGTTTATCCATTGTGTATTCAATAGTATGACTGGACATTGTCTATTTGCATAGCTAGATGATAACACTGTAGTGAGTAAACCAATCCCTGAAAATTTTATCAAATTGCAGCAAGTTTTTGATCGCCTCCAAATGGCAGGTCTAAAAGTTCAAGTCAGCAAATGCAACTTCCTTCGTAAGAGAATTAAATTTCTTGGGCATGTGGTTCATGCTGACGGTATTCATACCTCAGATGAGAAAGTTAAGGCAGTTTCTACCTTCCCAGAACCTCCAGTACTGATGATGTAAGGAGTTTCCCTCGATTAAGTGGCTACTATCAGCGATTTATTCAAAGTTATGCACAGATCGTTGCCCCTATTAATAAATTTCTTAAAAATGAAACTTTTGTTTGAAATGATGACCAGTCTCATGCCTTTGAAACACTGAAGACAGCACTTATTAAAGTCCCAATTTTGGCATTCCCTGGTTATAAGAAGCCTTTTCTTCTCTGCACAGATGTATCAGGTGTAGGCCTAGGCGCAGTACTGAGGCAACTTGATCATTCAAAGAGGAAATGTGCCCTCAGTGCCGCTGAACGTAACTACAGTGTTACTGATTGGGAGGATTTAGCAGTTGTTTGGTCTCTCAAACTTTTCAGAGACATAATCAACGGATACCCAGTGCATATCCAAACAAATCTTCTCCCACTTTGTGATTTACTCATGGGATGAAATCGTACCTGACGTTTAGCACGATAGTTTGTTACAGTATTATCCAAGACTTCAATCCAACCTTTGAGGACGTGCCTGGTAAATCTAATGTAGTTGCAGATGCTCCTTCATGACATGGAACTGCATCAGTCTTACCATATCAACCATGTAAAGTTCCATACACCACTCTGACCTCAGAGTGGTGTATAGACCTTTTGCGGTCTAAGACTATTCCCTTCCTAGAGTCAGGAGATGCTTCTACCTTACCTATTCTGCCAGTGTCAGTAGATGATCTCAAGTTAGACAATGACGTTTTGTACAGGAAGACATCCCATACCGGAAAGGACATACCTAATAGAGAGGAACGTCAACTTGTTGTTCCCACTGCTTTAATACCTGCAGTATTCCACATCATCCATAGCACACCTCATTCATCCCATCTGGGAAAAGATCAGTGTATGACACAAGCACATCTTTCATTATATTGGACTATTATGCGTGAGGATATCAATGTTCATTGAGATTCCTGTGTCCCTGTAATCGTCATAAAGGTCAACCGGATTACCTGCTCCATTCTTACTATATCCAATTCCATCACGTCCATGGGAAAGTGTTTCTACTGACCTTCTTAAATTGCCTCTTATGGAGTCTGGTGCAGAGTGTTTGTCTGTGGCAGTTGACTATTTTTCATGTTATTGTGTTTACGTAGCTCTCCAAGACAAGACTGTTAAGAGTGTTGTAGTTGCCTTCAATGATTGTGTTATTTGCCCATCCACTACGTCATCCACTGTTATTACCGATAATCGCTCGGTGTTCAACAATAGTCTTCTTGTTGAGATTTGTAAGCAGTATAGCAGCAATAAATATAATGTCATACCCAACCACCCGGCTTGCCTTGCCGAAAGACAAAATCGTAAGATGCTGGAGTGCTTGAGGTACTTAGGTTTTCAAAGCACCTGTTGGAATGGGTGGATACCCGAAGTTGCTTCTTCATTCAATAGCTCCATCAATAAATACTGGCGAAACTCCATTCTGTATCTTGTATAGATTCAAGAAAAATTTGCCCTATTCAATGCTATTATCAAAACCTAGTCCACTCTATAACGTGGATAATTATATGAAAGTGAAACTGACAGACTTCCAGAAAATACACCAGTACATAAAGGCTAATCTGGCCTTATTAATAAAGAGGATATGTTACATTGCCAGCATAACTCTGCATCACCTATCATCATTAACGTTGGGGATTTATTATTTTCTTGTTTATATACTCGTAGTTCTAAACTAGATGACAAATTTACAAGCCCATATCGTGTGATATCTCGTAACGGTAACAAATTTGAGATGAAAGACTTGTCATCTGAGAGTAAGTGGGTTCATGCAGATGATACTTCGACCGGGAGGAAAATCAGGAAAATAATGCTTCTTCTTTTTCTTCTTTTTCTTCTTCTTCTACTTCTTCTTCTTTTTCTTCTTCTTCTTCTTCTTCTTCTTCTCCTCCTCCTCCTCCTTCTCCTCCTCCTCCTCCTTCTCCTCCTCCTCCTCCTCCTCCTCCTCCTCCTCCTCCTTCCGCCCTTGCTACCTCTTCATCACCTTCTACTCTACCTGTTAATGAGTACAGACAAAAGCTTCCTCAGCAACTCAACCCTCTGTTGCTTGTCTCTTCCTCCAGCAGTCAGGACCACTTAGATGATCTGAACATTAATCTAGATTCCTTTTATAGGCAAGATGTTGTGGAGAGTGTGGACAGCCCTGCTGGCACTAGCGCGTTCGGATCATCTGTGGGTAATAAGGATAGAGATGGGGTCCTATGCCCAGGGATATTGGTAAAGCCCTGGGGGCAAGTAATGTTAGTGGAGGATGTCATCTCAGTCCATTATGATCTTCAGAGTTGATGGCAGTCACACAAGAACTTCTAAAATTTGCTAGTCAACTGTCCACTATACGATCCCTACTTGCATCCTTGGTAAAGAAACATATGAATGATCTTTTGGGGGTTCCACCGTACGAACCTCTTCAATGGAATCTTGTTTGGACTGAGAAAATATTCATTAGTTTAAATGCCTCCCTGCCTTATAGTGGACTTATCGGAAGATCACATTCACGCATAAAACGAGATCTCTTTGATCTCGGTGGTAAAGTCCTTGGTGGTGTTTTCGGCCTAGCAATATCTAGTGGGGCAGTGGATGAGAGAGGTCAGTGTTTGGAAACTCCCTGTATTGTTGTTTGCAGATGATACTGTGTTGATAAGTGAAGACGAAAGGAAGCTGCAAGGCTTAGTAAATGAGTTTTGGTGAGTGTGTAAGAAACGGAATCTAAAGGTGAATGTAGGGAAGGGTAAAGCTAATGTTCAGTGAACGTACAGTAAGGATGGATATTTAGAGGATGAAGTGCATGAAAAGGTACAACAAGGAAGAAAGGTTGCTGGTTCCTTAAAAGCAGTGATAAGAATGGAAGTGAAAAAGTTGCTGCATGAAGGTATTGTGATATCAACACCAGCTTATGGAAGGACCTTGTTGGAGGGACACAAGTCAAGAGTGAGAGCAGTGGAAATGAATTATTTGAGAGGAGCATGTGGAGTCACATGGAGAGACAGACTGACAAATAAGGAAGTGAAGGAGCGTTGTGATGTGGATGTGGATGTGATAGGAAGCGTTAGGAGAAACACACTGAGGTGGTTTGGCCATATGGAGAGGATGGAGAGCAAGAGACTGACGAGGAGAGTGTATGTGAGTGAGGTGGAGAGGGGAAAGAGGGAGCAGGAGGCCAAGCATGAGATGAAGGGATGGAGTGGAAAGGTATATGAGAGAGGGAGGTGTGAGCTGGGAGCAGGGCAGTGAAATTGCAGGGGGCAGGGCGACAGGGAGGCGATTTGCCTGTGGCCACCCCTTACGGGGTTAAGGCGTCTGACAATAGATAGATAAATAGAATATCTAGTGGATCTTCAGCATATCATGAACAATTGGAAGCATTTGCTTCAACTTTGGAAACAAGCGATAGGTTGCTTTAATGTCCACCATAAGTTACTAGGTAACACTGTCACACACATGAATAAATGGGCACCCAAGTGAACAAACTTCCGGATATCTTAGAAAAATTAATGAAAAAACTAATGTTCAGCTTTCACTTTGATTTATTATCTCAGTCCCTCCAGTCATTAATGTTATAAGTAGAGAATCTTATTCATCTGTTAGCAGATGCTGTCAGTGGTAATGTTACCCTGGACTTTGTTCCGACTTCCTTTTAGTTTTGTAATGGGCTAGAACTAACTTTAGTTTTGATCCCACTTTTTCCTTTCACCAGTCTAGAATTGTACCGTCCTGTACTAGAAGATACCTTCCTTTCCACGACCATCAAGGTCCATATTCGTGTTCGTTCTGCAGTCATCCTTGTTCTCTTCCAACTAATTCTCTTCTCTCTGTCTTTCAGTGACTCTCTTTATACTACATCTGTGTATTCTGAATTCATTCTCCTATTTCACGACCATATGCCTGTGGCTTTTGTCCCGTCAGACCTCTTACACTCGTGTTCGTCCTTTGCTCAATCCCTTCGTCTGTGTCCTGCGTTCCTCTTTAATATCCCTCCTGTAATAGCTTCCCCTTGTGAGAATGCTTTAGTACGTAACCTTTTAGTGAAGCCTATTGCTTCTGCATGTTCTTTCATTCCTGCTCCCAGCGTGCCCTTTTTCCATACTCACTTAGACCATGCACATCAACTTCATTTTCGCACACCGTCTTTTGTTTGTGTTACGTTTCCGAACATTCCTGTCAAATCACTCGAAGCTTCTGGTCTTTACATCTTCCCAGACTAATGCTCTGTCAAATCAAATGCTCTCTCTGTTTACCCAACCTGTCAACACTATGCTATTCACTAACCTAACTCTTAAATCTTTGCATCTATAAATATCTCTTCTATTTTCCATATTGGTAATGTAAGTATTACCTCTCCTCAGCTAGACACCATTGATTACTTAAACAATTTTGGCTTTGTGAGTGTTCAGATGCGTCACTTCCTGCATCACTCTTTTTAATCCCCCATTTTATAAATCCTCCTATTGCACTTTACTAAGATTTTATATTACGGTGGTTTTTGTCCATTGCTGTATGAAACGTATGGAAAAAAGACTCCATGAGATTAAGTTACAACATGGAACAAGGAAAACAAACTTATAAAATGTGAAAAATGAAGTGAAGAAATTGGACCCTGACGCTGAAGTTGGAGATTTGAGTGGGAACATGATGATATGAACAACCCGCAGCCCACTTCACCTCTGCTATATACTGTTGATTTGTGTGAAGACGTGTGGACACCCAACTTATGTGAACATTATTTAGTTATTATGAAACCTTATTCTCTCGAGATACCATTGTGAATCCTGTACAGCCAGCTGTTATATTAACGTAGTATTATTTATCATCATGGTATCATATGTCAGTATTTAAAATTCTCTTATGTATATGCATTAACGCAGTTAAATATTCTCCTTGTTAACTAGTATGTTCTTAGTATAGTATATTGTCATATACTTCTCTTGTCATTCACTGATACTATCAGTGTTGTTTAATTATTTAAACTGTGTTCTATTGAACTCTACGTCCATAACATTTCGGGAGACATATTATTTAACCGGGGGACGACAAATGTAAGTAAGCGAAAGTTTGTTGTTTAGTCGTCATGATTCAGACGTTGCCAATATGTCATGAAATGGCAGTGGCCGCTGCCTCTTGCCAAATTTGCTGAGAAGACTGTTTTATGTATACACAGCTGACAATTCCTCACTCAGCATACTATGGCACTGTGTAACACACAAAGGAAACTCACCTTTCCCTGCATGATTTTAGGAGAGACAGAGAACTGCTAGACTCCGTGAGTGTAATACAACCCTCTCTCAATAAAGTATCCAATAGTAATACAGAACCTTTAAGAATAACCTGAAATCCCGATGGTATATCTATGGGTTTACATCTCACATTAATACAACTGTCCTCGCAGAACGACAAGGGATGTTATGTTTTTGAGCAGCATATGTCCGAGAATGTGTGTGTGTGTGTGTGTGTGTGTGTGTGTGTGTGTGTGTGTGTGTGTGTGTGTGTGTGTGTGTGTGTGTGTGAATTAATAACTTTTTTTCTTATTTTAATCGTTCTGGGTGGAAGGGCTGCGAGACCGCAAATGTGCAAATCTGTTGATTTCTAGAATAAGTCAAAGGCCTAGTCACAGGACTGGTCAAATTTTGATCTAGAATAATTAGCTTAAACAGTTTTTATCCAATTTAGACCATATTCGAAAACGGGTTGAGGGTAAGGCAAGAAATATGTGATTCAGTTTCGAGAACAATAAGTAAAAGTCGAGGCCGCAGGACAAGGTGAAACTTCGACCCGTGCTTGTGCTTGTTAACATAATAACTCATACAGATTTGGTCCAACACTAGCTAAACTTGGTGGAAGGATTGAAGGCCAGGCAAAGAGTAAACCTGTTGTTTTTATAATATAGGCAAATGGTCAGAGTTAATGGGGGTAGTCGTCTTTATCAGATTCAGCTTAGACCACACTTTGTAGAAGGGCTGAGGATAAGGCATGAAGAAAAGATTTCGATTCTGAGAATAACCGCTCAAAGGTCAATGTCACAGGGGAAACTCAAAGACAAAGGTCACAGGGCAAGGCCAACATTGTTCTGATCTGATTTCAACCAAACTTGGTGGATGAATTATGGGTCAGTCAAGAATGAAGTTATCAATTTTTGAGAGCTATTAGTCAAAGATCAAGATCACTGAACAAGGTCGAAGGTTGATCCTTGTGTCTGTGTGTGAACAGAACAAATGAATCCGATTTAGACTGATCTTGGTGAATGAGATAAGGCTCGCCCAAGAGGCTGACTTGTTTTTCAGAACAATAAGTAAGGTGAAGGTCACATGGCAAGGTCAACTGGCACAGTTTTTATCTAGTGTAGATTTAATTTTGTGGAAGAGGATACTGAGATTCAATTTTGAGAGCAATAATCAATTATTAAGGTTACATAGAAAGGTCAAATGTCAAGGTCACTGGCCAAAATTAACACAACAGGTAAGATCTGATTACAGCCAAAGTTAGTGGAAGGGTTAAAGTATAGGCAAGAATTAACTAAGTCAGCTTTGAGAGTAACCTATCGAAGGTCAGTGTCAGAGGGCAAAGTCAATTACTCGACCCTTAGCTCAGTTGGCGAGAGTGGGTGTTGCACTCTCTCAATGTTCCTTCTTGTTCGATTTGGGGTAGGTTTTTGAAGCTAGAATGATTACTTACGGTCTTTATTAATGGCTCCAAGATTATGGAAGGCCTAAACTGAATTAAAATTACTTGGCCGTAATAATAAACATCTGTAAACAGAAGGCATCACACTGAGGCAGGGAGCGATCAGAATTGTCTTATTCACCCCTGTGGATGCAGTAAGGCTCCTTTCTGTGTGTGTGTGTGTGTGTGTGTGTGTGTGTGTGTGTGTGTGTGTGTGTGTGTGTGTGTGTGTGTGTGTGTGTAAGGCAGGAATCGCACATGCAACATTTACCACAGTTATTCCTTTGACAGCAGGGTTCTCTTCACTTGAATAGTCATTTGGATATACCTGGAATATCGCAGACTTCTTACTTGCTCGGCACAAGAGTCAAGCGAAATTTTTTTGTCATTTCTGTGATGACTCATTTGGAACAGTAAATACTGTCTAATCTTACTCGAAATTATATACTTAGTTCCCAATTTGCAGTCAAGAGATCATAAACAGAATGGACTGGGAGCTTTTCCCTTTCATCACCTCTCTCATTTCAGTGATTCCCATTACCCTGTCTCTGTTCACCGCAGCGTTGCATCACTGTACTATTGTTATTACATTCTGATTGAATGCCCTCTCTTAGTACGTTGTCCAAGCAGTATCCATTTATCACACACTTTCCTTTCTTTGATTCAAGTCTGATGCAAGATATTTTCGATATCAGTAACCGAGGTTCTTCACATACACAACTGATCAAAGCCAAAATAGTGTTCCTCAGTCTATCTCTCACGTTTCCCACAACCTCTAGTGTTTCAGATGCAGCGTACCAAGGGGCTGCGGTGATCAAGTAGTGGAATGCTGACTGAAGGATGCGAGACTGATCCCAGACCGGGACGGGGAACAGTCTGTGGGTCAGAGTTTCGTTAAAACAATCTTAAATGATTTTTGACAATACCCAATGACATATCATACAAACACCCCAATTCTTGCCATCATACCACCTCTGAATAAGACAGCTATGATGTATTTAATGTAGGCTGTGGCTGTTAACACTGTAATAGTGGCATTCGAGGAAGACTGCTGAGCCTTTAGGAATAACTGATTTATGTTGTTGCCAGAGTTAGATACAATAAGTGGCATCTCGAAATGAACAGCTTTTATTTATTTTCCCTTTCTCCTGAAAGGAACCATGCTTCGGAACTTGAAGCCTATGGTTGTTTTACCATACTTAAAACAAACACACACATATACAACCATGTAGACAGGTAGCAAACGAACAAGGAGACAGTCATCAGTAGGCAGACAACGAAACGGCCTGGCAGGGAAGTAACCAGGGAAAGTGGTAGGCAGCAGTAGACAGGATGGAAGCAGTAGACTAGCAGAGCAACAAGTAGGCAGACAGGTGGACAATAGCAGACAGGCAGGCAAACATACAGTGAAGCAGGAGAGCAGTCTGAAAGGATGCAAGAAGGCAGACATGCAAGCAGCTGTAGCAGTGCAGGAACACAGGAAGACAGGTAGCTGTAGACATCCTGACAGCAGTAGACAGGAAGATAGCAGTAGGCAGGTAGGAGGCAGTAAATAATAAACAGCAGTAGGCTGGCAAGGAAGTAGCCAGAAAGGTAGGAAAGGAGTTGTTCGACCGGCAAACTGCCAGGAAGGCAGACAGGCAAGTAAGCAAGCAGTCAGGCAGTAGCAAACAGGCAGGCAGAAGTGCATATGCAGGCAGCAGCAGGCAGACAGGCGGCACTATGCAGGTTGGCGGCAGTAGGCAGGTAGGTAGATAGATAACAAGAAAAGTGAGACAGGCAGACAGACAGATAAGCAGCGAAGCAGAGAGGCAAGCAGGAAATCAGACAGAAGTAGTGAGGGAGGCAGACAGTAGCAGGCAGGCAGAATGGCAAACAGGCAGGGTGGCAAGCAGGGAAGCAGGTAGCAGTAGGCAGGGAGGAAGGCAGGCAGGGAGCTGGTAAGGTTAATACCGAGGCAGCTGGCGTGGGGGCACCTGAGAGCAAGCAGGCCAGGCACCGGGTGTGGACAAGTACAGAGAGTAAGGGGGGGAGGGGGCAAGGCAAAGGGAAGGGAGAAGGAGAGAAGAGAAGGAGGCAAGTGAAGGATAAGGGGGAAGGTGGGTGGAGGCAAGGGAGGAGGAGGAGGAGACAAGTGAAAGATAAGAAAATGGAGAGAGAAAGAGGAGGGGAAGATAAGGAACTGAAAGTAAACGGTGAGGAGGGGAAGCTGAGGATCAGGAGAAAGGAAAAAGGATGGGAAACGAAAGATATAGAGAGAAGTGAAGGGAGGGGGGGGAGGAGGAGAAGGAGCACAGAAGTTAAGAAGAAAGTGAAGGATAAGAGAGGAAGGTGGAAGAGGAGGGGGAGAACGAGGTGGTGGAGAGGATTTTCAAGTTAAAGGAGGAGGAGGAGGAGGAGGGAAAGCTGAGTAAAGGGAAGTGAAGAATAAAGGGAAAGGAGAATATGAAGGAAGTTAAGATTAAGGTGAAAGACGAAAATAAGCTGAGAATAAGGAAAAAGGAAAAGAGAATTTGAAGATAAGGAGAAATGGAAGGTAAGTTGAGGAAAGGGAAATAAAGAGGGAGGAATGAGATAAAAGGAGAGGATGCTGAAGAGAAGAAGAGAGACTGAGAATTGGGAGAAATGACAGAGGGTGACGGAAGATAAAGAGAAATTAAGAATAAAGGAGAAAGGAAGAAGATGGAAAAAGGAGGAGAGAGATGGGGAGAAAATGAAAAGTAAGTGAAAGTGTACGATGGGAAGATGCAGATGGGAAGGAAGAGAGAGAAGGACGTGAAACTGAGGATGGGAGCAAAGGAGAAGGGCAGTGAAAGATAAGGGGAAAGGACAAGAGGAGGACTAGAAGAAAAAGCTGCCAACAAGGAGGAAAGAGTTGGAATATACAGATAGAGAAAAGGAAAGTGGGTGGAGATGTAGACAAGAAGAAAGAAGAGGGATGGGGATATGCTTGACAAGGAAAGTGGAGAAAGGAGAGGTTAAATATAGAAAAGGGAGAGAGATGATGCGGAATACAAACTGTGAATAAGAGAAGGGTGAGAGGGTAGTGATGTGGGAGAGAACAGGTAAGATAAAAATACGAAGAGGGGAGGTAAATGTGGGAAGGGAGGGTGAGAGTGAGGGGGTGAGAAAGGAGAGTTAGAAGGCAAGCAAAGAGAAGGGGTGAACGAGAAAGAAAGGAAGAAGGAACTGGAAAAGATGAGAGAAAGAATGGAGAATATGTATAATTTGAGAAGTATTGGAATAAGAAGAAAGTAGACTAGGATGAGGCTAGAGGGAGAATGTCAGAGAGTGATGAGAAAGAGCTTGGAACAGAAAAAGGAACAGGGGAAGTACCGTGAGAAATATGTGATGAAAAGCAAAGATACAGAACGAGAGAGAGAGAGAGAGAGAGAGAGAGAGAGAGAGAGAGAGAGAGAGAACATACAGTATATATGTGAGTGTGAAGAGAAAAATGTGGAGAAAGTGTATGATGAGAGAAGTATGAGAACACTGTGAGAAAATATGAAAATGAGGAGAGAAGGAGATGGCATAATATACAAAAAAAAAAAAAAAAAAAAAAAAGAGAAGAGGATGGAAACAGAAAGGATTAGACGGGAAATATCAAGAGCAACAGGAGATGAAAGCAGGATAAGGATTTTAGGGGTGGGAGAGAGTATGACAGAAGGGGAGACATAGACAAAAGTATAAAAATAACGGGGTTGTACGAAAGAGGAGTAAGGGACAAGGTAAAGGGAGTGCTAAAAAAGCGAGGGGGGAGGGGGGGGGTTCGAGAGAAAAGTAAAAAAATGGAGGGTAAGGATTCGGGGAGAGAGAGAAGTTATGAAACAGTAAAGAGAAAACATGAGGAATACTCGTACATAAAGACAGAGAAGTATGAGGAATAAGCAAGAAACGCCAAAGATGAATAGAGACGAAAAAAGGCATGAGGAGGGAGAGGTACAAGGAGAGAGAAGAGAACTACTGAGAGAGCTATAAAGATATGTGTTTGGTAGACAGTAACGTAGTGGAGTGTGCTAAGGTCGTGTGTCGATAAGAAGGAACACACACACACACACACACACACACACACACACACACACAATAACGTTATGATATTTAAGGTATGATTAAATACTGCGTCCCTTCCGTTCAGTGCGAGTCTTCCTCCGAGATAAATAAAATAATATGAATGACAAAATAATAATCACTCTTAATGAACTGTGGGGAGAATAAGTTATAAAGGAAGGAATGAAAACAGAAAATTGGGTGGTTAGAGACAGGCAGACAGACAGATAGATAAACAGACAGACAGACAGAGATACACAGCAAGAGACAGAGACAGACAAACAGACAGAGACAGAGATTGACAGAGTTAGCACGATCAGGTAAATGTGAACAGGAAACCAAGAAGTGGGTGGATGGAACAATTATAGCAGAGTGCAGAAAGGGATAAGAATAGAAGGGAAGAAAAAGGAAACTGGGAGGAAGAGTAAAAGAGGAGGATGTGAAGGACAAGGGGAAGAGAGATGAGGAGGGAAGAGAAGAAAAAACATGTGGGAGAGAAGTGGGAAGGGAGGGAACAGGGAAGTTGGAGGGGGACGCTATTTCTGGTTGGGGTAAGAGGATAGATTGGGTTAAGGAGGAGGAGGGGGAGGAGAGAGAGAGAGAGAGAGAGAGAGAGAGAGAGAGAGAGAGAGGGAGAGGGGGGGGAGGGAAGGGACAAAGTTAGAGGAGGGTGGAGGGGAAGTGGGAGTGGAGGTATATGGTAGAGTGGGTAAAAGAGACTCAGTGGATGAAACGGGGAGTGATGGAGAAGAGGTCAGTGGGAAGGAGGAAAGGATGGGAAGAATAAAGTAGGGAGAAAAGTAGGGAGGCAGAGGAAGAGTAGAGAGTAGGACTGAGGAAGGTAGGGAGGGAGGGATTGGAGAAGGGAGGGTGAGTCTGTGATAGAACAAGATAGAGAATGGCAGAAGTGAGGGAAGGCAGGAAGGGAAAGAATCAGGGAAGGAGGGATGCAAGGAATAGGTTGGGGAAAGTGGGAATAAGAGGTAGATTTGGGAAAGAGAAAGATGGAAGACGAGAAAAAAATGAGGGAAGGATGGAGGATGAAGAGAGAGGGCAAAGGGGTTAGGACTGAGAGAGGGAAGGATGTAGTACTGAGGGCGAAGGGGGAAGGGAATGAGAGAGAGAAAGATGGGGAGGAGGAGGGGACAAGCTGGGGAGTAGGCTGAATAAATTATTGGGTAGGAGAGGGGTAGAGGGATGGAGATGACGGGAGTGTGGTTGAAGCAGGAGGTTATTACGTAGGAATACGAAAGGGGGGAAGGAAGGGAGGAGGTTTCAGGTAAGAGAAGAGTGGAGCGACATAAGAAGAGGAAGAAACATTAAGATTATAATTAGGTTTGACCGCCTAAATATAAGTACATTACTTTTCTGATAAGCAAACCCAGATTGTTTATGTCTCTTCAAAGTACTTTGCCATGCTCGAATAATTAGGTTTGGTCGTAGCATGACGTAGTCTGATAATTAAACCTTTACGGCTTGAAGCATATATCACCTTCCACAAATAAAAACTGCCATAATAACCTGCACAATAATACAAAATACATGCATTATATTATACTGCAGTTTCGGAGTATGCATATGACCATATATATCCACATATCCAAAATCACACACACACACACACACACACACACACACACACACACACACACACACACACACACACACACACACACACACACACACACACACGTATACATACATACATATATATATATATATATATATATATATATATATATATATATATATATATATATATATATATATATATATATAATCCGTACTAAATGCTCCCAACTCTCCAACTCGAATTCTTCCCGCTCCTTCTGGCACCTTGTCAAAAACCTTTCTAACAACTTTACCTCATCATCCTTCCCTTCTCTTTTCTACTCTGATGGTTCTGTAGCTATTTCTACTACTTATAAAGCACATCTCTTCGCGCAGACTTTCTCCTCCAATTCCACCTTAGACGATTCCGGTGCTGTTCCTCCATCACTTCCCGCCTCTGACTTCCTCGTGGCTGACATTAAAATTTCTTCAGCTGATGTATTTTCTGCCATCACTGGCCTCAGTACTAACAAGGCATATGGGCCTGATGGAGTCCCTCCTGTTGTTCTCAAGAACTGTGCTTCTGTGCTTACATCCTGCCTAGGCAAACTCTTTCGCCTTTGTCTGTCAACTTGTACCTTTCCATCTTGCTGGAAGTTTGCTCTCATTCAGCCAGTCCCAAAGAAGGGTGACCACTCCCAACCCTCTAACTATCGTCCAATTGCTTAAACGTCCTGTATTTCAAAAGTTTTCGAGTCAATTCTCAATAGAAAAATATTAAGACATCTTTCCTATCACAACCTTCTTTCCGATCGTCAGTACGGGTTCCGTTAGGGAAGCTCCACTGGCGATTTTCTCACCTACCTTTCAGACTCCTGGTCATCCTCCTTTCGGGACTTTGGCGAAAGCTTTGCCATTGCACTTGACATCTCAAAGGCTTTCGATCGAGTCTGGCATAAATCTTTAATTTCCAAACTGCCCTCTTACGGTTTCTATCCTTCTATCTGTGCCTTCATCGCTAGCTTCCTTTCTGGTCTTTCTATAGCCGCTGTTGTAGACGGCCATCTTTCTTCTTCTAGATCTATCAACAGTGGTGTTCCTCAGAGCTCTGTCCTATCACCAACTCTCTTCCTTTTATTCATCAATGACCTTCTAAGCTGTACATCTAACCCTATCCACTCATACGCTGATGACTTCACCCTTCACCTTTCCATTCGGTTCCCGCAACGCCCATCTCAGCAGTTACTTCAACAAACAAGGGATGAGGCTATGGCACACCTAATGTCTGACTTAGCTCGTATCTCTGACTGGGGTAAAAATAATATGGTTGTTTTTAATGCATCTAAGACTCAGTTCTTACACCTATCAACTCATCAAAATCTTCCACAGGTATACCCACTAATGTTTAATAATATTCAGCTTAATCCTGCATCATCCTTGAACATGCTTGGGGTTTCATTTACTCGGGACTTATCTTGGAAAGATCATATTGCATCTATTGTAAAATCTGCTTCCAAGAGATTGGGTGTGCTAAGCCGACTCCATTCTTTTTTTACCCCTGCACAATTGTTGACTCTATACAGGGGTTTTATCCGCCCCTGTGTGGAGTACAACTCTCATGTGTGGGGAGGCTCCTCACATACAGCTCTTCTCAATAGGGTGTAGTCAAAGGCTTTTCGTCTCATAACTCTCCTCCTCTTACTGACTCCCTTCAACCTCTGTCTCTTCGCCACACTGTTGCATCTTTATCTCTTTTCTATCGCTACTTTAATGGTCACTGCTCCTCTGAACTGTCTGCATGCATTCCTCCACCTCTACGAAGGGCTCGTAGCACCCGTCTAGCAGCAAACTCTGATCCTTTTTCTGTTCAACTCTCTAATGCAAGACTTAACCGTTACTCCCAGTCCTTCATTTATGCAACAGGTCAGCTATGGAACTGTCTCCCTCTGTCTGTATTTCCTGCTGCCTATGAACCTCAGTCCTTCAAACGCAGTGTGTCCAGGCATCTCGAAATGAATCGATCTTGAATTTGGCTCTCTCTTGTATTTTGTTTTTCTCTTGGAGGGAACTGTTATTGCGGGCTCATGGCCTTTGGTTCCTTCTTCCTCGCATAAAATTATATATATATATATATATATATATATATATATATATATATATATATATATATATATATATATATATAGGTAGATAGATAGACTGATAGACTGATAGATATATGGATACACACAAACTAATACACACACACATACATGAACATATTCATACACATATTCACAAGTGATAATAAAGTGCATAAGGGAAGAGAAAAAGTTGATAAGGGACCGAAGGCCTAAGAAAAAGGAGGAATAGGGTACGAAAATTTATAATAAAATTGAAGAAAGAAGGGCGATGATTTACGTATGATAAAGCAGGAAAGGGAATGATTTATATATATGAAATAGAAAGAGAAGAATTAAATAAGCTCATGAACAAGAAACAAAGAGAAGAAAAAAAGAAAGAGAAACATGGATCAGATCAAAGAAACCATCAAAAAAGGAAAAATTTGAAACAGGTCCGAAGTAAAATGGCACTAGGAAAGTAACAAATATGACACTGAAAGACAAGAACGGTGAAGTCATTAAATGCAAAGATGGTGAAGAGAGCTGGAATTTTGCAAAGAACTGTTAGCATCAAAGACAGTAGTAACAATAACTAACTTTCCAGTTAACACAAGTGAAATACCTGAGGTAACACCAGACGAAGTAAACATTTCCCTTTAAAAATATGAAGAGGAAAAGCTCCGGGAGAAGATGGAATAGTAGCAGATTTACTGTTGGATGGCGGAGTAAAAGTACAAAACAGGCTCGCCCACTTATTTACTCAATGTATAAAAAAGAAGAAAATTCCTAACTATGGTGTAATGTTATTGTTATTTTACTCCAAAAGAAAAGGTGACTCAAAAGATCTTAGCAACTATCGACCCATTAGCTTATTACCTGTCATTCACAAACTCTTCACTAAAGTCCTTATGAACAGAATAACAACAGATTTGGGGGAAAACTAACTTCGTGAACAGCTGGATTCCGAAGTGGATATTCGACTACTGATCATATGCACATAATGAATCACCTAATTGACAAAACTACAGAATATAATAAACCATTTTGCTTCGGTTTTGTTCATTACGAAAAGGTTTTCGACTCAGTGGTGCACATAGAATTTATAGGAGGAGGAAGCTGAAAGTTAATGTAAACAAAAGTAAAGTTATGGTGTTTGAGAGGAATGAAGTCACAGAGTGTGCAGTGAGGTTGGATGGTGAGGATATGGAGAATGTGAGTGCATTCAAGTACTTGGGCAGTGTGATGAGTAAGGATGGAACTTTGGGGGATGAAGTACGTGAAAGGGTACAGCAGGGAAGAAAGGTTGTTGGTACACTGAAAGCAGTGATGAGAAATAGGGAGGTGAGTATGGAAGTTAAGAAGTCACTGCATGATGGTATTGTGATCCCTACCCTGACGTATGGAAGCGAGGCGTGGACCTTGCAAGAGGGGAACAAGTCAAGAGTGAGAGCAGTGGAAATGAGTTACTTAAGAGGAGCATGTGGAGTGACGTGGAGGGACAGGTTGACGAATGAAGAAGTGAAGGAACGTTGTGGGGTAGATGTGGATGTGGTTGAAAAGATTAGGAGAAATACACTGAGGTGGTTTGGACATGTGGAGAGAATGGAGACTGAAAGACTGACTAAGAGGGTGTATGTAGGTGAGGTGGAGGGAGGGAGAGGGAGGGGTAGACCGAGGATGAGGTGGAGGGATGGAGTTGAGAGGTATATGAGGGAGGGGGGGGGTGAGTTGGGGGGAGGGGAGTCAAATGGTGGATGACAGAGTGACTTGGAGGTGTTTTGTCTGCGGCCACCCTTTGCGGGATTAGGGCGTCGGTTTATAGATAGATAGATAGATAGATTGTGAGAACTAGGAGTAAATGAGAACAAAACTGCTCGAAAAAAATATAAAAGAGGGAACTGCTACAGTTAAACTAAATAAAGACTCGGAAAAAATTAAGACTGAGAATTATGTGCGTCAGGGAGATACAATCTCATCAAAATTATTTATAGCATGCCTAGAAAGTATTTTCAGAAAGCTAGGCTGGGAAAACATTGGAGTAAACATAGGATGGAGAAAAGCTAAGCCATTTAAGATTTGCAGATAACATTGTCCTAATCTCAGAAACAGCAGAGACATTGCAAGAAAAGTTAAATGACCTGAACAGATAGTCTCAAAGTACGGCTAAAGATGAACCGGAGTAAACCTAATATATAATCCAAATACACCAAAGAGCGTCATCAGAATAAGAGAAGAAATTCTTGAAGAAGACGAGGAGTACAATTACTTGGGCAAATACTAAAAATTAAAGAAAGACCATGATAGCGAAATTAAAAGACGCGTTACAATAGGATGGAAAGCTTTTCGGTAAACACAGAGACATCATGAAAAGTAGCTTGCCAGTTTGTATGAAACGAAAAGTATAACGAATGTATAATCCCAGCTATGACGTACGGTTGTGAGACCTGGAAACTGACAAAATCGACGGAAAATTAACTAATCCTTTCTCAGAGAGCAATGGAAAAGTTAATGTCGAGAATATCTTTATGAGACAGGATTCGATCAACTTGGGTGAAAGAGCAGACTTAAGTCAAAACATTATAGATGTTACAAAAGAACAGAAATAGAGGTGGGCAGGCCATGTAGCAAGAATAAGGGATAACCGATGTAGCAAGAGGCTGACTGACTGGACACCAAGAGACTGTAAGAGTAGCAGAAAAAGGCCACGCAGGAAGTGGAGAGATGAGATAGAGAAACTTGCAGGGGAAAACGTGGCACAGATTGGCTCAGGATTCGTGGAGAAAGTTAGGGGAGGCTTTTGATCATCAGTGGATTTGTAAAGGCTGATGATATTGGTGGTGATGATGGTGATGATGATGATGATGATGATGATGATGATGATGAGAGAGAGAGAGAGAGAGAGAGAGAGAGAAAGATATATATATATATATATATATATATATATATATATATTGTATATGTGTGTGTGTGTGTGTGTGTGTGTGTGTGTGTGTGTGTGTGTGTGTGTGTGTGTGTGTGTGTGTGTGTGTGTGTGAGAGCGTGCGTGCGTGCGTGCGTGCGTGTGTGTGTGTGTGTGTGTGTGTGTGTGTGTGTGTGTGTGTGTGTGTGTGTGTGTGTGTGTGTGTATTAAAGTCAAGCTGTGTATGTGTATGTATGTCTAAGCTTTTTTTTTTTTTTCACGAGAACAGTAATAGATATTGACGTAATTCACTTTGCATTAGGTCAGGGTATGTCCAGAGGGTGTCAGAAATGTACCATACAAAAATTCTGTCGATCATGCTCGAGGAGACGGCGCGAAATTGTCGGAAATCGCAGCACGCAAATGTATCGAAAAACAATGTTTACTTTTTTCAGAACTTATCATTGCAGGTTCAATAACGGCATGGAAACAGAAATAATGGTATTTGCAAACATTCTGTGATGGAAAAGGCTATTAGTTAATTCCACAATTCTTGGCGAGCAAGCACTAATATCATCTATCTATAATATATATATATATTGTGGTAGGTGGGGGCGCTCACCATCCACTCACTCGATGTAGTGCTGCTGTCGGGTGTCTGCCCTTTCCTCTCCCCCATCCTTCTTTCCTTCCACCCTCTTCTGTCTTCCTTTCCTTCATTCTTTCCATGTCCTTCTGCCTACGGGTAACTTTACACTCCCTCGTCTGTCTTTCTTTCCTTCATTCTTTCCTCTTCCTTCTGCCTGTGGGTGACTCTACACTGAGTGACAAGCCAAATGGTTTCCTGTACACCAAGAAACCATTTACTTCGTTGGCTAGTAACCATATAACTAAATTTTGGCGCCTGGTGGTTTAGTGGGTAATTATTGCGCTCCAATCGGATTGAGCCGGTGAGGGTTTATATCCAAGGGATGGTTGGGGTTAATTGCTCATGTAATGCCACTCAGGGATCAACTGCCTAGCCCAAGGATCCTACGCTCCTTATGGGGTAATGTAGGATTGGATGATGGATGGATGGATGGATATATACATATACAGTAGAGAGAAAGAGAGAGAGAGAGAGAGAAAGAGAGAGAGAGAGACGTATCTATATGAACAATACTGTAGTGTAAACGAGAAGAAACTCTCAGAAAGTACAACATCCGCGCCCACCAAATGGTTGTGAGCGCTGAATAACTGACTCTGCCCTGTGAACTTGAACTTACATAGATTATTCTCATGACCTAATTATTCGACGTCAGAATAAAACTGTTTAAGTGGGCCTTGCTCTGTGAATCTGACCTGTGACCTCTTGTTCTAAAAAAAAAAAAAAAAAAAAAGTGTAGGTTTACTCCTTGGCTGAACCTCAGCTCTTCCACCAAATTTAGTTATAATCGGATCATGAGAGTTTATTTTGATAACACGCACACACACGGATCGAACTTTCATCTTGTTCTGTGACCTTGAACTGTGACTGACTGTTCTCAAAGCTGAATCTCTTTTTTTCTTCTTTACCCTCAGTCCTTTTCCAAGTATGTCCAAAGCTGAATAAGAAT
Organism: Coenobita brevimanus; assembly: GCF_032717465.1. Taxonomy (NCBI): domain Eukaryota; kingdom Metazoa; phylum Arthropoda; class Malacostraca; order Decapoda; family Coenobitidae; genus Coenobita; species Coenobita brevimanus. The sequence continues at coordinate 24,118,531 of NC_136991.1, read as the reverse complement.
TAGAGTTTATCTTTTCGGCCAAATTATGACCTAGTTGTGACCTTGACCACTGACTCACTGTTCTCAAAAACAGTAGGTTCACTCAAGGGCTGACCCTTGACCCTTCCACTACGTTTGTTTATAATCGAATAAATGTTTCCGAGTTAGTTTTTTTAATCATACATACCCGGCCAAGCACTGTTCGAAACATAACATCAGCTCTTGCTTCACAAGCGCGAGTGTGGTTATGAATGCTGTACTTATGACGATGACAAGGGTTCCACTGATAATACCTCCCTCTCCCCCAGCTCCACCTCTCCTTCCCCCTCCCCGCTCCTCTTCCCCCACTTTCTTTTCCTGTCTCTCCTCTCTTTCCCATTAACCCCTCCTTTCCTTACCCTCTTTCCCCCATTCTTCCCCATTTCTCTTCCCGCCTTTTCTGATCCCATCCCCTCTGCCCCATATGACACATTCTACCCTCCTCCCAACCCAAGCTCCCTCATATCTAACATTCCACGTAGCATTAGTTCGCAGAGGAAGAAATAATTAATTAAAAATTAGATCATGAAAAAGGTTTCTCCCTTAGAATAAGTAAATTAATGTGGCGGTAACAAACATATGCTATAACAGTCGTCATGGTAGTGAAGCGTTAAAGGAGACCGCTTCCAACCCCTTCCTTATAGCCTAATGGGTCTCTCCTAACTCCAGCCGCGAGATTTTAATACACTCAGTCAATCAATTCTAACTCCAGTACAGTCGTTTGGCAGTTACAAGGATAGTACAGAAAAGACGTCATCGTACTGAAGGGATTAATGGACACTGTTTCTAAGTTCATTCGTGAGATCTTCACAAAGCTGAATTAAATCATATGACGGTAACAAGAATAAAACAAAAAAACATCATCATAATTGGATAGGTGAAGATGCAAGAAGGGTTAAAACATTATTGCTGTGTATCGTAATGCTTAAGCACAAAATACGAGAAACAGCATCTTTATATCAAATATCTTAACTCCTTCACTTACAGACCACCTCATTCATCGTACTCTTGCTATTTCCTGGTGATTTTCTCCTGAATAGGAGAGACACTTTGAAGTGAAGGGGATAAATGTAGTCTTTGTTAACCCCACCACAACGAGAGTTTTATTTGAAGCTGAACAAGATGGCCTGCAGGCAGCAAAAATGAAACGTAAAAGACGCCATCGTAAAGAAGGGTCAATTGTTCTAGTGTCGTCAGTTATAACAGAAGGAAAAAAAATGGAAATTGATGTCAGATGTGCTGAAGTCAAATAATAACATCAATTTATTGCTGTCCTTTATGAAAATTAAGAAGCACAAGTGCTTATTATTTGGCTTTTAAAACACTCATCTGGGAATTGAAGCAAGATAATTGTGCATGTGGTTTTTAATAATCAAAACAGTACGCAACCAACAGGCTCACTCAGATATTTTTTGTGCAAAAATTACAAACTGGCTCAGGAAGAAATGCTTATCTCCACATGAATGAAACTTTATGCCAGGTTCCTTTGGGCCATCATCACAACTGTCGTTTGGTTGGTAAGCTGTGAATTGTTTTGCCTGCACCATTTTAACTTTCACACTCAGAACAACTCTAGTGTTCTATTCCGGCTTATGCCACATAGATGAGAGTAAGTACACAAGCCAGGAAGTGTTAGTTCTGTCCCATTAACTCCCTAACGGTCCAGGCAGCTATTATATTCCAGTTGACACCAGATAATATTATTCACCTGAGAGTGAGTCATGACAGGAGCCTGAGAGAGTCATAATGTCCTTCGGAAGTGTTCCGTCCTTATGTAACTTTTTATCCTCTGTTCTGATAGTTATACATTATACCGATAGGTCCTCCAACTTCATGTTTTCTTAACCCTTTCACTTAGGTGACAATCTATTGACTTATTACTGCCATCGCTAGACGAGTTTAGTCAGCTTAGGAGTGACTTTTTCAAACCGGGGAAAGTTAAGTCACCATCAACTTCCTTCATGCTCGTGGACTCTCAAAGTTTAACAAAATCATCTGATGGCATCAAGAATAAGATAACGTCCGTGGCTGAAAAATTAATGGAATCTCCAGCATACCTGCTCCTATTTTTAAACCCGTTTGCTAAAGCACGAGGGGGTTATGTAAGTGGTTCGGCTTGTTTGCCTCTGTCATTCTGTCTGTCAGCAAAATTATAGAAAACCTATTGGCTGGAACTGCACTTAGTCTGACTTAATGGCAGAGCCGTCAGAGATCAGTTCATTAATTTTTGGACGAGTCATAAGTCGTTGGTCTAAGGGAATGTCGACCCAAATGTCTTTTAATCTGATTTTTACCAGCTGTAATGGGATGGGTTAAGGGACAAGAAAAGATGAAGTGATTCAGTTTTGAAAACAAACAGTGAAAGTCAAAGGTCACAGGGCAAGCCAAAGCTCAAACAGCTCTGGTTCGATGTAGATCTAATACGTAGAAGAGTTCAAGGTCAGCCAAGGATGAAATATTTTTTGTTAAAAAATAGGTCAAAGGTCAAGGTCAAGGATGGAAGTGCTGTTGACAGAAAAAAATGGATCTCCCATTTCATTACCCCCCACGATACCTTGACCATCTCCCTTTACTGACCTTCCTCAGTGTGACACTGACGCGGAGAGTAGGCTAGCAAACTCTTCCACACTCTTTTCTCTGTCTTCTGCACTGCTTAGCATAACGCCGGGATGGTATGGGGCTCAGATCTATTCCAGAGGGTGCAGGGCATACTGGTTCCCAGGCTGTTGTTTTCGCCCAAAAGAGAGGGGCCCGAACCTGGCAGTAACCTCCAAGGATGCTATGCTGTTATTGGGTGCATTATGATAGGGCAGTCACAGTGCCAAGGCGTGCTTTTTTTTTTTATGTGTCCGACTCTGGGCATAGGCTTCACAGCCTGCTCCCAAGGCCCAGTAGTCCTCCTACAGCACATACTATACACCTCTACATGTCACCACTTCGGCGCTAACACCAACCGTTCATAATGAATACATACTAGGGCTGTCTCTACCTGGACTTGGGAATGCAATGGCGGACGAGGCCTGTGGATTGCCTCCTCCTTTATTTACTCGATGCGACAAAAATGAAACAAAGCAAAAGCAGGTCATTGGAAACCATATCACAAAAGTGGCTCAGAGTGGCATTGTGGAATGTAGATGGTTTGACAGGTAGAAGGGAGAAATACTGGACTCTGAACAGGAGATGGGTGGATGTCTGCTGACTACAGGAAGTCAGGTTCAGGGAAAGGTCAGCTAGGATGATTCTTGGAAAGGACTGAAGTTATAAGCTATTTTGGCAAAGAAATTTAGGCAGATATGGTGGTATGGGTGTGTTGGTTGAGGAGAAATGGGTGGAATGTGTCATGAATGTCTATCTATCTATCTATTGCAAGATGCCATAATCCCGTAAGGGGTGGCCATTTGACTTTGAGTTATATGTTTTACGGGGAGGGGCACTAACCCTCCACCAACCCACTTGTTGACACGTAGAGAGCACGTATTGTTTGGTTATATGGTTACCACCCAACGCTGTAAATGGTTTCTTTGGCTTACAGGAAACCATTTGGCTTGTCACTCAATGTAAAGCCACCTGTAATGGAAATAAAAGCGATAAGAAGTGTCAGGAAAGATGGGAGAAATAGGAAGAGAGGAGGGCAGGCACAGAAAAAGAATGATAAAGGCTAAGGAAGAAGTAGGCAGCACTACGAGTACATCAAGTGAGTGGATGATGGTCGCCACCACCTACCATGAATGTAATGAGAATAAATGGAGGGATTATAGCCATGAAAATATTGTTTGGTAAACTCATGATTACAGTAATATTGGTGTGTGCTCTGCAGGTTGGCTTGGATGATAAAGAAAAAGAGATTCTGGGATGGCCTTATGTGTGGTTGGTGGTATGGGGGAGGATGATAAGACCAGTTTTGGGTGGGTATTTCAATGATCATGTGGGCGACACAGCTCAAGGATATGTAGGGGTGCACAGGAGATGTGCATATTGTAAGAGGACTGCAGAAGGGGAAAGGATACACGAGTTTAGGGAGACAATGAACATAACTGTGTGCAACATGCATTTTAGGAAAAGTGGGAGTAGGTTGATTGCACATGAGTCTGGGGGTAATAACAACTAGACTGACTATTTCCTGATCAGGAGGAATAATAGGTTGTTGGTGTCGGATGTTAAAGGTCTGCACTGTGTGCAGCAACACAAATTACTGATACCAGTATGTGACATGATGCTGAAGGAGTGGGCAGTGAAGAAGAGGACCCATGCACTCGAGAGGAAAATGTGGAAGTTAAACAATCAAGCAGTAGGGGATATCTTCTATAGCGGGATTAGTAGATTAGTGGCCAAACGGGGAGCTGTAGACAGAAGTGTCAGTGAGCAGTACAGAGATTCATTGTGTGGATGGACAAGAAATAAGATAACATGGTGGTGGGATGAAGGTGTAGAAGCCACAGTCAAGGAGAGAAGAAAGCTTTTCCGGGAATGAAGAAGGGATGGTCACAGAGAGGAATACTTGGCTGCCTATATGGAAGCGCAGATGGAGGTACACAGGGCAATGTCTGAGTCTCAGAATCTTTTACTGGATAATCTGAATATTGCCAAAAGGAACAATGTGGTATTTAAGGTAACAGCTCAGATGAAGGGGAAAAACAGGTATATCATAGGTGAGCAGTGTGTGAAGAATGATGAAGGAAAGCTAGTGGTGGACAGTGAGGATACTAAGGACGCCTGGAGATTGCATCATAACCGGTTCCTGAATGAGAAGTTTGACATGAGCAAGGAAGGTATGGAGTCAGTGGATCAAGTGTTTGATCCTCGGCCTTTAATAGATGCTGCTATACTTTGAGCATGGTAATAGATAGGATGCAGTTGGGGAAGGCGGCGGGTGTGTTTTAGTTGATTGCTGAAATGTTGAAGGCCTCACGAGATACTGTATAGGAGTCGGTTTGGTTTTTTATTTGATAAATTCGGTTATATACTGTATGAGTGTGTTGTCCCAGATGATTTGCTGAAGGGTTTGACTGCAAATGCTGTAAGGGGAAGGGTGATCCCATGGAAAGAAGAAATTATAGAGGCATAAAACTTTTGGACCAGGTAATGAAGGCAATGGAAAGAGCCCTAGAAGGTATGATCTGGGAAAGAGTGAATACTGATAAGATGCAGTTTGGGTTTACGTCAGCCAAAGGGACCACTGATGCCATTTTCATCGTTTGACAGCTTTAGAGAAAATACACAGGAAAGGAAAGGGAGTTGTACTTTGTTTCTGTTGATTTGGAGAAGGCCTGTGTTACAGTCCCAAGGGAGGCAGTGAAGTGGGCAATGTGAAAGCCTGGGATCAAAGAATGGCCCATTAGAATGGTTATGGTTATGTATGTAAGTGTTCGCACCAAGGTGACAGTGATTGCAGATTTGAGGGATAAGTATTCCATGAATGCTGGTATGCATCAGGGGTCAGTCTTGAGTCCCTTGTTGTTTGTCATGGTGCTTGAAACTCTCTCACTTGGCTTGATAAGTGGACTCCCATGGGAGATGTTGTATGCTGATGACTTGGTGTTGACTGTATAGGATAAGAGGGAGGCGCAGGAAAGATTTAGGAAAGATTTAGGAAGGGTTTGAGAGTACAGACAGATAAAACAAAAGTGATGATATCTAGGTTGGTGGTGTTGCTGTCAAAGTAGAGGAAGTGTGGCCATGTGCAATTTACCACAAGGGTGTGGAAAGTAGCTCCATCTTCTGCAGTGTTTGTAAAATGTGGATGCATAAGCTATATAATGGTATTAGAGGTAACCTGCGATATTAGGCTGATTTCGTGCATGTGGTGTGTCTGGGAGAGAATGCACGGACTTAAAGACATGAAAGGATTAATCATGCTTGAGAGTTTTTTGCGTGTGTGGTGGGATTTTGTTATCTGGGAACAGGTTACTGCTGGAGGTGGGGTTGCAGCTAGCCCTGTGGCTAGGGTAAGGAGGTTCAGGGAGCTGTTGCCTCTGCTAACACTGAGAGGGCTCTCCCTCCGTGTTAAGGGATCCTTATATGCTGCATGTGTCAGGAGCGTAATGCTGTACGGTAACGAGACCCAAGCAGTAAAGGAAGAGATTATATGTAGGCTCAAACGTACAGAAATGACAATGATTAGATGGACATGTAGCGCATCCTTGAATGTGAGGGTTAAAGGGGCTAGGATTGTGATTGAAAAGTTGAGAGAAAGGCTCGGACTTGAATGTACTGGAGTTGTGATGAGGGGTAGATTGAGGTGGTTTAGGCACGTTGAGAGGATGGAAGAAGACAATTATGTGCCAAGGAAGAGAAGTCTGAATATCGAGGGCAGGAGTGAGAGAGGCAAGCCAAAAAAAAAAAAAAAAAACTGGGGCGATGTCGTAGAGTGTGAACTCGGAGATAAGGGACTAAATAAAAAGGCTGCCCCAGATCGAGCAGCATGGTGAGCTGCCATCTGGTGACCTAGGCTGACTCTTGAAAGCAAGTTGGAGCCTTTACGAATGATACGATGTAGTATGACAAAAGATACAAATGCTCAAGGTCACAGGCAAAAGGCAACTTAAACACTATTGATCCAGTTTGAGTCATACTTGGCTAATGGGTTTCAGAGTCACGTACAACTAATATAATTCTATTTGGAAAGCAATCATTCAAAGATCAAAGGCATAGAGCAGGGTCAAGGGTTCTACCTTAAACCGAATGAAGGGCGCAGGTGTTGCTTTCTCTAAATGTTCCTTCTTGTTCTCTACGATTTTTATTGTGCAGTTTTGGATGTATTTATACAGAGGCAATCTCTAGAATTATTTAAAAAAAAAATATTAACGACATGAAAATGTTCTTTATCATCCTATGGATTCTCCTAATGTGTTAACTGTCTCTGACCTCTTTAACACACCTCTGAATCGGTTTTAAGCTATTTGCATTACAAGTTTATATTTTCTTTGTTCCGATTCTGTTCTCATGACTGATAAAACTTATAGTAGAGAGTTTTGCTGTCTATACAGCACCTTTGAGAATTACACATTTTTTTAATTGAATTTTTTTCTATGTATAGGAACAAGTGAAAATTTTTGCATTTCCTGGAACTTTTTCATCATGTATGCCTGTATTTGTTCCTCTGGTTTATGTTATTTATACCATTAGCTTTATATGTCAACATTTTTGGGGGGGAGGGGAATATGCAAGTGTTGCACGGTATGTCTGTGTGGAAGGCGCTATGCACATTATTTGTGTGGCACGGAAGGCTGAGAGTCGTAATGTAGTACGTGTTAAAGATGGTTTCGTAGCACTTTTTCCTCGGCGACTTATTTTGCATACTACACTTTAAAATGTTCTTGTATGTTATTTAAATCGCTTACATATCGACATGATTTGCATCAGTAATGTAAAAGTGGAAACGGAAGTACAGTGTGCTGAATAAATCGCTAGAGAACAGGTGTAACAAAATCTTCGATGTTACTTAGCGAACGTCCCTGTTTTCGAAGTTTTTCAGTGGGTGTGGCTAACATTACAGCATCCCGCAATGCCTGAGTACGTTCGGCAAACCACTCGTGAACTAAACTGACGTGCAAAAGTCAAACTAATCACCAAATAAGCTGGCACATCAGTTATGGGCGCAGATATGTACATATATTAGCATCACACCAAAGATTGCCAGCCGATTTTAACGGGCTAAGGAGTCAGTAATAGCATCTATGTATGCATCAGGTACTACTGAATGTCGAAAAAAAAAAAAAAAAAGTTCCTTTATATACATTGTCATAGTTCGGGTCATGGAAAAGAAAATCGTATGGAGAGTCATTAGTGACACTGTTCTTCTAAATGTTGAGCTCTATCTCTTTTGTTGGTTTTCAGTCATCGTCGTCATTATCATCATCATCATCATCATCTCTGAAATACATAAACTGGGAACAAACAGTTATGAGAAGAGGAAAGCACAACAATAGCAGAGTTATTAAAACAACACCAGTGAGTGGGTTACACTGTACATTCATTTACGCATCGTTATTCAAACTTTCCATATTCTTGGCTCCACCTGCCTGGCCAAGCGATCCATAAAATATGATCTTAATGTTTACGGGTCTAAAACCGGAATATAGACAGTTGATGAAAAACAAAAAGTGCAGACCCTTTTCAGGTTTATTCCTATACATATCTCATACATTCATTTCCGTACTTCGTCAATTCCTTTCTTCCAACAGCTTCTATACAGTACTTCGCTTTTTCACACATTTGCTCACCATATCCATTCATCTCCCTGGCCTTGCACATTTCCTCCTACCCACACACTCTCTTATATCTTTTTCATCATATCTCCGTTTTCATATCCATTAAGTCCCTGTGTGACCCTACTGTCAAGGCACAATCTTCTACCCTTTGATCCGTTTGATTCCTTACACTAGACCATTCATGAATCTTCATATTTCTTTTTTCCTCCAACCTACACAACCTGTTGCACTCCTTAACATTTTCACTAAGACGTCTTGTTTAGCTTCATCTTGCTATCTCCAGATGATTTTATTCACATTAGGAGACATTTCGAGATGGAGGAGATGGATATAGTATTAATTATTCTCTTCAGTAGGACAGGCCCTTCCTACCTTGAAGAAAGTCATCCGTTGGTAGTCTGGGTTAAATTATAAACACGTCATCGTAGTGGAGGGGTCAGCATTTATCCTTGTAATCATTAATACCCGCTTTGAAAACAATTATTTCATATCCTAACTGCCATTCCTTCGTAAAGAGTGGAAATGATGACATGCCTTGAAATTTTGCCTAGAGGCATGTTTTCAGATCGAGGGATATTTAATTTGCAAATAGCATGAATATAATCTGCAGGGACAGGTTCAAACCCTACCTCTAAGTGTAATACATTCACACTAGACAGAAATAATATACCAAGATGTATTTATTTTCATCTTGACACATCACCAGTAACTGTATATAATCTGTACCTCTTCATTCTGATGCCTGGGGGTTTATTACATCTTTGATAACAATAGACGATTTTACTCAGTTTTAGAAAGACCCTTCGTAATGAAGGTATGAATGGGCACAATGTCTTACCCCTCCAGTTTCAAGTATCTCTCTGGAGCTGCATAAAAGCATCTGGAGGTGGCAAAAATAGTGTAATGTGTTATCGAAGAGATGGGTTATGTGTAAAAGGTGCATCCACAGTTGAATATAATCGTCTGGCAGGAGTCAGATTGAGGTCAACAAGCTACTCTTATAATTAAGTTAGTTGTAAGTCCGTTAAGTCTAAGAACATAACTATAAGGTTGTTCCTGCTATCTGCAGACAATATTTTTTGCCTTAGATGACACTTGTTGAATTTGAGGAGTCAGACATTGCTTCAATTAACCCCTTGACTACGAATGATATCCCATAAGCTGAACGAAAATGATCTGGTTGTGGCCTGATTTATGTAAATATGACATGATTAAAGGGGTTAAACCTACTGCTAACTGCATTCAGAATATCTGCCCCGTTGATGTATATATACGTCCACATGTTTTGTCACTGTGACTCCCGTTGATGTTTATAAACGTGCAGCAATTGCAAGGTCCCTAATTTGCACAATTTTTATATTTCGTGAGTGATTTTTGGTAAGTATACACAGGACACCTTCCTTTACAAGATGCCAGGCAGGGTCAATGCCTTACCCCGCATGACCTCCCCCCCCGCACGCCATTGCCTCGGCAATTCACCTGTTACCAGTGACCTGGCAAGTAACATGCCGTGCCACGTTACGAAATTCAAGGCCAGAGTGATTCCCCAATTGATGACAATCTGGAGGACAAAGTTTACATAGCATTAGAGGAAGAAACAGTCAGAAATGATAATCAGGTAATGTCGCCAAAAAAGGTCAGGTATGTTGATGTGTTTGGTGAGTGAAACAATGCTTATATTGTCTATATTACTGTTTGAAAACCAGTATACTCTCATAATACATATAAATTCGTACCAAATAAATAAATAAATGCCATTTATGAGTAATGTGGAATAGTTACCCTCCAATAAAATTCATTTTCTTTGGAGCCAGCTTGATAGAACATACAGTAATGTAAGGGGTACTGCTACCTGTATTCAGTATTTTAAACATCAGGTGAGCGATTTCTCTATGAATTTTCGATGTTTCTCACCAAAAGCGGAGGTTTGAGCCAAAAAAAAAAAAATCCAAAATTGGTCGGGATGGGGGAGGTCAGTGGTGGAAAGTCAGTTGAGACGGGGCGGGTTAAAAACTGTGATGCAAATACTTTTCATGTGTTAAAATATAGAAGACAAGGTGGAAAACTTCACCTTTGAGTATATAACATTCAGTGAATCTAAATGAACATCACATAAAACTTGTCATACGGAAACATGTCATATTGAAAGATGTAAGGCATAAAGCTGAACAGAGTTTAAAATGGCTTTTAATTCAGTATCCATCACACTTGATTTGATGTGCGATGATGTAATATTTATGCAGATATTTACTAAAGTCCAAGTGCGGACAGGAATATAGCTACACAGTATATTTGGATAATAATGGAACTCCTGAATAATAGTTTTGGACAACTGTTACCCCCCCCCCAACATTACGTTAACGGGGTTTCAAAAGCCATTTCTCAACTGTTTCGTTACTTATCGTACAGAAGTGAATCGATTCACATGTCCGCATGTCCACAGCTATAATCATTACCTGGATAGTAAGTCACTGCATGCGCCATTAATGAATCACATGACTAGGACAAGATCCACGGGTTTGACATGTGGCTAGGTTTGAACAGGTGCTGGATTTTTTTTTCCCTAGTCTTAGTATTTCCATGGAATTCTATTAACACACGGAGAGGTCTCCCAGTACTGAATAAAAGTGTCTGGAAACAATGCAAATTAAATAAGAATGACGTCATTCAAATGTGGTGTTAGCTGGAATAGGATTCCAGAAGTGTCCAATGAGAGAATAACACCAAAACTAACCCTCAGGCTACTGCAATTCGCTCTCAGCTTCATGAAATCGTGTGGTGTTTGTTGAAATAAGAGAAGTGTCCACACCATGAGAGGGTTAAGTGGACACACCGACAGCATCCCGCCTTGACCATGAAGTTAGTACTATAATGCGCATCTCAGTTAGACATAGGTTCTCGTGAGCTTAGGAGGCTTTGTAGCAGTCCTCCTTATCCGTATGTTCTTCACTCTCCTCTTCCATGTTTGCACCCGTGCTCGCAAAGCGAAAGGTGTTATGTTTTACTCGACATTTTCTCTCTCTCTCTCTCTCTCTCTCTTTGGGGGGAGGAGAAGGGATGAAGAAAAAAGTTTTTATCCTGCTTTAACTTGCATGATTCATCAAATTAGAAGAAACTAGTGATAAGCATGTAACTGAACGATATGTGCAAAAGAGGGCTGAGTAATCAGTTTCATTCATTCATTCATTGCCAGACGCCATGCATCCCAAACGGGGTGGCCAAGGGCTCAGAGTTAATTGTTTTACAGGGAGTGGCACTAATCCTCCACCAACCCCACTCGACACGTAGGGAGAACGTTACGCCAACAGCATTTGGTGTTCCCAGGCGGTCACCCATCCAAGTACTAACCAGACCCAACGTTGCTTAACTTCGCTGATCGGACGGGAAGTGGTGTACTCAACGTGTCAGAAAGCAACCAAATGGCTTGACTAATGAAGTGACATGTATAGAGTGCCTAGAGAAATGTGTGATAAAAATCAGAATGATATTCTTCGGTTAATTTTGAGCAGAAATGGTTTATTTGCATGGGTCTCATTGTCAACTTTTACAGAGCTACAATTACTGATGACCTATTGAGTAAAAATTATCTTCCTTGTATTTTCTCAAGAAACTTATCAGTAACTGTGACTCAATAATGACTGGGCCTCGACCCATATTGATATAACATTAATTCATCAAAATTAGTCCATGAATAATATTCTGAAATTTCACATATGTCCCAGTACACCCGGTGCAAGTGAGAAAGCTGAAGACTTTAAGGGCTCGAAATCAGTTCACAGTCTTCTGTTTACACCCTTTTATGTTGTCCTCCAGCACAACCTCATCCAAGCTTTATTCACATACTCTTCAGATTTTTTAAGCTTTAGGCCACTAAAAAATAATGAGAGGATGATATGGGGGAAAATGTGAAATATCATGGTCGTGGGGCAAGGTAAATAGTTTTCCAGTGCAATTTGAATAATCTGGTGGTTGGAAATTATGATTTTTAATAGATGTATATATATTGAAGCCTGTGTGGTACAGTTGTAAAGTGTGCATTTTCGTACATGGGAGGACGAGGGTTCGCGCCCCGTCAGGGTAATAAACTTTGGGAGCATTCTTCCGGCCACGTACTGCTTTGGCGGACATAAGGGGTGCTGTGGTTGAACCAGTGTCGCATACTATAAAGTATGCTTGCACCCAGTCGGTTTGCACGGGCTGATTACACTTGGTTCACAGACTACACACACATTTAAAGCCACGCCAACTCTACAATGACACTTACAAGCACTTCTCACCCTACGTACAATCTCTACCAGACAGCCTAAGCCACTTGGTAGAGATACATAGGCTGCATCGTCCCCACTTTGGTCGGGATAGACAGGTCTTGTAGTGGACACTCAAACGGCTGATGATATATATATATCTATCAGTTAGACATACGTTCTCGTGAGCTTAGGAGGCTTTGTAGCATTCCTCCTTATCCGTATGTTCTTCATTCTCCTCTTCCACGTGTGCACTGATATATATATATATATATATATATATATATATATATATATATATATATATATATATATATATATATATATATATATATATATATATATATATTGCTTATGGCTGCAGATGTGTACGAGTATATTTGCATAACCTATTTAGTCTTGGGATTTTCCTACAATTGAAACAAAATATCAGTTGCTGGCTATGGTAACCAGGATAATATAGCACATTTGGATAATAGTCTAACTGGGATGTATGTATAATTAGACAGGCTATAACCCATTCAGTCATAGGGATTGTCCAGCATTTGAATAAAAGCCAGTTGGCTGTTGCTTAAGTTGAACAACGGATCTGAAGGATAAATAGGGTGATCCGGGACTTGTGCTAATTTCTCGAGGTGTCTAACACAAGTTTTGAGCATAAACTGCTATATAAACATATGTCTAACCCTCAGTCATTATGGAGGTACGTTTACTGATAACCCTATGGGCGAAAATGGTCTCTCTCATAATTCACCCATAAGGTTATCAGTAACTATAGCTCTGTTACATTTGAGAAACAGGCTGATGTTTATATAGATTTAATTTACTAAAATTCAGATATAGATTCACCTCCCGAATGTAGTGCTTATTTCTGTGTTTATACAGTTTTCACAATATAGATATATGCCTGCTTTGCTTTATTAAGCAGGTATTAGCGGGTATTTTCAGCCTTCGCTATACGAATATCTTATGAGTCACTAACGCTGGAAAGGACGGTTTCCTAGAGGCAGTCGGCCATTGATTCCTGTTTTATCCAGAAATGTTTTCTGTATGTATGAATGTATCACATTCATGTAAAGTATATGCTTTTAGTGATCTATATGTAGGTGTCAATAATGCAAGCATACTTATTTGTACTGAACAGAAAAATGAAATAAAAAATGGAACAGTAATTTTTCCATGGTTCGAGATGCAGTGTTCGTCATGGTAAAATACCAAGCGACTTGCGCATTTACATTGTTCTTATTGTTTATTAATGATCTTGCCACTATCACAAGACTATCTGTTTTATAATTCTTTTTTTAATCCTTTTTCAAGCTCACTTCCTGACAAACGCATGAGTAGAAAACATACTCACTGACTGTTATGCAAGTTCAACTCATGCCGTGAATACTTTCCAACAGCATTTTACGCCAGCTCAAAGAGTGAACAAAGTGAGGTTGGCACTTGTGGGGTGGAAGTGATATGGAGTGTGTGTGTGTGTGTGTGTGTGTGTGTGTGTGTGTTAGTGTGCGTCCACACGTGTACTCGAACATATGTTGGCAACACAGCTGGCAACATGTTTGGGAACATGTTTGCAACAGTACTTGGACAGATGCATGCAAACATGTTTCAGTGCAGCTTCGAACACTGGCAGCAGAGGCGATGGGATAAGTGTGTCCATACCAGGCAGCTGAGACTTCATCATGATGTTGCCAACATGATCTGAATGCTGCTGTTCCCAACATGCTTGCAGCGTGTTCGTTACTATTTGCTTACATGTTGCCAGAGCTTGTTTGAGCACACATGTGGACGCGCACTTATAGTTACATCCTCCACTAAAGAACACTGTATTCATCCGTGGTGCCTGCCTTCCAATTTGTATGGAAGGTCAGGAACAAACCAGTGTAAATATACAATGCATTCGTACAGTACATCATAGGTATAAATCTATCAAATCACCATTGTCTGTCTATCTACCTATCTATCTGTATGTATATATATATATATATGTATATATATATATATATATATATATATATATATATATATATATATATATATATATATATATATATACAGTATATATATATATATATATATATATATATATATATATATATATATATAAATATATATATATTTATAATGCAATATAATGTCATGGAGGGCAACCTAACACCCCCAGAAGGAGCCCACCGAGAAGCATATACAGCGAGCCTGGACTCTGGGCGACAAGGACATAAGTCCGCCCTGGCCGCGTGCCCCTATGACCCGGAGCTCGCCCGCCGCCACCATAGCAGGAATACGAGACTATCTTCCAGGCGAACCGACCACCAACAACAACGGGGCGGAGCTGTTACTCCAGCTCCAGTCAGCACCCCTGAGACAGTCGATAGCTGTTCAATCCTCCTACAGGAGACGGCCTGCAGCCACTCTGGAAGCAAACAGGAGATGGCTTGTAGCTGTTCCCGCCTTCATCAGGAGACAGCCAGAAGCCACTCAGAAGGTGCCCCTCGAGAGATGGCCTGTAGCCACTCAACCCTCCTACATGCAGCCGCTCCAGAGGGAACCAGGAGACGGCCTGTAGCCATTCTGAAGGTGCCCCTGAGTCAGCCTGTAGCCGCTCTCTCCCCCAGGCCACGGCTGGTAGCCTGGCCTTAGTGACGGCCAGTAACTCCGCCCCCAGAAGGCCACAGCCAGTAGTTGGGCCCAACAGCAGGAGACGCCTGGTAGCTGCTTCTCCATCAGGTGCTGACTCCTGTTCACCAACCTATGACCCAGAGGGAGCTCCCAGCCTGGAGGAGTAGGCCCCGTGACTACCACCGGGCTCTTCTCCCTGCAGCCAGATCCTGAGAGGACTTGCCTGATGAACCCCGATGTATGCCGACGCCACAGCCCCCTCCTGACGGTGTCTCCAAACACCGGGGACTGCAGCCCTTGGGACCTCCTGACCTCCCCCAGGACCTCCGGGCGGGACCTCCCTACACCCAGACCCCAAAGATCTTTGTCATCCATCTGGCACCTGAGCGAGAAGTTCAGGCAGCTATTCGGCCCCAGCCTCAAGGGCCAGACTCCCGCCCCAAGCCCCGAAAGCGCCGGACCCTTCGCCACCAGCAGCCCCGCACGAAAGAGGAAGCCCCTACACGTGATCCTGTGGCCCCTGAACACAGAGGGCCCCCGGAGGAACCCAGCCCCGTCAGTAGTGAGGCTGAGTCATCTCTGCCGCCCTTGTACCTGACCACTATGACGCCCAGACCCGAAAGAAGTGACAGTGAAAGCACAGTGTCCGTGACATAGTGAAGTAAAGGCAGAACAGTGAATTAACAGTACAAAGGAAGTCAGTGAGAAAAGCATCAGTGACAATAAAAAACAGTGGTGGAGTAAGTGAGGTAATAGTGAAACAGTGAACATGGCAAGGCAGTGAAATACGGGTATATCACAGTGAATACACTACCAAATAATAATGCTGCACCACACTAAGATCATACGCAGGCCCCAGTGTTAAAGTAATAATTACCCACGTGAGATAGTACCACCAGTTCCACCAATGTATAAAACTTGGACATCCTGTAATAATAGTGCATAACCCCTCTGCCCTAAGTGATTTCACCTTACTCGACCTTGACCTGAGTCGTATCCTGCGCGATACTAATCACCCATAGGCCTAAGAAGTATAATTGTCCAGTATATCTGTATTCGTGACATCTACCCGTTCCGCTATAGAATTCAGTTATACACATGTAAGGTTGTTGTCTTGAGTTTTTGTGTCCTACCTCTCTCCTATTTGTTTAAGCTCCGGTCTGGAAAGAGAACCCAGCTACACACTAGGCGTTAGAGTGACGGGAAGCCGACCCTAAAACACCTAGCATTACAAAATATATATCTATATCTATCTATCTCTCTATCTATCTATTTATATCTATCTATCTATCTATCTATATATAGTATATATATATATATATATATATATATATATATATATAGTAATCACTCCAATATCCGACGAAATAGAGCCATAGGTAGGTCCGGATATTGGTTCTGTCCGGATATTGGGCCCCAGCTTGTGGACTTGTACTTATGGACCCTAACTCAGAGAAACACCTATACAACTCCCTCTGGACATGCATAGCACCTATTTAAGACCCAAATCACACCAATAAGACACATAAATGACTGAAATAAATGCAAAAGAAACATAAAATGAGGGTTTAGAAGTATGTTCATACATTAATAAACATTCTGGTACTTATGGACCCTAACCTAGCCTAACTCAGAAAAACACCTTCCTACTGCACATGCATAGCTCTTAACACCCTATTCACACCAATAAAGGACATTAAAGAGTGAAATGAGGTAAGTATAGTATGGAAAAAAGTACAGTATGAAACGGGCGGGAAAAAATATTTTTTATTTTTTTTATTTTGGGGGGTTTTCGGACCATTTTGGGAATATTGGATCCCAGGACTATTATGTCCGGGTAGTGGGGATGTTCGGATATTGGGCGTCCGGATATTAGAGTGATTACTGGATATATATATATATATATATATATATATATATTGCTGCTTCCTGTCTGACAGTGTCTAGCCATCCATTCAACACTCCATATCCAGTAGGCTACTAGCAGGGGTACCCGGCATTGCACGGGTAAAGCCCTATGATCGTGCATACCGGCATGGCCTGGGACCCTGGATGGCCACTCACCCTGTGAGAGAAGGGCCGTTAGGTCCTATTTCACTCACTGAGCCTA
Organism: Coenobita brevimanus; assembly: GCF_032717465.1. NCBI lineage: Eukaryota > Metazoa > Arthropoda > Malacostraca > Decapoda > Coenobitidae > Coenobita > Coenobita brevimanus. Next base: position 24,101,327 of record NC_136991.1, on the reverse strand, counting down.
CATTCTTCATTAGGCCCATTTCCCCAAGGATATATTCCCCATTGACATATTCCTATCATGGACATGTTCTCCCACCAGCTAACCGGCCACCAACCCAGCCCACCCACTCCACCAATCCTTCCACCCATCCGACCCACTGTAGTTAATAATGACATGGTTGTAAAAGTATAAAACTCTCTTGTAATTGGCTACCATGTTTCTGTCAAGTTGACCTGATTATTTCTAGTTAGTTCTAATTTTGGCCATCAGGAAGCAACTTTAGCAACCGTAAAGTACACATTTAAATTCATCATAAAAAGATACACATGTTTCAAGTCTTATATGAGGTCTATTCAGAAAGTATCTGACCTGACACTCTAAAAAAAATAAAAAAAATAAATAGCTAACCTGTTGAGCTAGGACACTACTTCCCCTCAAAGTAGGCCCTTTCTGACTTCACGTACGTAGCCCAGCTTCTTTCCACTCCCTGAAACATTTTTCAAAGTCAGTTTTCAGTATCTCCTGCAGGTGTTTCGTCACATTCGTCAGATCTCTTCTCTCATCTCAAATTGGGAACCCTTCAGTGGAGTTTTTAGCTTGGGGAATATCCAAACCATCGAGCAGGGAGCCTGCCGTAAGTATGGGATGTTGTGCTTGACCAAAAATTCCTGAATCAGTTGAGAAGCTTGGGCAGGGGGCATGTTCATGGTGCAGCTTCCTACTCGCTTTGCAAAGGTCTGGTCTCCCTCACTGAACTGCATCATAAAGATGATGGATAACACTGAGGTATTAATGTTCGCTGAAAGTCTGAGCTTCTGGTGCGTATTCATGATGCACAACACCACAGTAGTCAACAAAAAAACTGTCACCATGCATTTCACCTTGCTGCAGACCTGTCATGCTTTTTTTAGCCAAGGCAACCCTGCATGCTTCCACTGGCATGATTGTGCACTGGTTTCTGGGCCATACCTGTACACCCAAGTCTCATCCCCAGATATAAGAGTCTTCAGAAAGTCTGAATTGATTTGCACACCCTAACATGACTTGAGCAGTGTTCATCCAAGAGAAGCGATCATGATGAATGCGACAAAGCACCTGCAGGAAATACCAAAAACTGACTTTGGGTAATGTTTCAGGCAGTGGAAAGAACACTGGGCTACATGTGTCAAGTCAGAAGGGACCTAGTTTGAGGAGGATTAGTGGCCTTGCTCAACAGGTTAACTACAGCCAACTCACATATATTGTAGGATTGTAAGTTGCGGTTTTCTAATTCGTGGTACTTTTCCAGCCAAACCGTGACCATGTCATACATCATGGTAACCAATTTGATAGCCACGGTCGCTGTCCCAAGTGACCCATTTCTGAGGAGTTTCCCTGGTTGCAGCATTGCTTATGGTAGTCTTGGCTGCAGGCTCGTCCGATCAGAACCTTATTACCTTAACCTGTCCTATCACTCCGGTACAGCCTGTGGACCCTCCAAAGAAACGTCATCTATGGCACTTTGGAGCTGCAGATTGGGAGGCCCTCAGGCAGTACTTCTTTAATTTTCCATAGAATGATTATTGCTTCCATGACCGGAAGCCATCTGAGTGTGCCTTGCGGATTACGGAGGTTATTCTCTCGAGAAAGGAAGCATACATTCCCTTCTCATATCCTTTGACTAATGCAAGAAAGCCTTGGTTTAATCATGCTTGTTCTAATGCTGTCCGCAACAAGGAGAGGGTGTATAAAATTTACCAAAGCCAACCCACCCCTGAATCGCATCTTGTTTATGTTTCTGCCCGGAATCATCCTAAGTCTGTTCTTCGCCCTGCTAAAAATAATTTAAACCATACTAAATGCTCTCAACTCTCCAGCTCAAATTCTTCCCGCTCCTTGTGGCACCTTACGAAAAACCTTTCTAACAACTTTACTTCATCATCCTTCTCTCCTCTTTCGTACTCTAATGGCTCTGTAGCTATTTCTTCTACTGACAAAGCAGATCTCTTCGCTCAGACTTTTTCCTCCAATTCCACCTTAGATGATTCCGGTGCTGTTCCTCCATCACTTCCCCCCCTCAGACATCCTCATGGCTGACGTTAAAAATTCTTCAGCTGATGTATTTTCTGCCATCATTGACCTTAATACGAACAAGGCATATGGGCCTGATGGAGTCCCTCCTGTTGTCCTCAAGAACTGTGCTTCAGTGCTCACACCCTGCCTAGGTAAACTCTTTTGCCTTTGTCTGTCATTTTGTACCTTTCCTTCTTGCTTTGAAGTTTGCTCTCATTCAGCCAGACCCAAAGAAGGGTGACCATTACCAACCCTCTAACTATCGTCCAATTGCTTTAACATCCTGTGTCTTAAAAGTTCTTGAGTCAATTCTTAATAGAAAAATTTTAAAGTATCTTTCTTATCACAACCTTCTTTCTGATCGTCATTATGGGTTCCGTCAGGGATGCTCCACTGGCGATCTTCTCACCTACCTTTCAGACTCATGCTCATCCTCCTTTCGGGATTTTGGTGAAAGCTTTGCCATTGCACTTGACATCTCAAAGGCTTTCGATTGAGTCTGGCATAAATCTTCAATTTCCAAACTGCCCTCTTACAGTTTCTATCCTTCTATCTGTGCCTTGATCGATAGCTTCCTTTCCGGTCGTCCTATAGCCGCTGTTGTATACGGCCACCGTTTTTCTCCTAGATCTATCAACAGTGGTGTTCATCAGGAATCTGTCCTATCACCAACTCTCTTCCTTTTATTCATCAATGACCCTCTAAGCTGTACATCTAATCTTATCCACTAGTAAACTGATGATTCCACCATTCACTTTTCCATTGGGTTCCTGCAACGTCCATCTCAGCAGTTACTTCAACAAACAAGGGATGAAGCTATGGCACACCTAACGTCTGACTTAACTCGTATCTCTGACTGGGGTAAAAATAATCTAGTTGTTTTTAATGCATTCAAGACTTAGTTCTTACACTTATCAAGCCGACAAAATCTTCCACAGGAGTACCCATTGATGTTAAATAATATTCAGCTTAATCCTGCATCATCCTTGAACTTACTTGGAGTTTCATTCACTTGAGACTTATCTTGGAGAGATCTTATTACATCTCTTGTAAAATCTGATTCCAAGAGATTAGGTGTGCTAAGCCGACTCCACTCCTTCTTTACACCTGCACAATTGTTGACTTTATACACGGGTTTTATCTGCCCCTGTGTAGAGTATAACTCTCATGTGTCTAGGGAGTCTCCCCACATACAGCTCTTCTCAACAGGGCGGAATCAAAAGCTTTTCATCTCATTAAATCTCCTCCTCTTACTGGCTCCCTTCAACCTCTGCCTCTTCGTCGCACTGTTGCATCTTTATCTATTTTCTATCGCTACTTCAATGGTCACTGCTCCTCTGAACTGTCTGCTTGCATCCCTCCACCTCTACGACAGGCACGTAGCACCCGTCTAACAGCAAACTCTCATCCTTTTCTGTCCAACTCTCTAATGCAAGAGTTAGCCATTACTCCCACTCCTTCATTTATGCAACAGGTCAACTCTGGAACTGTCTCCTGTCTGTATTTCCTGCTAGCTATGATCTCCAGTCTTTCAAATGCAGTGCGTCCAGGCATCTCAAAATGATCAGATCTTGACTTTGGTTGTCTCTTGCATTTTGCTTTTTTCTTGGAAGGAACAGTTTGTTGGCTCGTGGCCTTTGGTTCCTTCTTCCTAGCATAAAAAATAATAATAATAATAATATACTATACTTACATACATAGAGTAAACCCTCGATATATTGAACCCAGGTATTGCGAATTTCGGATATAATGAACGGCCAAATAGCAACCAAACTTCCCCTGGATTTTGCAAACAATGTTCGCTAAATGAGGGGGAAGTTTGGGAATAAGCCCATGGTGACAACAGTATCCCTTCCTGGCACGGTAAGTGTACTTCAACAGCATCCCTTCCTGGCAAAGTAACTGTACTGTAACAGTACTACATTATACTGTATTCTTATTATAGGTATTGTATTTATATGTACAATGTCATACAGTATTGTACTTAAATGTACAACTTCCTTAACCATTGAATTCTCCATTTAAAACTTCACAGAGTTAGTTTAGGTTATGTCTGAGCACGTAGGACCGAACAACTCCCCTTATATAGCGAAATGAGTTCAGTAATCCCTCGGAAATACCGGCCCCTCATATAGAGAACTTTTGGATATAGCGACCCATCCATACCGTTAGTTCGTTATATTGAGGGTTTACTGTATATATATATATATATACACACACACACACACAAAAGAGCCAAGTTGTTTGTTTGTTTATTTGTTTTTGTATGTTTGTACTTCAATCACACCCAAACCATTGGCCAGAAACCCCCAGACACATACATATTCTGAATCAAGGTGACCCAAGGATAGATTTAAGGGGGCCAAAATTCAGATCTTTGGTCATCTGAGGTCACCATTAGAGTATTCGCCTTTTCGGACTGGGAAATGCTTCCCCATTTTTGGCTTGGAGACTCACATGACCTCCAGTTCGGACATAGGCTGTGTGAGGTGGACCTCCTAGGTTATTTGAGGTCACCGGTCGGAGGTCATCTGAGGTTACCAGTAATACGAGTACACGCTCGAACGACTGGACCCAGCAGCCCATTTTTTGGCAGGGAGACTCACATGACCTCCAGTTCGGACTTAGGCTATGTGAGTTTGACCTCCAAGCTCATTTGAGGTCACTGGTGAGAGGTCATTTGAGGTCATCAGTCAGAGGTCATTTGAGGTCACCAGTAATAGTAAACAACTGTACAAAAATATTGTGCATTAGTCTGCAAAAGCTGAAATGGAAAGTTCCTGGACCTCTTAAAAGCCATTTTTGAAAACATAAGAGGGTACATGCTCCTTCTGGAGTAGAAAGAAAAACTGAACTAGAACAAATACTATAAGAGTGTTCACCTTTTTGGCTTGGCATTGCCAGGTACCCCTGCTGGTGTGTATACAGATATACAAGTATGTATATGCAGTATGGAGTCTCTGTGGTACAGTGGTAAAGTGTGCGTTTCCATACACTGAAGAATGAGGGTTCGTGCCCCACCAGGGTAATAAACTTTGGGGGAGTTCTTCTGGCCACGTACTGCTTGGTGGACATAAGGGGTGCTGTGGTTGAACCAGTGTCGCATACTATAAAGTATGCTTGCACCCAGTCGGCTTGCACGGGCCGATTACACTTGGTTCACAGACTACACACCATCCAAAGCCACTCCAGTGTTACAGTCACACTTAAAAGCACTTCTCACCCTACATACAATCTCTACCGGACAACCCAAGCAACTCGGTAGAGATACATAGGCTGCATCGTTCCCACTTCGGTTGGGATAGGCCGATCCTGCAGTGGACACTCAAACGGCTGATGAGATGAGATGAAGATGAGATATGCAGTTTATATATATATATATATATATATATATAGATATAAATATATATATATATATATATATAGATATATCTAATTATCTATCTATCTATATAAATATATAAATATATATATATATATATATATATAGATATAGATAGATAGATAGATAGATACTAGGGAAAACTCTAAGACTCCCGGAACACCTCTAGTGTGCAGTCTGGTTAATAATTCTGTCATGTGGCATCGCACCAAGAGAGTCAGGTCCTTTTTCTGGCGTTTTTCTTTTCTTTGTTCATGCACGTGACATTTGCAATTTTCGTCCTCAAACCACTATGGCAGATATGAATGGGCAAAAAGTGAGCATTACATTTTGTATATTGCTTGGAAAACCGTGGCTGAGACAGTAACAGTGTTTGATCAAGCTTTCCAGAAGCAGACTATAGGAAGAAAAATTAAGTGTACATGTGCATTTAGGAGGGCAACATGTTAGTCCAAGACTCTTCAAGGCCTGGCCATCCTTCGACCTATTCAACAGACAAAAACATCAAGAAAATCTGACTATCAATCTTTGAAGATCGTCGTTGCACTATTGACGTACTAGTGGAGGTCACATTCATTTCTTGGAGTTTAATGCAACAGAGTTTGACACAAGATCTTGGCATGCACCACATCTCAACAAAATTCGTCTCCCGTCATCTAATGGAAAATGAAAAAGCAAATTGTGTGAACATGTGTCTGGACTACAAAGAAATGTCCCAGAATTTCTTTCACATGTCATTACAGGTGATGGTACCTGGGTCTACTGGTTTAACGTCACATTCATTTTGTAGAGTTTAACCAGGGATGGGTAGACCTGTGCACGTCCCAGAACCGGGTTATTTTTAGGATAATCGATTTTCCCCAAAATATAGTTGGAGAAGAACAGGGAGGCTTTAGGAAGGGAAGAGGTTGTGTAGATCAGATATTCATTATTAGATCTTTAGTGGAAAAGTTTCTAGAGAAAGGAAAGAAGTTGTATGCGGCTTTCATGGATTTGGAGAAAGCATCTGACAGGGTGGATAGACAAGGATTGTGGAAAGTATTAAGAATATATGGAATAGATGGGAAGTTGTTGAATGCTGTGAAGAGTATGTATGATGGTGCTAAGGCTGCAGTGCGTGTGGATGGTGAACTAAGTGAATTTTTCTCTTTGAAAGTTGGGTTGAAACAGGGATGTGTCATGTCTCCATGGTTGTTCAATCTGTAAATGGATGGGGTAATAAAAGAGGTACAAGGTAGGGTAGTGGATGTTGGAGTGGCCCTGGTGAGAGAGGATAGTGTTTGGAAACTCCCTGTACTGTTGTTTGCAGATGATACTGTGTTGTTGAGTGAAGACGAAGGGAAGCTGCAAGGCTTGGTGGATGAGCTTGGGAGAGTGTGTAAGAAACGGAATCTAAAGGTGAATGTAAGGAAGAGTAAAGTGATGGTCTTTGAGAGGGGTGAATTCAGTGAATGTACAGCGAAGTTGGATAGTGAAGAATTGGAAAATGTGAGTATGTTTAAGTACTTGTTAGTGTGATGAGTAAGGATGGAGGTTTGGATGGTGAAATGCTTGAAAGGGTACAGCAGGGAAGAAAGGTTGCTGGCTCTTTGAAAGCAATGATAAGAAACAGGGAAGTAAGCATGGAAGTGAAAAAGTTACTACATGACAGTATTGTGATATCAACTCTAACATATGGAAGTGAAGCTTGGACGTTGTTGGAAGGACACAAGTCAAGAGTGAGAGCCGTGGAAATGAGTTATTTAAGAGGAGCCTGTGGAGTCACATGGAGAGACAGGCTGACGAATGAGGATATAAAGGAGCATTGTGGTGTGGATGTGGTTGTGATAGGAAGCATTATGAGTAACACACTGAGGTGGTTTGGCCATGTGGAGAGGATGGAGGGTGAGAGACTGATGAAGAGAGTGTATGTAAGTGAGGTGGAGGGAGGAAGAGGGAGGGGGAGGCCGAGGATGAGATGGAGGGATGGGGTGGAGAGGTATATGAGAGAGGGGGGTGTGAGTTGGGAGTGGGGCAGTGAAATGGTGGAGGACAGGGCGACGTGGAGGCGATTTGTTTGTGGCCACCCCAAACGGGATTGAGGCATCTGGCAATAGATAGATAGATAGATATATTTTTTTCATTACAAATCAATCACAAATGACAAAAAACACATAAAAAGCATGTACCTACTCTCACTACTTCAACGGTATTGCTCCTCTGAACTTTCTGCTTGTATCTCCACCACTACGGCGGACAAGTGGCACCCATTAAGCAACAAACTCTCATCCCTTTTCTGTCCAACTTTCTAATGCAAGAGATAACCGCTACTCCCAGTCCTTCATGTGTGCAACAGGTCAACTCTGGAACTGTCTCCCTCTGTCTGTGTTTCCTATTGTCTACAATCTCAAGTCTTTCAAACACAGTGTGTCCAGGTATCTCGAAATGAATGGATCTTGAATTTAGCTCTCTGTTTTCATGTTTTTGGTTTTTCTCAGAGAAGGCAATTTGTAGACCCATGGATTATTGTTCCTTCTTTGCATTTATCCCCCTACGTCCCATTGGCATATATATACATCCGAGTGTTTTGTCACTGTGACTCCCTTTGACGTATATAAACGTGCCACAATTGCAAGGTCCGTCATTTGCACATTTTTCAAATTTTGCGAGTGATTTTTTGTACTTATACACGGGACACCTTCCTCTACCCAGTGCCAGGTGGAGACAATGCCTTACTCCGCATGACCTCCCCCTCCCCACTGCATGCCATTGTCTCAGCAATTCACCTGTTACCATTGACCTGGCCAATAAAGACATGTCACATCACGGTACGAAATTCAAGGCCAGAGTGATTCCCCAATCGATGACAATGTGGAGGACAAAGTTTATGTAGCGTTAGAGGAAGAAACAGTCAGAAATGATGATCAGGTAATTTTGCAAATGTGTTTGGTGAGTGAAGCAATGCTTATATTGCAGATATTACTGCGTGAAAACCAATGTACTCTTGTACTACATACAAATTCGTACCAAATAAAAAAATAAATAGCTATTGTGAGTGGTTTGGAATAGTTACCCCTCCCATAGAACACATTTTCTCTTGGGTCAGACCCCACAGAAAACACAACCAGGTAAGGGTATTTTTACCCATATCGGCATTTTAAACCTCAGGTGAGCAATTTCTCTATAAATTTTTGATGATTCTCATAAAAAGCAGAGGTTTTAGCAAAAAAAAAAAAAAAAAAAAAAAAATCGAAAATCTGCCAGGATTGGGAGAGGTCATTGGTTAAAAATCTGCCAGGATGGGGGGGGGTTAAAAAAAAAAGTGGATATCAACATCTGAGGTAGAGTACATGACAAAATTTAGCACTGATCCAGTCTGGCAGTTGCAGATCACAAAAACATTCAACCAAAAGCAGTGACATTTTGATGGCACATACTGGATGAATACTAAATGCCCCGTGAAGAGAACAAGTGACACGTTGATTACCACTTTCTGGAACTGCCAGAAAAACCTAGTGAGTTGCAATCAAGGACAGTGGTCGTGTCATGGAATTTGACGAAAATATCTGATAATGAGCTCACCTCCTGGTATTTGCTGAATGATGGAGTTCTCATAATGTTTCAAGATTTTCAATAAATCTTTGCGTAAGACTGCGGCATGGCCTATGTCCTGGGTTACATATTTCAGTAAACTTTATTGGATATTACTGTATCTGCAAATATGGCATTACTAGACTATCTCTTGTATCATGGTTAACTTGTAGCTTTTATTATTATTAGTAGTAGTAGTTGTTGTAGTAGTAGTATTGTTGTTGTTGTTGTTATTGTTGTTGTTATTATTGTTGTTATTGTTGTTATTGTTGTTGTTGTTGTTATTGTTGTTGTTGTTGTTACTATTATTGTTGTTGTTATTATTGTTGTTGTTGTTGTTATTGTTGTTGTTGTTGTTATTGTTGTTGTTATTATTGTTGTTGTTGTTATTGTTGTTGTTGTTGTTACTATTATTGTTGTTGTTGTTATTGTTGTTGTTGTTGTTATTACTATATGATGCTACTCTGGCAGCACATGAGAGGTGGGGTAGGCAGTTGACTGAGAATTTCCAACAGAATAAGAAAATTTTTTGGAAAAGAGGTGAAAAGGGTGCAAAAGGGAGAGTCTGGGAAGGAAGAGCGAGTAAAAGCAGTCGATGGAGGATGTTAACTGAGATGGATGCAGTAAAGGAAGAGATGGGTGGAGTATTTTGAAAGAGTGTTACATGTAGAGGAGGAAAGGGAGGCTGAGATTGTGGCGGATGGAAGGGTGCAAGGAATAAATGTGTTGGGGGAGCTGAATGATTCTTTGATCACGAAGGAGGAAGAGCAGGAGACAGTAAAGGAGATGAAAACAGGGAAAGCTGCAGGTATGGATGGGTGTGCTATGGAATGTCTGAAGGGTGGTGGAGCAGCTACAGTTGACTGGTTAGTAAGACTGTTGAATGTGTGCTTTGTGAAAGGTATTGTGCCAATTGACTGGGCAAGTGCTTGTCTGGTCCCATTGTATATTGGTAAGGGTGATAAGTATGAATGTACTAGCTTTAGGGGTATAAGTCTGTTAAGTGTTATAGGTAAGGTGTATGGCAGAGTGTTAATTAAGAGAGTTAGAGAGGGTACAGAGGGAGTGATTGGTGATGAGCAGTGTGGCTTTATGAGAGGGAGGGATGCATGGATCTGGTGTGTGCTGTGAGACAGGTGTGTGAAAAGTATTTAGCAAAAGGTAAGGATGTGTTTTGGGCGTTCATGGATTTAGAGAAAGCATATGATAAAATTGATAGTGGACTGTTTTAAGATTGTATGGACTTGAAGGTTGGTTACTAAAAGGAGTGAAAAGTTTTTATGTAAACAATAAGGCATGTGTAAGAGTGGGAAATACTGTGAGTGATTGGTTTCCCGTGAGAGTGGGGCTGCAGCAGGGATTTGTGATGTCGCCTTGGTTGTTTAATATTTATATGGATGGCGTTGTATGGGAGGTGAATCCAAGAGTGTTAGATGGAGGTCTGAGTCTGATAAATGTTTGTGGTATAGAGTGGAATCTGAAGCAGCTGCTGTTTGTGGATGATACTGCACTGGTGGCTGATTTAGAGGAGAGATTGAGATAGTTGGTAGAGGAGTTTGGAAGGGTGTGTGAAAGGACGAAATTGAAAGGAAATGAGAAAAAGAGTAAAGTGATGACATGTACGAGGTTGGTAGATGGTAGGAGGATGAATATAGTTTTGAATGGTGAGTTGCTTGAGGAGATAGTGTTTTAAGTATTTAGGGTCACATGTTGCTGTGGATGGAAGAATAGATGCAGAAGTGATGTTTAGAATGAATGAAGTAGGAAAGGTGCTGGGAGGAATGAAAAAGTGTTTACATCTCGTTCGCTTAGAATGGATGTAAAGAGAAGGCTGTATGAGGGTGTTGTGGTACTAACTGCATTACATGGGGCTGAAACATTGAATATGGGTGTAACAGAGAGGAAAAGTTTGAATGTTACGAAGATGAGGTGTCTGAGGAGTATGTGTGGACTGACATGTATGGATTGCATGAGAAATGATGAAGTGCGAAGGAGAACTGGAATTGTTTGGGAGATGGCTGATCGAGTTGCGCAGAGGTGTTGCGATGGTTTGGGCATATGGAGAGAATGGATAATGAGCGATTGGTGAAAAAGATACCTAGATCTGATGTGATAGGTATAAGGCTGAGAGGAAGACCATGAATAGGATGGATGGACATTGTGAAGAGATTGTTGGATCTGAGAGGGATGTCTGTTGAGCAAGGAAGAGTGGCTGTGCATGATAGAAATGAATGGAGAGAAATTGTGAATGAATAAATGATGACGCAGCCCTGAGGAGATATTCTCCCACATTTTGTCTGATCAGCTAATCAGGTCAGGTGCGGGTAAGGGGATGGGTCTATTATGATGTGGCAGGGGTAAACCAGCTCTGCTGTCAGACTCTGCTGCAGATGTCACTGATTGCAACTGAGCAGTTGACCCTCGTGTGGTGTGGTGCGGTGAGGATCTGTCCCTTCTCCCCTCTGGGGCTAAGATGCGAATGAATGTGTTTGAGTGGATGAGTAAATTGGGAGTGTGTCGTCCTGTCTCAGTTACCTCCCTTTCCATTGGGGGAAGCAGCCTAGGTATATAGATAGATAGATTATTATTATTATTACTTGGAATGAATGGATCTTGAATCTGGCTCTGCATTGTCTTGCTTTTGTTTTTTCTCAGAGGATTGACTCAATCAGATACGTTTATGTGAAGCTACAGAACGTGGTGAATGTTTCTGGCGTATCTGATAGAGCCAGGATTCTGGGGGCTTGAATGATGAATGAATAGAAGCATGGCCCATTAGACTGGGCAGATTTGGTCTGTCTGGACATTGCTACTCCTCACCCTACCCTAGGGTGGGAAAGGAGGTCCGGATGATGATGATTATTATTACTTTCTGGTAGATGGGGTTGCCCATCATCTACTTACTCAGTGTAGGGATGCCTTATTGTCTCTAAATTGACTGACAAGCCAAATGGTTTCCTGTACCCAGGAAACCATTTACTACGCTGGGTGGTAACCATATAACCGTGAATTTTGGTCAGGTTAACCCTTCTGCCCACCATGACACATTTGTCATCATATGGACTTATCTGCAACTATACTCGATGATGCATTTGTCGTCATTTAAGCATTAAAAACCTTTATCAGAGAAAAAGTTTTCAGCCAATTGGCGTCATATTTGGAGACGTCATAGTTCCCGCGCCTCTCGTGAAAAGTAATGACTTGGCAACCTGGGGGCTGAGACGCATGGCAGCCTGGCCAGGTTGATTAGTTCCGCATCAGCTGTTGAGGGAGAAAGTAGCGCATGGCTGGGCATTTAAATCGTACTCTATTTACCCCGTCCCAGGACGCGCATCATATTCCACTATACCAATAGTGCTTGTGTTCACTTTTTGGGCACTATTGTGATTAGATTTGATGTTTGCAATAGGGAATTAGGTTTTGTGAATCATTCCTGGCCGTTATCAGCCGTTGGCCCAATGAAGTTTGTGGTAGGCCTACCCTGTTTTTCGGCATGTCTCAAAAACTACACTCCCTCTACCCTGCACCCAATGTGAGTATTCAACCATTGAACAATAGTGACAGTGAATCAGGTGAATATAGTGTACAATAGCTAGTAAGGAAGGACATGGTGAAACGTTTAGCAGGGGAAGGCTGAAGAGGATCCTGGGTGGAACAGTGGCCTGTTCACACGGAACCACGGGCCGTTCACTGGCTCCCCAGGGATCCAGGTGGATATTCCAGCAATTCCCCTGCAGTTCTTTCAGCTCTTTTTCATGTGGGAGTTGTTGTCATACCTCACCGTGGGAACCAACCGGTACGCCACATTCCTTGGGACTCAGCTGGATGCCTGGTTCTCCTGCAATGAAGAGGAGATGGTCAAGTTCTTGGGGTTATACCTTTTCATGGGGGTCGTGCACATGCCGACCATCAGGCACTACTGGCGGAGCTCCGAGCTACACAACTACCCTAGGGTCCGGTGCACAATGAGTGGAAGGTGCTTCACCACCATCCCCAAGCACTTCCACGCCTTCAACTCGCTCTCCATTCCCCAGGACAACCAAGATCAGCTCACCCGCATTCGCACGGTCATGGAGTACCTCCTTCAGCAGTTCCAGCAGCATACCAACCCGAGGAGGAGCTCAACCTGGATGAGGGCTCTCTGGGATGGAAGGGCTGGCTGTCCTTCCATGTGCACAACCCCCCAGAAGCCCACCAAGTATGCCATGAAGATGTACATGCTGGCTGAGTTGTCCTCAGGCTACATCTGGAACCTCAAGGTCTACAGGGGGGTGCAGCGTACCCTCAAGAACATCGTGTTGGGCCTCACGGAACCGTTGAAGGACCAGGGCTATAAGTTGTTCATGGACAACTATTACAATTCTGTAACTCTGTGCAAATGACTCTTCACTGCAGGATTTTATGTGTGTGGGACCCTACGGCTGCCTAGAGGAGCGCCGCACCAGCTGCAGGCCATCACCAGGGCTAAGAGCCTGCCTGAGGGGGGCATGGTGTACAGGCACAAGGACAATGTGCTAGTCCAGCTGTCGAGGGACAAGCTCTTTGTGAACATGGTGTCCACCTTCCACACTGCGGACACAATTCCGAAGAGGGTTTGAAGAAAGGTGTGGGGTAATGACAGGCAGACAACCTATGTGGAGAAGGTCGTTCACGAGCCCGTCGTTCTGTAGGAGTACAACAGGTGCATGGGTGGGGTGGATCATTTCTATCAGATGGTTCAGCACTACCCCATCCAATGCCGAACTGTCAAGTGGACGAAGATCACATTCTACTTCATCCAAATGGCACTGTTCAATGCGTTTGCCTTGTATAAGTAGTGTAGAAGCATGCAAGTAACACTCCTTGAATTTGTGGAGCAGATCATGTACGATCTTCTGCATTTCCATGAAGAGGACTGTCCTGCGTCTGGACACACACTCCACCACACCTCAGACCTACCTACCCAGCGGCTAGCACCAGCAACACCTGGCACCCAGCAGGCATGACCACCAGTGCCAGGAAGGACCCAGCCACCACCAGCACCAGCACAGCCTGCTGGACACCCCACACCAGCACTACCAGCAGCAGGACCATCACAGGTGCCACCATCACCACCAGCACCACCTGCAGGAGGCCCATCAAGGATGCCAGCACCGTCACCACCTCCAGTTGCTGGTCCATTGGAGAACCATGCCTGGGCCTGCAGCTCCTGCATGACAGGACCACAGAGCACGAGGCTTTCCAAGCAAGCGTTGCCGGGTGATTGACGACAACGTGAGGTTGGATTGCACGCTGGGCCACCACCGGGCAAGGATCCCCGACAAGAAGAGGCTCAGGTGTACCTTGTGCTTCATTTTGGGGATGAGGAAGGACACAAGGAACATGTGTCCTGTATGTGATGTGCTGCTTTGCATGGGTGATTGTTTCGACCGGTACCACACCGAGCGATACCTTCACTAGTGGAGCGCACACACACACACACACACACACACACACACACACACACACACACACACACACACACACACACACACAGTACAAAACTCCTCACCTCGCAACCAATCTGGTCCTGCAGGAAGATCATAGCCACTGGAGAAGTACGTGATATTCTTTGTTTTATTTATCTATTTACCTTTATTTATGTCAGTTTATTTACATATACGTATATTTTGTTATCTATCTCAACACAAATGACAGGGAAATAAGTACAGCTTCAGTTTTAGTTGCTAGCAACAGGTTTAGTGTTCATGTGTGGTTTCTGAGAGGACTAAAAACAAAACATGTAATTATATAAAATAGTTGTTGGTATAAAACCAAATAAAGCATAGCTAGAAAGCATAAAAATGTTAGCCCGTTACGGGAAAATAACATAAGTGAGCGTGGCTGATGGCGGGTCAGCCCGCGGGAAAATACACCGTAGTTTTTTGCATTTTTCTCAAAAACTATGAGGCCTAGGAACACCGTTCTCTACTCAAATGAAAGAGAATGAAATTCCGCATAGGATGATGAAATAAAAACATAACAGTGCCGAGAAATGTTCTTCGCTAAAGCTCCCCAAATAAAAAAGTTGTAGTCTGTTGAAAATGAGTTTCACTTTTTCGCTTATTACTCGAAGACCATACCTCTTATCAAACTAGGACCTGACCCATTCGAAAGTTAATAAAATTCTCTTTCGATTAATCATATAACATGTAGAGATTGGTTAGTAAACATTCGACTTATGATGTTGGTAAGTGAAATCTATGATCCAGAATGTTTATTCTGAGGACTCTAATGTATGTATAGTGTGTTTTTTTTTGTGTGTGTTTTTTCTGCTTATCGTATAGAAAAAACATCGACGAATAGGAATATGTAGGTTTTGTGGCAAAATAAATATGTTTGGGTGGTGAAAATAAGCTGAGAATACACATTTTGGGAGCACACGGCAGCTGGGGGGAGGGGAGAAAAGCCCACGTGCCATATCCCAGAAAACTTTATAATTTATCCGTGTGCAAAAGAGTTAAGTGTCCCCCAGATTCCCTTATCCAAAATCAATTACTCGTGGCAAATGTTTTGGACAACCTTGGAAGACCCAATATCTGCCCAGGGCCCCAACCAAATGGGCAGATTCGCATGGCCATGTGGAATGTGAGAGGTGTGAATGAGGAAAGCAAGAGAGTGGAAGTGGTGACTGCTCAAAAGTGCGAGATATGTCATGTTGGCATTGTGTGAAACAAAGATGAAAGGGTTTGAAGTGGAGGAGTGGGAGTGTGTAAAGTGTGTGAGGTGGGACATGAATGGGCAAGGAAGATGCAAGGAAGGAGTTGCTTTGTTGATGAATGAAATGTGGCAGAGTGGAATAAGAGATTACAAATGCGTCAGCTTGAGATAAATGTATGTCAAGTTCAAGTTTGAGAAAGTGAAAGTGGCTGTAATTGTAGCGTATGCACCGCATGATGACAGGAGTGAAAAAGAGAAAGACGTTTTGAGATGAGCTGGATGAAGCAGTGGGAGAAATGCCCAGTGATTGTAATGGGCAATATGAATGGAAGAGTAAGCACTGGTCCTGAGGATTACATAATGGGTTGAAATGGAGTGCCAAGAGAAAATGATAATGAGAAGCGACTAAAGGATAATTGTCAGGAAAGGAGGTTGTGCATTTGTAACTCGTATTTCAGACACAAAAATGGACATAATTATACATGGTATAGACGGAACAGGGAGCGTCTTGAAAGGAGCCTGATTGATTATGTGCTCATAGAGAGGTCGATGCTGGGAATGGCTGCTGATACAAGGGTCGTGAGGGGACGATGTGGAGATCTGTAAGATCATATGACTGTGGTATGCAAGATCAAGCTGAGAGGAGTGAGGTGGACCAGGAAAGAGAGGAGCAGTCAGGGAGAAAGACTGAAAATCGTGAAGCTGAGGATTAAAGAAATGGCAAATGCATACAGGACCAAAGTATGGGAGTAGTTAGAATCAGTGAATTGGAATGAAATGGATCTGGACAGCCTGTGGAATGCATATAAGGATTGCTTAGTTAGGATGCTAAACCGGTGTGTGGTGTGGCAAGTGTAACAACAATGAAGAAAGGTAGGACATGGTGGGATGAAGAGGTTAAGAGAGCAGGGGAGGAAAAGAGGAAGAAGTGGCTGTAGTGGTTACAGGACAGGGGTTCAACTGAAATAAGAACTGAATATATTGCGAGTATGAAGCACGTAAAGAGACTAGTGAAGAGGAAAAAGAAGGTAAATAATGATCTGGGAAGAAAAATGAATCCAACTATTCTGAAAATAGGAAGTTATTCTGGAAAGAGGTGCAGAAATGTAGAAGTGACAGCAGAAAGAAATGTGAAAGTGTGAAGGATGTAAGTGGTAGATTATTAATTTCATGGGGGTGAAGTAAAGACCAGATGGAAAAAATATTTTGAAAGCCTGATGAATGGGAATAGAGAGGGCAGAGCTCCTGTAAACATGATAGGCTTTGGGGGTGTGCAGAAAAGAAATGCAGTGATAGGAAACGTGTCACTCTCCCAGGTGAAGAACGCTGTGAAGCGGTTAAAAAATGGGATAGCAGCTGGGGTTGATGAAGTGTATGCGGAGATGATTAAGTGTAGTGGAGAGAGCGGAATGAAGTGCTTGTTGGAGATATGTAAGAAGGCATGGAGGAGTAAAACTGTGCCAGCAGAGTGAAAAAAGGCTGTGATTGTACCCCTGTACAAAAATAAACCTGAGCGACGTGGGTGCAAGAATTATCGTGACACAAGTTAATTGAGTGTGGTAGGGAAGATATACGGACGAATTATTATAGAGAAAATAAGAGATATCAAAAGTCCTAGTGACTGATGAACAGAGTGGCTTTAGGAGTGGCAGAGGACGTGTGGATCAAATATTTGCAGTAACACAGTGAGTGAAGAAGGCTTGTAAGGACTATAAGGTGTTTATGGCATTACAAAATGGACATAGAAGGATTCTGGAAGGTTTTCCGCATGTACAGGGTAGATGGTAAGCTGCTAGGTGCCGTCAAGGATTTCAATGATGGTAGTGAAGCATGTGTAAGGGTAAATGGGCATCTAAGTGAATGATTCACGATCGGTGTGGGCGTGCCACAAGGTTGTTTGATGGCCCCATGGTTGTTCAACATATGTATGGATGGGGTGATGAGAGAAGTAAAAACACGAGTAATGGAGAGGGTAATGAATATCGATGGATGGAATATCTCAGATTTGTTGTAGGCTGACGATGCAGTACTACTTGCAAATATCGGACTTGGAGCTAGTGCAGAGTTTTGCTGATGTATGTGAGTGTCGTGCCTTGAGAGTAAATGTAGAAAAGTGCAAAGTGATGGGTATTGAGAGAGAAGGTGACTCCCAGTGTGATGTTACAGTGAATGGAGAGAGAGAGTAGAATTGGTGAGAGGGTTCAAATACCTGGATACAGTGGCAGAAAAGAGAGGAAAATGTCCAAAAGAAGTGGATACCAGAGTGACACATGGAAGGAAAGTACCTGGTGCAATGAAGGCCTTGATAAGAAACAGAGGCTTGAGTGTTGCAGCTGCACGAGGCTTACATGAAGCCAACTTTAGTTAGTTAGTGCCAACTCTAATATATGGATTTGAGACTATGGTGTGGCATGAAAATGAAAAGTCAAGAGTGAAAAAGTGGAGATGTGATTGCTGAGGAATGTATGTGGAGTACAGAGAGTGGATAGGATACGAAATGATGTATTCGTGAAACATGCGGAATAAGGAAGTCCGTGGACACCAGAATCGAAGAGAGTGTACTGAGATTGTATTGTCATGTAGAGAGAATGGATAACAACTAAGTGGTGAAAAAGGTATATCTGAGCGATTTTGAAGGAGGGAGGAGGAGAGGTAGGCCAAGGAGAAGGTGGAGGGATATGGTGGATGAGTGTGTGAGGAAGACAGGTTTGGAAGTCGATGAGGCGAGGGAACTGACAAGAGATCCAGTTGGCTGGGTGAATATTGTAAGAAGAAGAGCATGATCGGGGATTTGGCACCCCTTTTTAACATAACAGCGTCCGGATTGATTCTATCAGTTACGTTTAAGTGAAGCTACAGTATGTGGTGAATGTTTTTGAAGTATCATATAGAACCAGGATTCCGGGGGCTTGAATGGTGAGTGAATGGAAGCATGGCTCATAGGACTGGACAAATTTTGGGCTGTGTAGACGTTGCTACTCCTCATTCTGCCCTATGGTGGGAAAGGAAGTCCGGATGATGATGATGATGATGATGATGATGATTATTATTATTATTTATTATTATTATTATTATTATTATTATTATTAAAGGTGCCCTTTCCTCACCCTGCCCTTGGGTGGGAAAGGAGGTCCGGACGATGATGATGATGATTATTATTTTAGCTCGTCAAATTTGTTCATTTCTTTCATCCTTACTAACACCGAAAATTAATCTGTCCTTTATAGTTTCTGTTACATAATCTGACGCAGTGTTGAATGTTTTTATGAGAAATTGGTTGTTATATTAAATTATTCTTAAATATTTTATTTTAGGTTTAAAGTTGCAAATTATTATTCCCTCATAAATATTATTCTCCAATTAATACTATTATTATTGTTATTATCATTTTTATTATTATCATTATCATTTCATTGCAAATTCAGTTTGTCATTTTATTATTATCTTATTAGTACATTTGACGTGCTACTTCTACGATTATTATTTTAGTTCATATCTTGATACTGTTGTATATTAACTAACATCTAGCCATTACAAATAATAATGAATCCAAATATGCAAATTGACCAAGTGCCTTTAAGGGGAGTATCCTTTTTCATGAGGCTCAGCTTGTCAAAAATTAAAATTTTTGTATGTATATATTGTAATTGTGTTTTTGGCTAAATAAACATTTTGACTTTGACTATGACTTTGACTTTATGAGATCCAGTACCGGGCGAACTTTCCATAGACTGTCATTTGGATGAGGCCGAATGCTGGGGGCAAAGTGCAGGTCTCTCAGATTTTGATACCTATCAAGAACCATATATTTACCAAACATAGATGTGCTGGCAAGTTCACCCAAGGTTCAATACTGTTTACTACACACCTTGTCACATGTGACATGAGCATGGTCAATGCAAGACACATGTACATTTCTCTGGTTGGCACTGAGTCTCGGTACCCTCTCTCTTAATATGTTTGCGAACATGTGTATCAACCCAACTGCAGGAATATTCGTGAAAACCATTAACTTTGTCTACCAAAAACTATACCACAGTCACTGAAAAAATTATATATATGACAGGAAAAAAGGAAGTGTCAGTGCATGGGAATTCTGGCTGTGCAGCCACCTCTGACTCATCAAAGGTAAGTGCCTCGGGCTGAAATCCTTCATCCTCCTCCCACACAAAGGCATCAAGCCTGCCTAGGCATGGGTGGCGAACTAGACACTGAACTATGAGCTCCAAATTATGCCCTTCTTCAGTCTGATTGGCGGCCTGTACACCGATCTAGCACTAGGGAGCAAGGAGAGTAAAGAAGAAATGAATGGGGGAGGATTAAACATTCCCAAATGTACGAGTACCTGGCCCAGGCGAGGGAGGTGCCGGCGTTGCCTGCCTGGTGGTGGTGCTGACGGCGCCCCTTGTCCTTATGGATGTAGAAAAATGCCAAGATGGTAGAGATTTCACCCTTGACATACCTGGCTAAGGTGATGGTGATGGCGTGAGGGAAGCAGCAAGGCCTGAAAGCCACATGCGGGAATAACCACACGTCACGTGGCGTTTCTTCCACAGGTGACTTTCAGATTCCACTCCCGATTCCTTACTTCTCCAACCTTTCACCTAATTCTCCTAATGGTAAGGGCATGGGAGAATATTCTGGGAGATTGTTGATATTACTTTCCTAAGGCACTGTAGGAAAAGAGGGGACTGAGGATGGCATGTCCTCCACAAGGTAGCTCTCTGAAAAGGACGACTTATAGCTAATCATAGGACGGACTGGTACCTGTAATTCACGCCCAGTGGCATGATCGCTAAACCTCTTCCTTGGGAGCCTTGGCACGGGAGACTTGGTGGAGGTGGAGGTGGTGCGCTGCAGGCAATGAATCAGATGATGTGGACATGTTAATTTGTCTCTACAGGTGCAAGAGCATGACAGACGCTGCCCAATATGCACTCAGCTGACTGAAATGAGGTGCCAGAGGCCAATTTACAAGACATTTGTGGGCACACTCTTCAAACTACAGTGTAGCAGTGATTGTGTCAAATCTTGGGACCTGAAGGAGCTAGAAACCTCAATCACGTCATACTTCGTGACCTGAAGGATAAACAGAGGGATAAAAACACACCACAGATTACCGCCTACCCAGCTTAACATCTGTACTAAGCAAATATTCGGAAGAATTATTATAGATATAGGTACCTTATTACTTAACGTGAATTATCTCGTAACAGAAAATCAGCACTGGTTTCGTTTTACAATATCATGCCTTAAAAATTTGCTTGGATTTTTTAAAAACGTATTCGGTAATTGGGTTGCAAAAATACCATCGGATGTCATCGTCCTAGGTTTCCATGTAAGACTGCTATATAAACTAAAAGCTCACAGCATCTCTAACAAATTATGTTCATGAATTGGTGACTAGACAACGAATCGCAAGCACAATGTTGTGATTAATTGTGAATCATCAGAGTGTATACAAATAACTAGCAGAGGTTATCAAGGGTCAGTAATAGGACCTCCTTTTTTCACAATTTACATCATTGATCTAGAAAATGGACCCGTTGCTGAGGTAGGTAAATTTGCAAATGACATGAGAATTGGAGGAAGAGTAATGACGAAAGTGGATTGTGAATCTATACAAAACGACCTGAATACGCTAATAGATTGGAGCAATAAATGGCAGACGAAATTTAATGTAGATGCATGTAAGGCAATGCAGTTCAGCGAAAAAAACATGAACTGTGAATATCGCTTGTTCGATATCCCACTGACAGAATAAAAAGACTTGAAAGATTTGAGAATAATTTTATATGATGACCTCAAAAACTCCAGTGTATAACATCCAATATCAAAGCAAACAAAAATGTTTGGCTTCATCGCAAGGAACTTTGATAAAAAAAAAAAACACCCGATGTTATACGTCATTAGGTAGTTAGACCACACCTTGAATACTGTGCATCACTGATCCCAGAACCTTATTAAAGATGAAGACAGAACAGACTCAAGAGAGTGCAATGCAGACACAAAAATGATCCCATTGCTTCGATACTTATCCTACGAAGAGCAGCTAATGAAACTTTTTAAGTGACGGCTTAGAGGAAAATTTAATCTAACAGAGGTATTTTAAATTCTTAACAGATTCGGCGATGTTAGATATGCTGGTTTGCTCGAAGTACATAATGATACTGTGACAAGTACTTATGGAATGAAACTCAAAAGCAAGAGATGCAACATTAATATATGGAATAATTGCTGTAATATTAGCGTACTCCAACAATTGAATAAGCTACCAGCAACGGCGGTTAGTAAACGTTTCGCTTAAGTTTAAGAAGTTTCGGCTGTCTTTAACAGATCTGTAAAATGGAGATCTCACAGTGCTTAGTTTTTTCCTCTTCTTCCTTGCCTATAAAATTTTCCACGGTTCCTTTTTCTAGCAATAATTGTGTTTTTTCAACCTTACTCCTCCTGGTTTTGCCAGATGATGTGGTGGGTGGGGAAGTGCTTTCCTCTTTTACACCCTTTCCTAACACGTTGGTTAGATCTTAGTGGCATTAGCTTATGCTTCCAACAGATAACCTTGTCATGGCCCAGTAGGTCTCCAGTTACCTGTACTTCCTTGTACTCCTCCTCCTCCTCTTGTTTCATTACTAGTAGTAGTAGTCGTCGTAGCATTGGTGGTGGTGGTGGCAGTGAATTTTTTGTATTACCATTGCTGACAAAATATTGAACAGCTCCAACTTACATACTGTATTTTGAAACGTAACTGAAAATTATTTAATGCGAATTTCATTTACAAAATCAAAATCCTCCAAAATAGCTGTGAATAATGAAACAGTCGGCAAACAATACTTTCATACGGAGACAGAATCCAGTCATGAGTTGATTACTTATATTTCATCAAACACTAAACTCTTAAGGAAAAAAATGCAGTACATTTAAGGCATTATGTACAAGCAAAACATTGTATGGGTGTTAAGATTGATCTTTATTGTTTTCCATAGAGTTTCATATTATTATTATTATTATTAATATTATTATTATTATTATTATTATTATTATTATTACTATTATTATTATTTAGTGGTAGGTGGGGGCGCTCACCATCCACTCACTCGATGTAGTGCTGCTCTCGGTTGTCTGCCCTTTCCTCTCCTCCATCCTTCTTTCCTTCCATCCTCTTCTGTTTTCTTTCCTTCATTCGTTCCTTGTACTTCTGGTGACTCTATACTAAGTGACAAGCCAAATGGTTTCCTGTACACCAGGAAACCATTTACTACGCTGGGTGTAACCATATAACCAAATTTTGGCGCCTGGTGGGTTAGTGGATAATTGTGGCGCTCCAATAGGATTGAGCCAGTGAAGGTTTATATCCACGGGGTGGTTGGGGTTTATTGCTCTCGTAATGCCACTCAGGGATGAGATAGGCTGGTCACCTTCATCTGTCAGGACCAACATGCCTAGCCCCGGGCTCCTAGGTTCCTCATGAGACAAGGTAGGATTGGATGATGGTTGGATGGAATTATTATTATTATTATTATTATTATTATTATTATTATTATTATTATTTTATTATTATTATTATTATTATTATTATTATTATTATAATTCATCCAAACCTCCTTTCCCACCCCAGGGCAGGGTGAGGAGTAGCAATGTCCAGACAGCCCAAATTTGATCAGTCCAATGGGCCACGCTGCCATTCACTCATCATGCAAGCCCCTGGAATCCTGGCTCTATCGGATACGCCAAAAAATTCACCACGTTGTGTAGCTTCACATAAACGTATCCGGTAGAGTCTATCCGGACGTTGCCACGTTAAAAAGGGGTGCCAAATCCCTGATCATGAACTTCTCCTCACAGCATTTATCCAGCCAGCTCGATCTCTTGTCAGTTCCCTAGCCTCACCGACTTCCAAATCTCTCTTCCTCACACACTCATCCACCATATCTTCCTACCTTCTTTGCCTACCTCGCCTCCTCCCTCCTTCATATTCGCTCAGATATACCTATACCTTTTTCACCACTCTATTGTTATCCATTCTCTCCACATGACAATACCATCTCAGTATACTTTCTTCGATTCTGGTGTCCACCAACTTCCTCATTCCACATCTTTCACAAATCACATTATTTCGTGTCCGATCCACCCTCTGTACTCCATATACATTCCTCAGCAGTCCCATCTCCACTTTTTCACTCTTAACTTTTCATTTTCATGTCACACCATAGTCTCAAATCCATATGTTAAAGTTGCCACTGACACTCCTCCATGTAAGCCTCGTGCAGCTGCAACACTGAAGCCTCTGTTTCTTATCAAGGCCTTCATTGCACCAGCTACTTTTCTTCCTTGTGTCACTCTACTTTCAACTTCCTCTGCGCATTTTCCTTTCTTTTCTGTCACTGTACCCAGGTATTTGAACTCTCTCACAAAATTCCAATCTCTTTCCATTCAGTGTAACATCGCACTGGGAGTCACCTTCTCTCACAATAACCATCACTTTACTCTTTTCTACATTTACTCTCAAGGCATGAATCTCACAGACATCAGCAAAACACTGCGCTAGCCTACCAAGTTCTTGTCCGGTATTTGCAAGCAGTACTGCACCATCAGCCTTCAACAAATCTGAGATATTCCATCCATCACCATTCATTACCAACACCATCCCCCTCTCCACTACTCATGTTTTTACTTCTCTCATCACCCCATCCATATATATATATTGAACAGCCATGGGGACATCACACTACCTTGTCGTATGCCCACACTGATCGTGAGCCATTCACTTAGATGCCCATTAACCCCTAGACATGCTTCACTACCATCATAAATACTCTTGACGGCACCTAGCAGCTTACCATCTACACCGTACATGCGCAAAACTTTCCACACTCCTTCTCTGCCCACTTTGTCATATGCTTTTTTCGGATCCATGAATGCCATAAACACCTTATGGTCCTTCCTACAAGCCTTCTCTGTTATCTATTTCACTGCAAATATTTGATCCACACGTCCTCTGACACTCCTAAAGCCACCCTGTTCATCACTCACTAGGACTTCTGATATCTTTCTTACTTTCTCTATAATAATTCTTCCATATTCCTTCTCTACAACACTCAGTAAACTTATGCCATGATCATTCTTGCACTCACTTCGCTCACCTTTATTTTTGTACAAGGGTACAATCACAGCCTTTTTCCACTCTGCTGGCACAGTTTCACTCCTCCATGCCTTCTTATATATCTCCAACAAGCACTTCATTCCGCTCTCTCCACTATACTTAATCATCTCTGCATACACCTCATCAACCCCAGCTGCTTTCCCATTTTTCACCTGCTTCACAGCACTCTTCACCTGTGCGAGTGTCATGTCTTCTGGCACTGTATTCTTTCTCTGCACACCCCCAAAACCAATCATGTTTACAGCCGCTCTACCCTGTCTATTCCCATTCATCAGGCTTTCAAAATATTCTTTCCATCTGGTCTTTACTTCATCCCCATAGGTTTATAATATACCACCTACATAATTCACACCAACACATTTCTTTCCTCTTTCACTTCTACATTTCCGCACCTCTTTCCAGAATAACTTCCTATTTTCAGAGTAACTTGCATTAATTTTTCTTCCTAGATCATTATTTACTTCCTTTTTCCTTTTCACTAATCTCTTTACGTGCTTCTTACTCTCAGTATATTCATTTCTTATTTCAACCGAACCCCCATCCTGTAACCACTTTAGCCACTTCTTCCTCTTTCCACCACTCTCTTAACCTCATCATCCCACCATGCCGTACCTTTCTTCTTTGTTGTTACTCTTGCCACACCACACACCGCTTTAGCCTTCCTAACTAAGAAATTCCTATATGCATTCTTCAGGCTGTCCAGATCCATTTCATTCCAATTCACACATTTTAACTCCTCCTCTACTCTGGTCTTGTATACATCTGCCTTTCTTTGATCCTCAGCTTCTCAATTTTCAGTCGTTCTCCCTGACTGCGCCTCTCTCTCCTGATCCACCTCACTCCTCTCAGCTTGATCTTGCGTACCAAAATCATATAATCGACCTTCACATCGTTCTCTCACAGCCCTTGTATCTGCAACCATTCCCACCATTGACCTCTCTACGAGCATGTAATCAATCAGGCTTCTTTCAACACGATCTCCATTCCCTCTATACCATGTATTTTTATGTCCATTTTTGTGTTTGAAATACGAGTTACAAATGCACAACCTCCTCCCTTGACACAAATCCTTTAGTCGCTTCCCATTATCATATTCTCCTGTTATTCCATAACAACCCATTATGTCTTCCTCAGGACCAGCGCCTACACTTCCATTCATATCCCCCATTACGATCACTGTATAGCTCCTGGGCATTTCTCCTACTACTTCATCCAGCTCATCCCAGAACCTGTCTTTCTCTCTGTGACTCCTATCCTTAGACGGTGCATACGCTACATTTACCGCCACTTTCAGCTTCTCAGACTTGAACTTGACATACATAAACCTCGAGCTGACACATTCCACTCTGCCACACCTCATTCATCAACAAAGCAACTCCTTCCTTGCATCTTCCTTGCCCATTCATTCCCAATCTTACACATTTCACACCCTCCAACTCCTCCACCTCACAACCGTTCGTCTTCGTTTCACACAATACTATCGTGGCATGTCTCGCACTCTTGAACACATTCACCACTTCCATAATTATTATTATTATTATTATTATTATTATTATTATTATTATATAATTATTATATAATTCAAGGTGGTGTTCTATCGCCTTTACTATTTATATTGGTCATTGATTACATTATGAAACGCGTTGGAACAGAAACCGGTGCAGGTATACTTTTGGGAGAGAACAGGAAACTTTTGGATTTAGATTATGCAGATGATATAGTTTTGATTTGTGATGGGCCAGAAGAGATGCAGAGAGTGTTGGACTGTTTGGTGAGTGAAGGTCGCAAGGTGGGTTTGGTTATTAATTGTGGAAAAACTGAAATAATCAATATGAATATGGAAAATGGGCAGGAATGTGTAATTGGAGGTATGGTTGTAAAGCAAGTTGATAGGTTTAAATATTTAGGTACTTATTTAGCCAAGGATGGTTCTTTGAACTTTGAATTCGAGGAAAGGTTAAAGAAGGCTAATCAGGCAATGGGAATGCTTAAAAATATTTGGAATAATAACAATTTCTCTGTGCATACAAAAATCAAACTTTATAAGGTAATGGTTAGGAGTATCTTAATTTATGGACACGAGTCTTGGTACAGCACAGTGACTATGGAAAATAAATTCTTGGTGTTTGAAAATAAAGCACTTAGAAGAATATTAGGAGTTAAGTGGTGGGAAAGGATACCAAATAGTAGAATTAGAGAAATAACGGGAGTGCAGCCGATCGATGAATATGTTAGATTCTCACGATGGAAGTGGCTAGGACATGTGTATAGGAGACAGGGAATAGTACGAGGTACACCAGGGTGGGTGGCACTTGGTAGGAGAGGTAGAGGAAGGCCAAAAGAGACGTGGGTGAGGACAATGAGACGGGAAGCTGGAGATGAGTGTTGGGGAGATCTTGAGGAGTTAGCACAGGATAGGATGTGGTGGTGTGAGTTCATCGAGGCCCTATGCATCCCCGAGGGTGCCACAGGAAATGATTGATTGATTGATTGATTGATTATTACTATTATTATCTTTATTTATTATTATTATTATCTTTATCATTAATAGCCAGCTTAAGGCATCTCTGTAAGGACACAAGTCCAATACTTTTGTCTCCCTCTCCTGCTGCTATAGTTCTTTAACCTTAACTTGGCACAGATTTTCGTCCCTTTCCAGCTTATCTCACGTGATTCACTGGCAGGAAAAAAAATAATAATTCCTCATTTCTACATGGTTTTATACTGCACTTCCTCGTGACTTGCACCATATTCTAGTGTTAATGTATTGCTGAATCTGATAATTCAGCCTAAGAAATAGAATAATGTGTCCAATTAAAGTGAAGAGTTTAGTGAGTAATACAGCCGCAGCCAACTCTACATTCACCTAATTCGGTTTCCAAGGATAGGACTGAATGACAGGCGCCCCTTTCAGTCAGGTGTCCTACTGTATTATTTAATTCTTGATATCTCCAGGTAATTTTAACCAGCCTCGTAGAGCCCCTAGTAGGAAAGGATGTGGAGGAAGGCTAATTCTAAACACTAATTCGAAAAGCTTCACCTAAATTGCATGAAACCGTCAGAAAATGGTAGGGAAATAAATATTTTTTCGAGGCGAAGGAGTAATGCCATGGTAAGGACCCTCTAGGTTTGGTTAGTTATCCTAAACAACTAAAATTCTCGGTCATTGTATAATGTGTGTTGTATATGTTTTATAGCCGGTCATACCGGAGCACCCAGGAGGCTGAAAGTTGTGGTAGGGGAGTAACTCAACATGGGAAAGAACATAAGCATGGTGGCATAGGCTTCCGAATCCTTTTGGAAGCCACTACCATTATGGTTTTGAAGCTGCAATAGCCAGAACTGCCCTTAGGAGGCTGACTTTGTGGTTAGCCACTGAGACCATTTTCAAATTTGTCTTTAGATCATCCTATTTTCCATTTTTTTTCTGACGCAATAGCTTGGGCAAGTGTGTCCGTGTTCACGTGGTGGCAACGATTCCTACAGTCGACAATTTCAGGTGAGAGCAGTGTCTTAAGCAGTCGTCCCTCATTGAGCAATATTCCTTTGTTATAGTGTCATAGATGACTTACATTTTTAGCATTATATAAGAGTGCCATTGGTAGGCTTTAATTACAGAAACATTAGTTTGAGCCCTAGGAAATGATGGAGTGTGTGGTAATGTGATGAAGCATGGGGTAGAGATAATAGTTGAATGGATGTGGAATATGTGCAGATTGGCCTGGGAGGGAAGTAGAGTCCCAGAGGATTGGAAGTCAGGTATATATATTTCCCTGTACAAAGGAAAAAGGGAAAGGAAGTGTCTGGTAATCCTGAGGGCATTTGTCTTTTTAGTGAAATTGGCAAAGTATATGGTAGGATACTTACTGACAGAGTTAGGGAAATAACAGAGGAAATAGTTGGAGCAGAACAGGAAAGTTTTAGGAATGGAAGAGGTTGTGTAGAACAGAGATTCATTCATAGGTCTTTAGTGGAAAAGTTTCTAGAGAAGGGAAAGAAGTTGTATGTAGCCTTCATGAATTTGGAGAACGTGTACGGCAGAGTGGATAAACAAGGAATGTGGAAAATATTAATACTATATGGAGTAAATGGGAAGTTGTTGAATGTCGTGAAGAATATGTACAGTATGAGGGTGCTGAGGCTGTAGTGTGTGTGGATAGTGAACTGAGTTAATTTTTCTGTTTAAATATTGGATTGAAATAGGGATGTGTCATGTCTCCATAGTTGTTCAATCTGCATATGGATGGAGTTATAAAAGGGATACAAAGTAGAGGAGTGGATGTTGAAGCAGCCCTAATGAGAATGGGAAGCATTTGGAAACTTCCTGTATTGTTGTTTGCATATTACACTGTATTGTTAAGTGAAGAGGAATGGGAACTGCAGGGCTTGGTGAATGAGTTTGGAAGAGTGTGTAAGAAATGGAATCTAAAGGCGAGTGTAGGGAAGAGTAAACTTGCGGTCTTCGAGAGAAATGAGGTCGCTGAGTGTGCAACGAGGTTTAATGATAAGGAAATGGAAGATGTGAGTGCATTTAAGTACTTGCGTAGTATGATGAGTAAGGATGGAAAATTGGTGGATGAAGTGCTTGAAAGTGTACAACAAGGAAGAAAAGCGGTTTTTTCTTTGAAAGTAGTGATAAGAAAAAGGGAAGTGAGCATAGAGGTAAAATAGTCACTACATGATAGCATTGTGATACCCATTGGCGTAGTTAGGCCTGGGCACTGGGGGCTATGGCCCCAAATGTTTTATGAATAGCCCCGGATCTCAAATAGCTTTTTTTTTTTTTTTACAAAAATAAGAACAGACCCGGCTGAGACCAACACAAAATTTTAATTTTTGTTGTTAGTACTAGAGTTGATAGATCTCGTACAGAAAACATTCAGTTTGATCCCGTTCGGTTCACCTTCGTTCCTGTCACGTTTTCACGGCCACCCTCCAGTCGGCCGTCAGTCATGCAGTGGTGTCAGCCCACGCACGCATGTGTGAGTGAGAGTGAGAGCTATAGAGCAGTGCGCATAGGTTACAGGGCTTGTTGACATATGGTGGTGGCTAGCAAGACCTGAGGCTATGGAGACAAGAAGCTTTTTTCAAAAAGAAAGGGGACCAAGGCAATGAGGTGCAGCCTGCAAGGCTAGAGGAGGCAGAGGAAGAGTTACTTCCTGCTGTTGCTGTAGCAGCAGATGAGTTAGGACGGGAGATTGCTGCTGCCTCCACACTGTCTGCAAGCTCATTTTTTTTTTTTTTTTTTACGAAATAATGAATGGGAAAAAAAAGGAAATAGAAATAAGTCCAGGAGCCTAAAGGCATCCTCCATTCATAAAATACTTATAACAATTGGATTTAAATTCGAGTGGATTAAATGGGTGTGGGAAACAACTCCCAGGAAGTGAATTCCAGAGAGTAGTAGTTCTGGGAATAAATGAATATTGATAAGCAGAGGTTCTGCATTGCGGGGGAGAGAGTGTGAGTTCATGGGCGCTCCCAGCTGCCCGAGTATTCTGGGAGAAAATGTGAAGGGGAGGCACAATTGAAGCCAGTTCGTCAGAGCACTTATGGTAAATATATCGATAAAATAATGCTAAAGAAGCAGCATCTCGACGTACTGATAATGGAGGAAAGTCCTGTGTTATGGCAGGATTACTGATTAATCTAATGGCTTTATTTTGAATATTGTCCAACTGCCTCAATGCAACCGCTCCACATCCATTCCACAGTGGTGAACAGTATTCGATCTGAGAACGTACATGACTTTTGTATATTGTGGCCATCTGCTCGTCAGTGAAGAACTCACGAACTCTGTACATAAGTCCTATTTTTTAGAAGCATTTTTAGCAAGGGATTTAACATAAGCTATCCAGCTTAGGTTGGGGTTTAGAGTAACACCTAGGATATTAATTGTATTGAATATGGGAATACTGACATCATTTAATATTATGTGAGAGTCTGAGGTATTCTTTCTGTTGGAGAAATTCATGTATTTATTTTTCTGAGCATTAAATGAGACCAGATTTTTTTTGTCCCCATTGGTTAATTTTAGAAAGGTCCTGGTTCAGAGAAATTGCTGTGTTTATTTGGGAATTTATATTATCAAATTGTTTAAAGGAGGTACTAAATGTGAAAGAACTATGAAGGGTCGAGTCATCAGCATAAGAGTGTATTGGGTTGTGAGTGACAGATAGGAGGACATTAATATGAATGAGAAAGAGGGTTGGTGCCAAAACTGATCCCTGAGGTACACCAGCATTTATGGAATGAAACTGAGAATAAATTTCATCTACCATGAACCCTATTTTTCTATAATGAAGGTAAGAACAAATTAGAGGAACCAGTGATGCAACACCATAGTGTGACATCTCAGACAATAAGGCCTTGTGTCATACTCTGTCAAATGCTTTTGAAATATCAAGTGCTACTGTGTTTGTTTCACCATATTGGTCTATTGTTTTGTTAAGCTGATGGGTAAGAAGGCAAAGAATATCTACAGATGAACGTTCTTGTCTAAATCCATACTGCCGATCGTTGATTAATGTATTGATTTCTAGATACTTGACTATGTATTTGTTAATTAGTGTCTCAAAAACTTTACCGAGAACGGAAGTTATTGCAATTGGTCTATAGTTTGATGGATCAGAAGTTGCCCTCTTTAGGAACAGGATGGATATCTGCTTCTTTCCAAGAGGCTGGAAAAATTGAGGTACGGATGCATAAGCGGAAAAATTTTGCTAATACAGGAGCGAACACTGAGGAGCAATTTTTAAGTACTATTGAAGGAAAATCTCAGGACCAGTAGCTTTGTCTACTGAGAGATTCTGTAATACAGCTTGTACGTATCTGGTGTGAATCATGAAAGGAGGTACTTGAGGGGAGTCAAAATCAAGTACAGGAATATTGTGATTTTCCGTATTTAGGGTTGACTTTGTTGAAAAAATGTCAACAAGAAGGTTGGCTTTTCCATGTGGGTCACCGACTGGATTTCCATTAGGGAACTGTAACGGTGGAATGGGAGAGGTGGTAGTGAAGTTAGTTTTGAATGAATTAAGGGTTGACCAGAATATTTTGTTATCATTTGGATTGTTTAGTTGTTTGTTAGCTTGTCTATGTAGAAAGTTTGATTTAGAAAGATTGACCAACTGCCTAGCCCCGGGCTCCTACGCTCCTCATGGGACAATGTAGGATTGGATGATAGATAGATAGATAGATAGATAGATGATAATAGTTTTGGCATGGTTTCTGATATTTCTATAATAGTTAAAGGCTTCTTTGGTTTTGGTCCTTGTATAAAAGTGTTATAGGCTATTGTTTTATGTTCTGTTACTCTAGAACAACTGTGGTCAAACCATTTAGGAGAATTACATCTTTTTCTGTAAGTATGATGGGGAATGAATGTTTCCATGCCGACTTTAATGAAACCCTGTATGTGGCTCAATGTGGAATTTGCATCTTGGGAGAAAAAGGAGGTCCAAGAAACATCCATGAGAAAACTTTGAAGTCCCTCCCAGTCTGCCCTGTCGTAGTGCCATTTAGTTATCGCGACAGGTTCAGAGCAGGAGGGTGTGGTAGATGTTAAACTTGTGGCTTGAATCAGACAATGATCCGAGGGGGGACTTCACTTCGACATTATAATTATCTGAATTGGTTGTTAGAAACAAGTCCAATAGGTGGGGATTCTGACTGGGGTTGTCTGGTACACGGGTGGGTTCCCTGGCTAACTGGGTGAGATTAAATGAGTCTGCAAATAGCTCATATTCAAGACAATAGTCATCAGTTCTGGCTGAATAAGTGAGCCATTCGACATTATGGACATTAAAATCACCCAGAACAGTAATTTTTGATGCAGTATTAATGTTGAGGACACTTAGTTGTGAAGACAGTCAAATAAACTCGGCTCTGGAGCGGCATTAGGGGAACGATAAACACAACAGAAATACTTAATTTTACCAAAAGAATTTAATTTGTATATGGAATAGTCGAAATAAGGACAATTAAATTTAGTATTCAACTACAGGACAATTTCTGATTTAGCAAGGCAACATACGCCTCCTTTGAGTCTGAAATTTTGAATCAAGATATAATCAGGAAAATTAAATCTAGCTAAAACAGAGGTGGAGCTTACTTGTGTCTCTGTCAAAAATAGCAGATCGGGGGATTCAAACTGGAGGAAAATTTGAACAGAGTTGATGCTGGAGTGAAGTCCCTTAATATTGCAAAATAAAATTTTACTGCACTGACGAGCAGATTTAGGGCGCTGCAACACTGGAGGTGGCACAGGCGCTTGATGACAACCGGGAGGGCCCTGTGCAGACAACCCAGCCCTGCCGGTGGTGGTCACCCGAGAAACCACCGCACTAATTCCAAGTATAGCTGTAGCCATGGTTCTTTTTATGGAGGAGAGCAGGGATGTGTTGTGGAATGTGTATGATATGTAATGACAAGATCGGTGTTTTTTGGAGAGAGGATAGCTGGTTTAAGGTAATGTGGATGTGTGTGTTGTGTAAAGAGGGCAGCCTGATGCCCTCCGGTGTGTGAGGCAGAAAGATGTGTAACCAGCCACCAAGGCCTAGGAGAGAAAATGGAATCGAGGCTATTCCTTGAGTCTCCCGTTACCTTGGCGGTAGTACTTCCCTGGGCGGGGCTGCCTACCCCTACTACTCGCTTGGTGAAGCAGAGGGCTCTTTAGCCAGCTAGTCAGTAGCCAGTCTAGCTCTGTGAATCTCAAACGTTTTAGTCACACAGGCACACCAAATATTTAAGGCACACTTTTGATTATAGCTAAGTAAATCAATCATTAAATAAAAATAATTCCAAGGCACACAAATTTTAGAACCACTTGTCTAGCTAGCCTGTACTCACTGTGATATTGCAGTATTAATGTTATTTACAAAGTAAATTGCTCCATCATTCTGTTGGAAAAAAGTTTACTTAGTCAATGCCACTTTTAATTATTTAGAAGAAAAAAATCGACCTATTATTTTGAGCGTGTTTTGCATGATTTCCCCATACACATTAGTGTGCCAACAGTGCCATTCAAAGACGACTAATTAGTTATTTAATGTGTGTGTGTGTGTGTGTGTGTGTGTGTGTGTGTGTGTGTGTGTGTGTGTGTGTGTGTGTGTGTGTGTGTGTGTGTGTGTGTGTGTGTGTGTGTGTGTGTGTGTGTGTGTGTGTGTAGCTGGCCTGCACTCGTTGTGGTATTGTAATGTTAATATTATTAACAAAGTAAATTACTCCATCTTATAGGAAAAAAAGTCTACTCAGTCAGTGCCATTTTCCGTTATTTAGAAGAAAAAATCGACCCATTATTTGAGTGTGTTTTGTATGATTTCCCCATACACGTTTTATGACTAGTTAGTTAATGTGTGTGTGTGTGTGTGTGTGTGTGTGTGTGTGTGTGTGTGTGTGTGTGTGTGTGTGTGTGTGTGCAATAAGCAATCAATAATAATACATTTATTTGTATAGCTCATCATATTTAATAACTAAAATATATCTCAAAACATTTCATACAGGAGAATAAAAGAGATATTAATGAAAGGCATAAAAGGCATGGTGATGATTAAATTAGACACATGGCATAACAGGTGTGAAATAATTTAAATGTAGACTAATATGGGACAATAAAACAAAAATGCAGTGTAAAGGAGAGTGATTAGTAAAGTATGTAAAAATAAAAGGAAATAAATGTTAACTTGGATATCAAAGAGCAAACGAAACAGTTGATAGGGTTGTTGTGAGTTTTGTTGAAAGTAGGTAAAAGAAACGGCCTAAAACCTGTTGTTTGCTGTTGCTTCACAGATGAACCAGGGAGGAGAGAGCTCTAATGAGACAAATTTAGGAAGCCCAGACACAGGTCCAAAGCAAGTAAAATCTATCCAGTTTCCTTCCAGACAATTTGGACTTCAGAAAAGGTCCTTTCAGAGGAGCTGGCACAACACTTGTAACTGGCTAGAGTATTCAATCAGCCAAAATTCCGCCTTCTGCTTCTGCTGCAAAGTACTCAGCAAGCAGCAATGTAGAAAGATGGTCTAGCCTCTACTGGCTACAGCAACTGGAAGAGGGCTCTGGATTCATTAAGGGACCATGAGAAGACTTCATTACATAAGGCCTCCATGGTGGCATGGATGAACTATAAAGCAAGTAAAGTTCATGGTGATGTAGCTGTGCAGCTTCAAACTCCTAGTGTAGCTAAGGTCAGTGAAAGAAGGGAGTATTTATGACGTATTATTTCGGTTACTGTCTTTCTAGCCAAACAGGGCATTTCTTTGCCACAGTGAAACGAATGACAGACCCAACCAAGGGAACTTCTTTGAATGTATGCAGCTGCTGCAAAAGTTCGACCCATTCCTGCAGAGATACAAAATTCCTGCCAATTATACTTATCTTTCGTCTTATTCTCAAAATCAATTAATTGGATGTTGCTCTACAGGGTCACGGCACAGATTATTTAAGAAGTAACGGAATAAAAGATATTTGCGGTAATGGCAGATGAAGCCAAGGATGGGCACACAGAACAGCTCTCTGTATATGTGCATTATGTTCCACCAGAAGGTTACAGCTAGGAAAGTTTCCTTTGCTTCAAGAAACTGGGTGGCTATGGTGCAGAAGCGATCACAAATGCAGTCGAGCAGGTTCTTGTCTCCAACAACATTGCTGACCTGAAAGTTGTCACCCAAACATATGACGGTGCAGCAGTGATGAGTGGATCTGTTCGAGAGGTGAGGGCTCGTTTCCGGAAAAAATATCCAGAGGCCGTCTATGTGCATTGCTCTGCATGTGACCTAAACCTGGAGCTTTGCTACACCTGCATGGCCATTCCTGAAGCCATTGATTTTTTTTTTATCTGCATGAAAACCTTTACTTATTATTCAGTGCATCTACAGTCAACCACTACCAGTTTGCTGCCGTTCAGAAAGAGCTCCACATTGAGTAGAAAGAGAGCTTGTACAAATATCAAACACCCGATGGTCATCTCAGTTGCCCTCTTTTAATGCACTCCTAAAGAATTTTCCTGCTGTCGTGAAATCTCTTCAGAAGATCAGAACGCCAACAGCACTAGGTCTGCATTCAAAATTATCCAAATTCCCTGTGGTCTGCCTGTTGGTTGTGCTAAAAAAAATTGCTTGGCATCACCGAAGGGTTTCACAAGGTTCTTCAGAAAGAAACCGTCGACTTCACACAGGCAGTGAGCTACAAAAGTGCAGTCCACGACACCCTGGTTAGCCAGTGCACTGCACAGGTGGCTGAAGAGATCTATCCCATGACAAAGGCAGCATGTGAGGAGCACAACATCCAGGAGTCTTCTCTCGGTCCGAGAGGGAAACAGAAGAAGATGTGGAGGTGTCCTGTGGTTCCAGATCAGACTTGCTTAATGGTTCAGAACATCTCAAGCAGAGACTTATCTACCCTTGCATCGATTGAATGACCAGTGAGCTGAAGAATCGTTTTTCTAATGTTGGGAGAGAAGTCATGATTGGCATCCAAGCATGTCACCCGGCCTCTGAAACATTCCTGTGCATGCAGTCCCTAGAGAAACTAGCCTCGCAATACAACATCCAATTAATCCCAGAAGAAGTCATGCTAGTGAAAAGCTTTTTGAACAGGAAGGGGCCAGAAGCCATCCCAGACATTCTGAGTGTGTTCAAGCTCCTTGATCCCATGATGTTCCTATCACTGAAGACGATATTACAGGTGGCCCTTACCATCCCGGTCAGTAGCTGCAGTTGGGAGCGATCATTTAGTGCTCTCCGCCGACTACACTTGGCGTAGGGGCACCATGGGCCAGGAGAGGTTCAATAATTAAATCTGACAGTGTTGTCAGTCGAGAGAGAGTTGGTTGGAAGCCTTGATTATGACAAAGTGATTGACACAGTCACCCAACTAAAATCAAGATGGCACACCCTGATCCTTCCTCCCCAGAAAAAAAAAAATGTATGTTAAGTCTACGTATAAAATAAATTGATAAATAAAATGTGTTTATGATCTAATTATCACAAAAAAATTAGAGATTTAAATGTTGCTTGGCATATGCTGATTGCATCCTTTTTATGAGCAGGACAGGAGAGACGAGGAGAGAACAGAAGGAGAAAGCAGAGATGAGAAGTGCGACAGACAGTTGAGACACCAAAAGAGCTCCTGGAGAGGTGAAGATGAGAGTATCAGACGGACAAGACACAGAGTTAACAGTTTTGTCACAACTCAGATTGTACTCATTTTATTTTTATTTCATGTTGCCAAAGTTAGCCTAAGCACCTGACCGGAACCTTTTGGTAGTACAGTATTGTCTCACAACTTATATTCATTTTACTCTAAAATAAGTTGAAAATTATCCGGTGAAAATCTTAAGATTTCTGGGCTAGGCTAAGCCCAAGGTGTTTCAAGATCCTAAATAGGTCCCTGGTGATACCACCTCTAATGTATGGAAGTGAAGCTTGGACACAAGTCAAGAGTGAGAGCTGTGGATATGAGTTATCTGATAGAAGCATGTAGAGTTACATGGAAAGATAGACTGACAAATGACAAAGTGAAGGAGAGTGTGGTGTGAATTTGGATGTGACAGAAAGCATAAGGAGAAAATCAGTGAGGTGATTTGGTCATGTGGAGAGGATGGAGAGCGAGAGACTAACGAGGAGAGTGTGTGAGTGAGGTGGAAGGGGGGAGAGGGAGGGGGAGGCAGAGGATGAGATGAAGGGATAGAGTGGAGAGGTATATGAGAGAGAGGGGTGTGAGCTGGGGAGAGGGCAGTGAAATGGCGGGGAACAGGGAGACATGGAGGCGATTTGTTTGTGACCACCCCTTACAGGATTAAGGCGTCTGACAATAGATAGACAGATAGATAGTAGTAGTGGTATTTATTATTATTATCATTATTATTATCAATGTTATTATTATTATTGTTATTGTTGTTGTTGTTATCACTTGCTGTTTTTGTTGTTTTGTCGTTCCCCTCTTCCTTCTCGTCCTCTTCCTCCATGCAAAATGCAACAAACGATGTGTTGCCCAGTTGCTCAAATTATCACTCTTCTTTCTGCATCATTGGTTCTCCTCTCTTATTTATTTTTCTCTCCTAATCTCCTTCCTCTTCAACATCACACTTTTTTCCGTTCCCTCTTTCATCTTTTCCCTCTCTTTTTTTCACACCTTTTGTTTTTATTTCCTTCTCAGTTTCCCTCGTTTTCCTCACCCCAACGAGTGACCAGATATACCAGATATAGTGCATCTTCTTAATTATATCACTTACCAATTCACTCTTCCTTGACGAATTGGGTCCAGTCCTTATGAGAGGAGTGTTAGGAATAAGCAATTCCGCACAATGGTAGGCCTCCTCCCGGGATAGGGTTCAGGCAGGATGGGACTCCCGAGGGCCGCCCCCAACCCAAAACCGCTAGGTACCGCCATTTTTTTTTTTTTTTTTTTTACCAAGGGACACTAGTTTTTGCACAATGAGAGACCTTCACTTGCGTCAGGGTATACTGTAAGTATGGTGGGACCCCCGAAGGTCGTTTACACGGGGGGAAGGACTCCCAGTGGTCTCCATCAGAAGTGTTATGCACGGCCAAAATTTTTTACCGAAGAAAATGAAATGTTGGCATTGGAAGACGTTTACCCTAACCACATTTTTGACAAGGTGGGTGCCCCTGCCCGAAGACAGCGGGCCCCAGAAAGAACAATACCAGTTCTTTTTTTTTTTTTTTTTTTACATAAAAATACAAATGTTCACACAATGGTAGATTTTTACTGGGTTGTGTTTTAGCAAGAGTGAGACCCCCTAGTGGCCACCCCTTCGGGAAGGGGAACGGTCCCCAGCGATCCTGACCAAAGCCATTTTCACGGTCATTGTGTTAACCTAGGACCACGAAATTTTGCTTAAAGGTAGATGTTCACCCCGGCCACGTTTTAGGCAGGGTGGGACTCCCGATGGCCCTGGGGGACTACCCCTGGGGGAATAATGTTATTGCTTTTACGTAGACACGAAATTTTGCAGAGGAGTAGACCTTCATCCGACGAAAGTTTCCAGAGGGGGGGAACCACAGGGTTCGCCCCTCCACCTCCTGTGTAAAAAAAAAAAAAAAATCTTCCTGATGCAATACTGCATTCGTTGGTGCTGTTACAAAAAGGTGTCCTCTGGCTTGTTTTCTCTTTTTTTCTCTCTCTCTCTTCCGTTTCATCTCTTTTCGTCTCTTCTTTGTCTCCTCGTTTCTCATCTTATCTTCTCTCCTGTCTTCTCCCGTCTTCTTTTGTTTCCTTTGTCTCTCCCTTTTCCTTCTCTCTCTCTCTCTCTCTCTCTCTCTCTCTCTCTCTCTCTCTCTCTCTCTCTCTCTCTCGCATCCAAATTACCACCCAAACCGCAGATACTGCTCAATACCTCATCAGCCACCATTGCCTCTCCAACCACCATTACCACAACTACCATCATCACCACAACTACCACAACTGCCAACTTACCATAAGTGCCATGGTTACACTGGCTACCACTATTACCATAGCTATCACCATTGCCCCAGATACTAACAACACCACGAGTTACATGCTTGTAATAGCTATCACCAGCGTTGGTACAATTATGTCATATATGCCACACCTACCACCACAACATCTGCTATCAACATTACCAACACAACCATCTTCACCAAAGAAAAAAATAACCTACCACATTCACAATCACAAAAACAGCACTCAGAGAGCGTATACCTCCGCCAGTGCCTATTACAGACAACTAATATCCCCAACAAAATTTAATCGTCTTTCTTTTGATCCATGACTCATATATCCACAAAATTAACTGAAATTCATCAGTAACTTTTATAGATATCTTGTGGACAAACAGATAAAAAGATATGAATACATAACCTTCCAAATTTCGGAGGCGGAGATAATTATCACAGCCACTGTCTTCACTGAAACAACCTATACTTTATCATCTATACCACTGCTACAACAATCACCACAACAACCGTCTTCACAATTATTTCTGCCGTTGTCACTTTAGGTACCACTGAGTACCGTCACTATCATTGTTACCGTGATCATTACCCAGTCATTTGTCATCAATACATCCACCACCATCAGCAGCTCCTTAGTACCTACTAGTACAGCAATATCAGCTGCTATGAATACCAAAACTACCACCTCAACTAACAGATTTACAGAACGTGATTGGCCCTTTATAACTATCTCTGTAACCTCTACCTTCACGGGTTAAACTACTGCTACTACTTCTACTGCTACTACTATTCCTACTACTATCACTAGGTATTATAAGAGGAGGAGGAAGAAGAAGAAGAACAACAACAACAACAAGAACAAAAACAAGAATAAGAATAATAACAACATTTTTAACAATAATGCCAACGGGTTTTCTCTACGGATACCAAAAGAGGATGAAATTTCTTATCAAGAATACCCCTTCCTCCTGTGCCCCCTTAGCAACAAGTAACTTTTACGTAGGTGCTTACACGTGCTCTCCTTCATCAGCTGCTCTTTATATATTTATTTGTTTATACATTTACCTATTTATAGCCATAATTTTGAACATGAACATGAAACACAAAGACAAAAAGTAGTTGATCAATTTCCTATCAGGCAACCAAGCCCAAGTGCTGAAGCAAAACCAAAGATAAAAATTCAGCAGGCTCCCCAACTACTTGTATGCCCCACTGGGCTCAGTCCTTTCATCCTCATTTTTTAACCTCGTGCTCCAAGACCTACCAACCCCTGCCCCTTCATTAGGAGTACTGGTCAATGCTGGTCATTTAGCATTAGTTTCATAGCACCCTAATACATCAACCATCAGCACGTAAATAGGCCTCCTCCAGCAATGCCTGTACTCAGTAGAACATTGGCTTACACAAAGAAGAATGCTTTACCATCAACTTTAATCATCACTCCCTTCAGTTCAGATAGACACGAATCTCAAAAACACCTTCAAGTCATCCTCTTTCACCAGCCACTTTCCTTAGACAGACATCCCAAAATATGAGGGCTTACTTTTGATACACACATTGTTTTTTCTCATCAAAAAGCGTCATCAGTGCAAAGGTAACATGTAAACTCGATGTCTAAAAGCACTCACAGGTAGTACCTTCACATAACAGAAGGAATAACCGAAAGCTGTCTACCAGCTGTTAATTCTAATAACAATCACGCGAGCCGAAGCTGGGCCCCCACCTTAACAACCATAAGTCTAGAAAAGCTTTAAAATTTTAAGAATACTAACAATATGTACAAAGGCCTCAGATATAGATCACTTATACCGAGAAACATAAGTACTCCCAAGCATGAACCATAATATGAACAAGAGGAATATGCAGTTCGTTGTTTCAGCATAGGAACCATTGCACCCATGTAACTTTGTGGTGCACCACACCCACACAAAAAAATGAAGACTACATATAATGCCTCAACAGCTTCCTTTCATATCCACCTCACATGTTAATGTAAAATATGATTTCCATTTATCCTTTCCTATGAAGCTTCCTTGAAGTTATCAGCTTTTCCATGCCACTTGGTACCTCTTTTCACATTTTCCTGCCTGCTTCGGCTAGAGGAATTGGTGTGTTGGGCAGCCTTCTTGCTTTGCTCTCGTTGTCATTTACTCAAACTGAGTCATCTTAATTATAGCCTAACCTATAACAAACAGTTTCTACAGGACTAATACGTATGTTGCTGTTAGTTTTCCTTCATACTCCTTTGAACACTGCACCTCTCAATCATATTCATAAACACATAACCACCATAGCCAAACAAGATCCTTCATTTAACCCATCAGAATTTCATTTCAGGAAAACTGCCTTTCCTTCAAAGACACAAGTACGCCTAGCCAGACTACGATTTGGCTATCACTCTACCTTGCGTCAGCACCCACACAAAATACAATTCACGAGCAATCAGATATGACCTTTGTAATGAAGCAACCCCTCCCCCCGCCCCACATATATATATCACACTTACTCATCTCATGCACCTCACTTTCACTACATAGACAAGCATAACCTCAATAAGAGATCTCTGGGAACACAAAGATGAAGTGTTGATTTCTTGCCTCCACTGCGTTTATGTCCAGTTATTCCTGGAGCCATAACGACAATAAATATATATTATTAATTTGACGTAGTAACAGTAGTAGTAGTAGTAGTAGCAGTAGTAGTAGTGGAAGTATTCGTTATCCCTATCCTTACAACTACCACCTATGTCCTATTAGCTATCGATAATTCCCTGCACAACAAGAAGTCTCCCATCAGCAAAATAAAGCCATGAGGTGGTAACAAGAGAATATTTAATACATCATTTTACCAAAGATAAACAGAACTTGTATCTAAACTTTTAAGTACGAGAGCTTTCCCTTAAAGAGAAGAAAACTGTTGTGTGGCAGTAAGAAAATCATTTAAGAATACGTCAGACACTGATTGAGTATCTTTACTACAAGTGTGTCTCCCCATCACTGAATAAAATCGGCCGGTTGTAACAGGAGCAAAATGTTGAAAGACGCCATCTTTCTTAAGGGGTTAATACTACTGTCACCAGTATCATAATACTGAAGGATAAAGCCACTGGGGGTTTGAAGGAGGAAAGGAGATGTAAAGTATAAATGGTGAAACAGATGTTGCCAGTAGGCAGATGTGTGATGTAGGCCAGATTTTTTTTTTTTTTTTTTTATTATTATTGAGGAATGACATTACCTTCTCAACATACACAATACAAACTCTGATGCAGCCAAAGAACTCAAACCCATGGCAGCGCGTCCACCCAATATGAGTACAGTATCAAACCGACCTTAACACCGAGTCGCCAGTATCACATTACTACCCAAACCTTCCTCCCCCCCTCGTACCACCACCATATCTCCCCCCTTCTCCCCGCCTCATGACTTCACCTCCTCCCATTGACCTAGCCACCCACACCACGCAGCACCGCACCACAACAATAGCGCCCATTGATGCTGCTGCTGGGGTACTTGGCAACCACCACTGCCACTATGACTGCTACCACTTCTGCCACATCCAGTACCACCACTACCATTAACAGCGCCATTACCACTGCCACTGCAGCCACCCTTAAATCTCCTACTCTCACTTCCACTGTCGCTACGATTACAATCACTGCTACCACTCCCAGTACCACTCCAGCTACCACCACCACCAACACCTAACCATTCCCACCACCACCACCAACACCAAACCATTCCCACCACCACCACCAACACCAAACCATTCCCACCACCACCACCAACACCAAACCATTCCCACCACCACCACCATCACCATTGCCACTCTTATCTCTTTATACTATTCAACACAACTCTGCCTTCACCTCCACTCACTCCACCCCCAACACTGTCGACAATCAATCACAGCCTCCAACACGCCATTCATCACCACAGCGTCAACTACAAGCACCACCATACCTAATCACTCAACAACAGGATGCCAAATATAGAACAGCAAGAGTGTATCATAGACAAGTACTTGACACTGACATTCAAGGTCATGTGTTGAGTGATAGGACTGACTTTCACTTCAAGAAACTGTCAATCACACCGAGTTGCTGTTTCACATTCAAAAAGCGCACCATATTCACAACATCTCTGATGGTACTGAAAATGAACTTCTTTTGTCCCTGTATTCCCAGTGTGTTGCAAAAGGCAACAAAGAATAGCGATAATGGTGGTGGGAAGGGTCGGGAGTGGCTGGCAACTTGAGTTGCTAACAGCTTAGCATCTCCTAAGACAGAGCAGGAAAGACATCTAAAACTTTATTTCTCTTCTTATTCACG
The DNA here is from genome assembly GCF_032717465.1 of Coenobita brevimanus. Lineage (NCBI taxonomy): Eukaryota > Metazoa > Arthropoda > Malacostraca > Decapoda > Coenobitidae > Coenobita > Coenobita brevimanus. Next base: position 24,057,741 of record NC_136991.1, on the reverse strand, counting down.
TCCCCAAAGAGCTCTGCTCTAGGTTTTACCTCGCAGTATAAACATGGGAACAGAGTTAATGATGATCGTCATCCGTCGTTCTATTACCTATACTTAGCCAAAATTTTTATCCTGTTCAAGCTCATCTCAAGTAGTTCAGTGACAGAATAAGATAATGCTATGCATGTACACCATTTCCATAACACTTCTTTGTGACCAGCATCATATCCCAATGTTCATCTATTGTTACAGCTCAGCATCCAGGTTGAACAAATGACAATTTTTGGCAAAGTTAGAATAAAAAGAATATAGATTGTTGGATGGAAGGTTGATTCTGTCGGACAGCTTAACATGGTTATTCCTAGAGAGTATCCTGTCCCGAGTTCCCCTGTGATTTCGTTGCGGCCAAATAAATAAGGATGAATTCGGACCAGTTTGGAGAACATATTTAACTTTTTTTATGCAGTGAACTATAGATTTTTTTTTTCGCATAGTATTGATAATATTTCCAGGAATTTGTATTCAACTCAAAGAAGGATTTTTTTTTTTTTTTTTTTCCAGCACTGAGGTTAAAGAAGATTAGTTATATCCCCCATGTACTGAAGTCCTTCCACATCTAAGTGAGGTCGATTTATAAGGAGCAGAATTACATAAAATAAACGACACCGTGGAGAAGGGTCTAATTACAGGAAGCACATTTAGATGTACAGGAGTAATAGTTTCTCAGCTTCAAACTATGTCTCTGCGATGAGCTGTCATTACATCTGCCCTCCCGAAGCAAAAGTGAGTGTTATATTTTGACTGACATGTATGTGCTACTCTTCCCATCTGTCTGTCTGTGTATGTGAACAAAACAACTCAAAACAGTTTTTAACCGATTTTTGCTAAACAGGGTGGAATGGGCGAAGGACCTGACCAATTGTTCTTCAGGGAAGGTTAGCTCAAAGGCCAAGTTCACAGGGACGGGACTAAGTCAAAACCGAATTCATCAATATCAACTTTAAAATTTTGTGTCCTATACAGACCACACTTGCCGGAAAGTTTGATGGTAAGGCACGAACAAAGGAATTCGATTTTGGGAACAATCAATCAGACAATAGTCAAAGTCAATGGGGCAAAGTCAAAAGTCGACCTGTTTGTCTGTGTGTGAATAAAATAACTTAAGGCGTTTTCTTCTGATTAGGACCGAAATTGGTGGTAGGGCTGGGGATCAGCCAAGGTGTTGGCCTGTCATTTTAGAGGACAATTAGTTACAGGTCATGGCTACATGGCAAGGTTAACTTCAAGGTTTCATCCGATTAGATGTAGCTTTGTGGAAGAATACGGGAAGGCATCGAAAAAGAAATTTTGAGAACAGTCATAAAGGTCAAGGTCACAGAGAAAAGCAACGATATCTCGGTCACAAAGCAAGGTTGGTTCAAAGAATTTTTATTCACTTCCTACCAAACTTGGTCGAAGCGTTGAGAGTCAGATAAGAATGAAGTAACGGTGGTGAGAGCAGTCAGTCGAATGTCAAGGTCACAGGGCAAGGTCAACTCAAATATGATCCGATTGGACCATACTTGGTCGAAACGTTAAAAGTTGGTCAAGGTCCCACGGCAAAGTCAAATGTTCTGCCCTTTGACCAAATGGTGGCCGCAGGTGTTACACACCCTGATTGCTCCTTCTCATTTATATTTATTTCTGCCACCACCAGACGACTTTCCATACCTTAGAAGAGACTTTTCGACCTAGAAAGGTTGACTATAGCTTCATGAACCTCTTCACGACAAGGGGTCTTCCCTTAACGTTACTGATATGTCTGACTTTGGACATGGATTTAACAGCCCATTCCCTTGAGGCACAGCAGTCCTCCTACATGCCACGAACCAGCAGATCACTGCTCTAGTCACCTGACCAGCACTTTCCTAAACGGGTGTGCTTGCTGTGATGTGGGTCATAATTAGCTCCCTGGGGTCATCTCGTGTGTGAAGATTGAGCTGCTAGAGTACAGGTTGCCTTCTTCCCTCCCTTCCCCATTTTCACCCTATCTACGTCCCCTTCTCTGCCTGTCCTTCTGCCCCCTCTATATATGATCGCATATGTTCCCTCTCTGTTTATACTTGGAGAGGGTTCAAATCCGATCGAAACTGTTGTATCTTCCCAAGAAACAACCTTACATAATGTCGGTATGATTTTCCATCATGGGTCCTGTCCTTGTAGGTCTGGTGGGCACCTACTGCATCTTTATCAGCTGCATATTTTGCATGTACATATCAATATTTTGTATGCCATAATTGGCTTATACCAACATTGTTTATATAAATAAAATTTAAGAGAATACAGTATATACTAATATCATTATATCGTGATCTTTTACCTCAACTCAGATGAGGATGATGCTACTTTGTATATTTACTATCAGTGTACGAATATCAACTGGTAAGATGTAGCACTGTTCTAGGAAGCCTTTTGTAGTCACGAGAACAATGCCTCTTGTACGGTGTGTGTGTGTGTGTGTGTGTGTGTGTGTGTGTGTGTGTGTGTGTGTGTGTGTGTGTGTGTTTGCTGGTCAGGGACAGACTGCACAAGCAGGTTCCTCAGCATGGGTGGGTGGGGGCGGTGAGGGAGCACATCTACTGCAGGCCACTGAGGGACTTGGACAACTGGTTGGTCGGAAATGGACCCAAAGGAGTTGGTGAGACTCCTTCTCCAGCCGGTGCTTTAGTGCCAGGATAGGCATTACCATAGGTACAGAAGGCGGGGAGTCTTGCCAGAAGAGCTGCAGTTTCCTCCTTTCCTCAAAAGCCAGACTGCATAATAAATATTCGGAAAGTGAAGCCACTTCCATGAGAAGCATATACTGACTACATTTTTATGTCATATTGTTAGATAAGCATATTGGTTTGATTCTATCTAAATATCTGTCTTTATCAATCCGCTTGATGTCCAGTCCACATGAGCCTTCTCCTCGAAGAAGAGCGATAGCCAGAATTAACTCCTTCCTATATTGATTAATTACTTATTGAAAATCGTTGTCTGTAGTGAGAGCAATGCATGTGATATTTGAGTGTTGTACTGACTGTGTAAGTGTGTATCTCAAAGTGTAACGTATACCTCGTTGGCATGAACCGACGAGGGTGTGAACATATGCTCACATATTACAGGAATACTACCCTATACTGACTGTTGATGACCTCTGCTAGCTCCTGCTGCTACTGACACACTAACAAATTGTAAAACACCGTTCCCAAACCTTGGCATGTGCAGGACTCTCGTAGCTACTGCTCATTTCCCCTCTCCCTCCCTTCCCTCCCTCTCCTCCTTCTCATCCCTCCCCCTTCCTCCCTTCCTTTGAGCGGCGGCTAAACACCCCGAGGGAAGAGGGGAATGGCAGGATTTCGGAGGTCACCGCAGGGGAAATCAGGACTCGCTTTTAGGTCAGGTCACACCGGAGGCCAGGAGGCAGGGGGGGGGGGTGGAGGAGTGGCTGGCATGGTCAGGAGATGTGGTCCAGTGGCTGACTGTGATTGCTGACTGTGTGACTCTGTGTGGGCGTGATTGTTGACTGTATGGGTGTTGTCATTGTTTGTCAAAGTGTAGTTGTGTGGGAGCAATTGTTGGCTTTGTGGGTGTAATTGATAGCTGTATGGATCGTTGTGTGGATGATATTGTTAACTTTAAGGATCTGTGGGGAGGATGTAACTGTTGACTATGTGGTTGTGTGTGGGGAGGGTGTACTGGCTGTGTGGATGTGTGTGAGGAAGGTGTACTGGCTGTGTGGATGCGTGTTTAATGTAATTTTTGACCGAGTGTGTAAAAATGTCACTGATTAAGTGTAATTGTTTGCTGTGTGGATGGAATTATTTACTGTGTGATTGGCTGTGTGAGTGTTATCGTTGGCCGTATGGTTGGCTGCGTGGGTGTTATTTTTGGCTGTGTGGTTGGCTGTGTTGATATTGTTATAAGCTGTGAGGTAAATCGCGCGGATGGCTGTGTGAGTGTTATTATTGGCTGTGTGGGTTGGCTGTGTGGATGTTACTGATGGTTGTGTGGCTGGCTGTGTGGGTGTTATTGATGGCTGTGTAGTAGGCTGTGTTGTGTTATTACCTCTCCCGGACGGAGTCCGGCAAGTTAATGTTTTTTGTCGAATTTCTTTGTTTATTTCTTTGTTTCTTTGTTTGTTAGCAACATTGCGGAAAAATGACAGAATGAAATTACATAAAACTTTCAGAATATGTGGGCATTAGTCTCAAAAGGAAATGATTAGATTTCGAAGGTAATCGAGTGAACCTAAAAGGTCAAAATCAAGGTCACGGATTTTCAGGGAGTTATAACTTGAAGCCGGTTAAAGATAGAGATATTTACTATTTTCGGCATACAGGAACTCCCATGTGGGCTTTCATTTGGCACCAAGACCTTTGACCTTGAGTGACCTTGAAAGGCCAAACTGAAAGTCACGGATATTCAGCGGGCTATAACTCGAAACTGGTTGAAGGTAGATATTTACTATTATCAACATATAGGAAGTCCTATAGGATTTGCATTGGTACCATAACCTTTGACCTTACGTGACACTGAAAGGTCAAACTCAAGGCCACGGTTATTCAGGGGGCTACGACTCGAAACTTTTATCAAGAAACAAGAAGTTTCATAGGGGCTTTGATTTGGCACCATGACTTTTGACCCTGAGTGACCTTGAAAGGTCAAACGCAAGATCACGGATTTTCAGAGAGCTATGACTTGGAAACGGCTGAACATAAAATAACTGCCGTCGGAAGAGGTTGTTGTGCCCGGCTCCCCTTGTTGATGGTTGTGTGGTTGACTGTGTGGGTGTTATTGGTTGTTGTGTGGTTGGCTGCGTGCGTGTTATTTATGGTTGTGTGGTTACCTGTGTGGATGTTATTGATGGTTGTGTGATTGGTTGTGTGAATATTATTGATGGTTGTGTGGTTGGCTGCGTGGGTGATATTACTGGCCGTGTGGTTGGTTGTGTGGTTGACTATGTGGGTGTTATTGATGGTTGTGTGAATGTTATTGTTGGCTGTCTGGTTGACTGTTGGGTGTTATTGTTGGATGTTTGGTTGGTTGTACTGTTGGCTGTGTGTGTGTGTGTGTGTGTGTGTGTGTGTGTGTGTGTGTGTGTGTGTGTGTGTGTGTGTGTGTGTGTTTTATTTCTGACTGTGAGGTTAGCTGTGTAACTGATTGTATGGCTGGTTGTGTGGGTGGCTGTGTGGGTGTTATTTTGGGTGTATGGATGTTATTGCTGCTTGTGTAAATGATATTGATGGCTGTGTGAGTGTTATCGTTGGCTGTGTGGGTATTATTGCTGATTTTGTCGGTTTTATTGGTGGCTGTATGGTTGGCTGTGTAGGTGTAATTGCTGGCTGTTTGGTTGCCTGTGTAGTTGTTAGGGTTGGATGTGAACTGAATTTCTGACTAAGAGGTTGACTGTTATTGCTGACTGTTTGTTTGATCAGTTTAGCTGTGTGGTTGATTGCTTTGCTGTATGGTTTTAAATGTTTAGTGAGTGACTGTAATTGTTGGTGGTGTGGCTGGTGAGATTGTGGCCGGTTGAAGTTGATGACTGGATGTTTCGATGGCTATAGCTGTTGACTGTGTCACTGACTATGGCTGTAATTGCTGACTGTGCAGGTGTGGCTGCAGTTGTTGACTGTATGGTAGACTACGGTTTAACTGTTAGCTGTGTGAATGTCCATGTAAAAATACCCCCGCTAATACCAATGCACCAGTCCTGTATGAGACAGCCTTAGCATGTATTCAATATGGACGGTGGGTGTTAGCGCCGAAGTGGTGACATCTAGAGGTGTATTTAATGTAGGAGGACTACTGGGCCCTGGGAGTAGGCTGTGAAGTCTATACTCAGAGTCGGTCACATAAAAAAAAATAATAATAATATTGGGGTACGTAGGGGTACAGAGGAAACACAACAACAGGAAGCCTAGTGGCTCATGACGAAGTTATCTGCTGGGGAAAAAATCCTATTCTACAAAGATCTAACCAACATGTGAGAGGAAATAACAGAAAAGATAAAGATTCTCCCCCACCCACCAGCCAACCCGTTTAAATCGATAGGAAAACGATAGAAAATATTCACCATGCTTTGAGTGTTTTAGTCGTTAATGATAACATCTTTCTCCATTTTTCATCTTTTACTTCCGTCAGCGAGATATCAAATTTGAGGTATTCATATTTAATGTTTTTGTCGCCAATAGACTTTACCTCATTTTTATCTACATTAAATTTCATCTATCATTTTCTCTTCAGTTTATTAACTGCTCTAGGTTGTTTTGCATAGATTTACAGTCTGCCTTCGCAATTACTGTGCCTCCATTCGTCGTGTCATATGTAAATTTCGATGCCTTAGAAACGAGTCCATTTTCTTGATCATTGATATAAATCGTGAAAAGAACTGGACCAATATCAAACCCTTGAGGAACTCCACTTGTTACTTCTAGCTAATCTGATGATTCGCCATTTATCACTACACGCTGTTTGCGATTCATTAACCAATTACTAATCCATAAACATATTTGTTAGATAGGCCGTGGGCTTCTAGTGTTCTCTTTGTGTGCCAGTGAGTGTTGGCTATGTGGCTGACATGGTGGCAGTGTGATTGTCTTGGTTGGCTGTGTGACTGAAATGGTTGACTGTGTGGCTGTAATGGCAGAGGTATGGGTGAAATGGTTGAAAGTGTGTATGTAATGACTGAATGTGTGTCTCTGATGGATGAATGTATGATTGTAATGGTTGGCTTTGTGACTGCAATGGTCGGCAGTATGGTTGTGATGACTGTCTGCGTGGTTGTAATGGTTGACTGGCTGTAATGGCTATGACTGAAATAGTTTGCTGTAATGGCTGGTTACGTGGCTGCTATGGCTGACTGTACCGATTAGCTGTGTGATTAAAATGGATGGCTAAAATCGCTGACTGTGTGGTTGTAATGTTAAACAAAAAATGGCTCATGTGTGGCTGCAGTGGTTGGCCGTAGTGCCTGGCTGTGCGGCTGTGATGTTTGGCTAAAATGGTTGATTGTGTGGCTGTAATGACTGGCTGTAATGACTGGCTACCTGAGGAAGAACTGTAATGTATATGCCTTAATATATACCTAGTTGTATGGTGCAGTTACAGGAATGTACCTTGTAGCTGTTAGGAATTCTGTTGTAGCTCGATCAGAATATTTTCATGCACAGCAAAACCTAACCGGCTCTGAGCTATTGCCCTTCCCTCGGGCAGTAGCAGGCAAGCCTTTATACGAAACACAGAGCTGTATCAATCAGCTCTGTAAATCAAGAATCCTCATATTGAGTTTGATTCTGCTCGTGCACCTGTTTCATCTATCAGCTCCTGTTACAAAATAGCGGCAGCTGAGACACGAACCAACTTTATTCCTGCATTCTGACAAGTTATATTACAACCTTATACTGTATGTTCTGCTATTCCGACAACCCTGCCGTCTGTGTCACGCCTGCAAGTGTCTGTCTCCTGGGACTCTCTTCTGGGTTTTGTCGTCACATATCTTGGCATTACGTGGCCTGTGGAGTGTTATTAGTGTCAATACAGTACATTTTTCGTTATTTTCATGTGGCCACTTCAGTAGTTTATCATAGAATGGAGCCATACCCTCCCCTCCAGTCGGCTTCAACCAATCGGTTTCAGTGTTGCTCCTGTGACGTGTGAGGTGACAGTGCTGTGACGTCGCCCTGCCCAGTCACTTTCAACCAGTCAGCTTCCCTGCCGCTCCTGTGACGTGTGAGGTGACAATGCTGTGACAACACTCCTGCTGCACCCATCCCTGCCCAGCAACGTGACACCACCTTCTCTTCACACCGAGGATCGGTGGTGAATCACAGTCAGACGTCTGTAGATGTGTTTGTTGACATTCCGAACAAGTGCACCTTCATCCCAAAGACAGTTTCTAACTTGCAGCCTGGCGTACGTACGTATGTGTTAACAATCACTAGCCAAACCACCAACATATGCATGCAATGCAGTGTGCGTGCCTGTGTATACGCCCCTGTATGTACTATACATGTGATCTCGTCAGTTGAGCGTGTGGAAGTATCACCTACACACCGAGTCGCCCCTGTCGTTTGCTGCTCTACAGTCTCTGTGGCTTTATAATGCGAATGTTGTACCATATTCTGTACTGTTTTGTTGTGAGTGAAATAGTTTAGTGCAGAAGGTATTCATAACGGCTACCCGCCACCAGACAATTTCATCTCAGGACTACTGCTAGTTCAAATTGTGAATTACTTACGACTGTGTTAACGCAATTAAATATATCATTTTACTTAAAACATTTTCCCAGCTCACCTCTCATATTTGCAGTTTTTTGCCTTGCCTTCTCATTCATATGAGCTCTTCATCTGTAATTATTTTCTGTATATATCCCCATTGTTAGATCTGGAAATTGTGTGAAAAATATGCAGCCTGATTCTGGTTTACAGTCGTTATTGTACAGAATAGTTTGTTTTTAAGAGAAAATTTTCTCTCCTCTCGTAGTTACCTGATTTCATTTTTTCATTGTGTATACATCTCCCAGCTTAATTATTCATGACAATTCCTTTAATTTATATTCGCTGAGACTGATGATCAACCTTCGTCTGGCGAAGAAAAGGCATCTGGTTACACTACGGGTGAGCACTCTCAAGACACTTTTACTTGTTTGAGAAGCGAGATCTCTTGTTCTACACCGGATACTGTTCCATCAGCTAAATAACCAACTATCGCTTCAGATAAGCAGCTTTCTCACTTGCTTCAACGAATCCTTCCACTGTAGGCTTCTTATTCCCTACTCGTACCCCCAACATTTCACATATTTCTCGCTTACCTTTTGATAAAGATTCTCTTTCTCCACCATCTCCTTCCACTCCCATTGCTTGTGTTGCCGCTGTAACTGAAATTAGTGCTAACACCACTCCCACCCCTACTAATTCTACTTATATCACCATAACTGATTTTAAAATGACCCTGTTCCACAGACTATAATCTTGGAAGATGCATCACGTCCAAAATTCACTGGTATGAATCCTTCTATTACCTTTAATGGTTTCATTACTGAAGTGCTAAGATTACATACTTCAGAGGTAGACTTGATACAGGGGGTTCAAGAGTAGATTCTCTAGTGAGATCTACATTTCTGGATAAGTCTGAGACCTTTGATGAATACTGTGACACATTTATAGAGTTCCTTTGAATCCACGGTAAAGCTGGTTGTCAGATATGCATTAACAGATTGTTGTAAAATATGCCTCTAGAGATAAACACGCCTCTCTAGGGAGAAATACCTTGCTCGAAGCAGCAGCTTTGACCGCTGCAGCAGGTAATGACTTTGCTAATGTCCTGCGAAACAGCCAGTAGGTAGAAATAAACGACAGTAAACCCGGGCTACGGGTGGAAAACGTAGACTTGGTTCCTAAATCCCCTTAGTGATGAAGAGCTGAACACTGCGTTAGAGATTCAGTTTTCTCCTGGTGATGACTTACCCTTGTAAGCTACACAGACAGAAGAGAAATTCGGAATTTCACCAACACAGACTGTCTACGTGGTTCACTCATCCATTTCTGCGCCTGCCTATCAGCCTCTGAGTCAGGGACACGTTTCACGACCAACCAACAAACAAAATAATCGCACAAAGAAATGTTCACCAGCCATGTCACATGCAAGACTTGCTTCACAAGATAGATCCGCTTACAGCCATGCCAGACTTCAGAGCAGAACTAAAACAGTTCGTTGGTACTGTCGGCGCTTAGGTCATCGAGCAGTTCATTGTAATAAGAGACTTGCAGATGAACGCTGTCACATACGTGATAGTAGATCACCTTCCCGGTAGTCCGCACAATAACAGCTACACTGTGCATTCCTACAACCACATCACACAATTAGCTATATATTATTAAGGAATATACATTACAAATGGTTGACTGTGTGGCTGTAATGCTTGGCTGCAATGGCTGGCTGTGTGGCTGTAATGGATGGTTGCAGTGGCTAGCTGAGTGGCTGTACTGCCTCGCTGTGATGGTTGGCTCTATGGTTGTATTGGCTGCCTGCGTAGCTGTAATGGTTGGCTGTAATGGCTGGATGTGTAGCTGTAATGGCTGGTTGTTTAGTTGTAAAGGTTGAGTGTTTGGCTGTATTGGCTGGCTGTGTAGCTGTAATGGTCGGCTGTGTGACTGTAATGGTTGGCTGTGTGGCTGTAATGGTTGAGTGTGTTGGTTGGCTGTGTGGCTGTAATGGCTGAGTGTGTTGGTTGGCTGTGTGGCTGTAATGGTTGAGTGTGTTGGTTGGCTGTGTGGCTGTAATGGTTGAGTGTGTTGGTTGGCTGTGTGGCTGTAATGGTTAACTGTGTGACTGGTGTTTGGCTGTGGCTTGTGTTTGGCTTGTTGTAATGGTGGCATGCATAATTGGTGGTAGTCACGAAACTGTCCCTCACCACCACCACCACCACCACCACTCACATTATTAATTCATTCACGAAGAGCGTTTTTCATTATTTCTCATTGTAACCGAACGATATTTAGATCATGAGGACCCTCTCATGTAAAAGGTTTTCAGTAGTTAACTCTGTTAACCTATTCTAAAATGTCTATCTGTAATTACTCTTTTGTCGTTACCAGGTTATTTTATTTAGCTTAGCGGTAATCTCACAGAAAAGAGGATAACACAGATGAAAATCTATCCATAACGACGTCTCTCTGCAGCTGTTAATATTTTCACCACACTACTCTCTTCCTTATAACTTGGACTAAAATTGCCATCTCCATCTTGAATCCTAAGCTGCACCAGTAGATGCACACTAGAATACTAATCACGAGCAAGTGTTAGGGAAGGACACAAAGCTTTAGTATTGTTATTCCCAATGAGCTATTGGAAATAAGCTGGAAAATCACGTTAAATTTAAGTAAGTCAAGATGAATGAACTACATCATAATTGCCAACCCTACCACAGTTGTGACTGGAGATATGAATGGAAAAATGAGAAATGTCAAGATTGATGGGGTGACTGATGAGTAAAGTGCACCTGCTAAACTGGGTGGGAATGGAAGTGCTCTGGTGGACATTTGTTTGTGGAAGGGTTTGGCAATAACCAGTACTTTTCTTAGGCACAAAATAATCCACATGTATATGACGAGTGATAAGGAGGTTGGGTGGTGAGTTGGATGAATAAATGGCGATGACTGATCATGCGTGTGTAGATGATCAGATGAGAAGTTCTGCAGTTGACACTAGATTGTGGTTGGGCTAGTGGCCTTACTGATCGCTACATAACGGTGTCCAAGATAAATGGGCAAAAGCGTTGGGCGACCAGAGATAGAGATAGGAAGGAGTTCGTGCATTGAGAGAAGAAAGACTGCAGGAGGATGAAAAGAAGTCATAATGCAAAGGAGAAGTGCAGGAGCGACTGGGTAGATATGCTTTGCAGCAGCTGGAGGAAATGGACTCTATGCAAAATGTTCACAGAAGAAATTGTGTAGTATGTGAGGCAGTTTGTGTGGTGAAAGGAAGACACAAGAGAATCCAAGGAACAACATGGTAGAATAAAGAGGTGAAACGAGCTGTGGCAAAAAAGCAGAGAGTGACTAGATGGGAAGTAGAGGAATTGAGAATATTGAGGACAGAAAAGAGTTACATGTAGAAAAGATGACAGAGGTGAAGAGAATAAAAAATCGAGTAAGAAAAAAGTAGATCAGGCGTTTGGAAGAAATCTAAATGTAAAGTGGCGGGAAAGTAAGAAACTCTTTTAGATGGAGACTCAGAAAATAAGAAAGTAATAAGAGAGGTAGTAGAGAACTGGGAAAGAAGAATGACAGATTATTGGTGGAGAAGTGAGCAGGCAATGAACACTGTAAAAAAAAAAAAAAAAAAGGTGAGCAGACAGTGTAAACACTGTAAGGAATCGCTGAATTCAGAGGACGAAAGAGGAACATAAATAAGTGGTTGAGGAATGACTAGGAGAAGAAGAGACGCGCTGGAAGAGAAAAGATCGGTAGGAAGGAATTATTTGATGTAATGAAGAAAGTTAAAGTGGGGAAGGCTCAGTAATTGAAAAAGCGTGTGGTGAAATGTTGAAATACTGGGGGGAGACAGTGACTGAATTGATATGGGAGATGTACAGATTAGTTAACCTAGGAGGAAGGTAGGATCCTGGAGGACTGGAAGTCAGGTATGATTGCTCCACTATACAAAGGAAAAGGAGGAGTGTGTGGTAATCAGGGTAATAATAAAAAAAATATGGTGAGATGCTTATCGATAGCTTGGGAAATAACCGAGGAACTGGTGAAGAACAAAGGCGCTTTAGGACGGGAAGAGACTGAGTACATCATAATTCGTTCTAAGAATTTTAGTGGAAAAGTAAAGGAGTTACATGCTGCCACCATGGTTCTTGAGAAACATATAACAGAGTAGACAGACAAAGAATGTGGAAGGGATTGAAAATATACGGAGTAGATGGGACATTGTTTAAAACTGTGAAGAATATGTATGGGGATACTAGAGCTGCAGTGCGATGGATAGTTAACTAAGTGAATTTTTAAATGTGAATGTTGATTGAAACAGCGATGTCATGTCTCCGTGGTTTAGTATACGAGTATACAGTATATGGAGAGAGTGACAGATACAACCAAGAGCAGTGATTGTTGGAGTATCTCTAATGAGAGAGGCTAGGTCTTGTACTGTTGTTTGTTGATGATATTGTGCTGTTGAGGTGAATAGCTGCTGTATATGGCTTGGTGAATGAGCTTGGAAATGTATGTAAGAAGCAGAATCTAAAAATGAGTGTAACTAAGAGTAAAGTTACTGTATAGCATTTAAGAAAAATGAAGTGACAATTTTCATAGTAAGATCGGTTAGTGAGGAAATGGAAAATGTGAGTGCATGCAAGTACATACGTTGCGTAATTAGTAGGGATGGAAGTTTAGAGGATGGCGTGCCTGAAAGGGTACAGCAGGGTAAGAAGGTTGCTGGTTCAATGAAGCCAGTGATTAGGACTAGGGAAATGAACATGGAGGTAATAAAGTTGTTCATGGCAGAACTGTAATATCCACACTATCGCACGAAAGCTATGATAGGACCTTGTTGGAAGGACACAAGTCAAGAAGGAGAACAGTAAAAATGAGTTATCTGAAAGGAGCATGTGGAGCTACCTGGAGATACAGACAAATGAAGAAGTAGAAGAGCGTTGTGAATTTGATGTGGATGTGATTGAAAGTGCTAAGAGAAATACTCTGAGATAGGGTTGCCATGTGGAAAGAACAGAGAATGACAAAATGATTAAGAGGCTGTATGTGAGTGAGGTGAGAGAGGGGATGAGAAGAGAGGGGAAGACCAAGGATGAGAAGGAGCGATGGGATGGAGAATTATATGAGAGAAGGGGGTGTGAATTGGAGGATGGACTGCAGTATGACAGAGGATATGGCGATGTAGAGACGACTTTGTGGCCATCTCTTATGGGATTAAGACTTCTGGGTATTGAAAGAGAGACTGCTAAACCAGTTGCGTCTTAAATCACCACTACTACCATCGCTACCACAGTTATTATAAACAACAACACCGCTGTCATATTCTGCCAGTTACATATTCCACCACCACAGCCACCATTGCTACCAGTTACTGTTACCATCACCATCATAGCCAGACTCTCTACAGCCGGCAATTTTTCTACCTCCACAACTGCCGCCTCTCTACAATAGCCATTAAATCTACCACCACAAATGCCATCTCCCTACCGCAGTCACATCTTCTACCACCACCACACCTACCCTCTCTAGCACAAATACATTTTCCACCGTCACAAATTCAGCCTCTCAACCAGTCATTTTTTCCACTACCACAACTACCATCTCTTAACCACAGTTTCATATTCCACCACCACAGCTATAATTTTTCTACCAATTTCTCTCATTACCACCACAAAATTGCTGTCTATCTACTCATATTTACCATCTCCAACGCATCCGTCTTTCTTCCGTTGTTACTTTTTTTAACATCACAACTGTAATCTTTGTATCTACACTCATCCATCACTCACTTCACCCAGTATTAATATTGCATCTCTCTCTCTCTCTCTCTCTCTCTCTCTCTCTCTCTCTCTCTCTCTCTCTCTCTCTCTCTCTCTCTCACACACACACACACACACACACACACACACACACACACACGTACACACCACCTTGGTTTGTGTAACAATGACAACTACCATAGCTACCGTCTAATATACTATAGAAGTAGCCGTGTGTCTGTCCGTGTGTGTGTGTATTTGGGGCAGCCGAAACTACACACTCAAATCGCACCAAAATTGGCACAACAATCGCAAAAAAATCGCTGATGTGAAAAAACTTGGTCCCATCACGATTGAAAAACTTTTACTATATTTAATGAGCGATCACATTTTGACCAAAAACAAGCTGCTCCCGGAGCCCGGCATAGGATCTCCGTAGATTTTTTTGCCCAGAGGTAGCACTAAAATAAACTGTAGCAGTAGCCGTGTGTCTGTGTGTGTACTTCGGACTTGCGTTCGGACAACTAGGGTTCCATTCCCGAAGCTGCAAATAACACGATCAATTGGTTAGCTGCAAAAAATCCAAGTGACAACGTTACACTAGAACAGCACATAAAAGCGAGAGCCCTCCGCAGGAGCAAGTGTAAGGGGCCCAAAGGGCATTCGAGCACTTGTCACTACCGCAGAAGCAAAATAAGTTCAGCACACTCATAGCGCATACTTCCGCCATCGCCATTATCATATAACTCTTATCACTACGAAAATGTAATCAACTCTTCATTGGCCCATGGCTCACATATCCACAAAATTTCACTGAAATCTATCAATAACCTTTTGACATATCTTGTGGACAAACCAACAAAAACCAGTCCTAAACCGGGGCTCGAAATCAGATCACCACCAAAATTTTATCAACTCTTCCTTGGTGGATGATCCACATATCTACCAAATTTCACTGATATCCATTGATAACTTATTTTCAGACATCTTATGCATAAACAAGCACATGAAACTGCCATAGGCAGAGCGCCTTCCGGATAGATCCGAGTGTATCTGCTTAGTTTTCCCTGGTGTGTAGGCAGTCAAGTGTCTGCTTAGTTTTCCCTGGTGTGTAGGCAGTCAAGTGTCTGTGTAGTTTTCACTGGCATGTAGGCAGTCATTTGGGGAAATTTTTGAGGCTCCATAGCAAAGCACAGGATGGGTTTAGAATCTAAAAATTGCATTGCAAGGTGCACCAGACGATTCTCTTCAATTTGATAAGAAGAGAAAATCGATTTTCGAAATCTGAAAAAATGGTGTCTGGGCCGGCTACTGGGTCCCCAAGATTGAGGGATTTCAACCCCCCACCCAGTCCATGGCCTTTGACCGACTTTGATGAAAAACAATATGCTTCCAGGGTTTATGTTTTTTTTTTTTTTCAGAACCATTGGTGCAAAATTGTGACCTGTAGAGTGCAGACAAACATACGGAAATAATCAAAATGCTCGCCGAATCTTAAGATTCCAGTAAACAGAAAACTAACAAAAGGACAAACACGGGTAAAATGATAACTCCTGCCAATTTCACCGGGGAAGATAACAATGAACCACCATTAAAATCACTCCAAAAACACTGCCACAGATAATACCATGTCCAGCAACCAATATCACAACTCCAACGATCACAAGCTTAATCGACAAGCATCATAACTATCACATCCATCTACACTGCCAAACACAATCGCTGTTACCTCCACTATTACATGTCTCCATCATAACACCACCATCATTTCCATCAGCACAAAAAATTACCACTACCACCATCGCAACCCACCAACGCATTCTCCACGACACATGACTAACACCACCAGTACACATCACCACCATCACCACAAACTACCACCACTGTCACTAACCACAACCACCGAGCTACATACAACCTGTGCCACACTCCACCACCACCATTACCACAATACGCCACAACTTCTAATACACATACCACTATTTAACATCTCCACCACAAACCACCACCTCCACCACACACCACCACAATACGCCACAACTTCTAATACACATACCACTATTTAACATCTCCACCACAAACCACCACCTCCACCACACACCACCACAAACTGCCATCACCATCACACACCACTCCTACCACCACACACTACACCTCATCACCATCACCACCACAAATCACCACCGCCACACATGTATCACACAAACTACCATCTCCGTCGCCACACACCTCTGCCACACAAAACCCTACACCACCACGATGATCGTCACACAGACACAGTCACAACTATCATCATCACCACCATTTTAAACTACCATAATAAACCAGACCCCCATCACATAAACCTCCATCACATCCACACCATCACCAAAATCTATGACCATTACAATAACCCATAACCACCACCACCATCACTGACACCTGCAACTACCACATCACTAACACCTTCGCCATCACTAGCACCAGACACTACTACCACCATCATGAACTACTACCACTACTACCACCATGGCAACCACATCTACCAACATTGCTGCATGCTGGTATCGGAAACATGTAAGACTGGGAAGGTGGCTAATGAAGTACTATTGATTATCTGCAGAAGCTACGTTGACTATTGTAATTATTATGTAGGTGGCAGATAGGTAGGCAGACATTCTCTCTCTCTCTCTCTCTCTCTCTCTCTCTCTCTCTCTCTCTCTCTCTCTCTCTCTCTCTCTCTTTGGTATTTAGCAGTCTGTCAGTTTATTCCATGTCTCCATCTCTCCCTTTCCCTACCTATTTGTTTCCCTATTCTTTCGATGTTTATGTTTTTTTTTTCCCAGTCTGTCAGTTTTTATTCAGTCCCAGTCTTTATTCTTTCACTGTCTCATTTAGTTCTTTCCTTCTCGTTTTCTCCCTGTTCTTTCCCAGACTCTCTTCTTTATCACCATTCTCTCTCTCTCTCTCTCTCTCTCTCTCTCTCTCTCTCTCTCTCTCTCTCTCTCTCTCTCTCTCTCTCTCTCTCTCTCTCTCTCTCTCTCTCTCTCTCTCCTTCATGTGTTTGGCCTCTCCCTCTCTCCTCCTCCCTGGGGATATTCATAATGTTAGTATCAGATTGACAGGCGCACCCTTGTACCTCTCTCTCTGTCTCTGTCTGTCTGTCTGTCTGTCTCTCTCTCTCTCTCTCTCTCTCTCTCTCTCTCTCTCTCTCTCTCTCTCTCTCTCTCTCTCTCTCTCTCTCTCTCTCTCTCTCTCTCTCTCTCTCTCTCTCTCTCTCTCTCTCTCTCTCTCTCTCTCTCTCTCTCTCTCTCTCTCTCTCTCTCTCTCTCTCTCTCTCTCTCTCTCTCTCTCTCTCTCTCTCTCTCTCTCTCTCTCTCTCTCTCTCCATCATACACCTACCATCGGCACACTTTTTCACCTACTTTCTAGACAGTAAAGATAATGGAGGGCAATAGGAGAGAGAGAGAGAGAGAGAGAGAGAGAAAGAGAGGGGGGGGGAGGAAGTCTGCTGATCTATAAAACTCTCTTCCGTGTTCCGTGTCAGCCTCTGTAGCCTAACCCTTTGATCCCCTCACCCTCTCCCCTCTCCCCCTTACCCTGATCCTCACTCCTCTCCCCCCTTACCCAGTTCCTTACTCCATTCACCCCCAAAACTGGTCTTTTCAACATCCCCCTTCCACGTTTCCCCTTCCCTTCATCCATTTTTTCCATCCATTCAGCTTTTCCCGTCACTACTTCTCTTCACTCCCTTCCCTACCCCTTCACCACCTTTCTCATTTCACCCTTATTTTCACCACCCCCGTCCCTCGCTTTACCCCACTTCTTTGCATCTCTCACTTCTCCCTCCTCCTTACCCTATCTCTTCCCTCCTTCCCCTCCTGTTTCCTAACCCTTATCCCTTTCCACACTCGGCCCTTTTCCTCCTCCTCACTCAATCCCTTACTCCTCTCCCCTCCTCATCCTAACCCTTGTCCCTTCCTCTCCTCATGACGTCCCCTTTTCCTTTCCCTCTCTTCACCCCACCCATCTCTCCTCTCCCCCTTCTGAGCTATCTTCTTCTCTTCTTCTCCTTTACAGCTCTCACTCTCCTCTTCCCATACCTTACTCTTGTCCCTCTTCGTCATACTATCCCTCATCCCTAGCCATCTCTATCTTCCTATCCCTTTCCCGTTTCCTAGACCTATTACATTTCTTTCCACTCATTCTCCCCTTACCTTATTCTTCTCCTGCCTCTTTCACCCGTCAAATTACCCTTACCCTTCATATCATCCCAATTCTTCACTCACCTTTCACCTCACAGCCCACTCTTCCATCATACCCTCTTACCCTTTCCTTCACTCACTCACCTCACACTTCTCCTTTCCCACTATCATCTGAACTCTCTTAACTTGACCCTCACTCTGAATTTCACATCCTCACTTTTTCCATCAACCTTACCCACTAAACACCCTGTCCCTCACTACCACACCCTGCCATCCAACACTTTCTCTCCCATTCCGCACCCCGTTCACTCATTCCCTATGAAATGATGCCCACCCTACCAAAATTTCTACATCCACTACCTCTCACCCTTCCAATCTCCCGCCCATCACCCCGCCTCCCCACCAGTTCATTCCATGTACTTCAACCGATTTTCTCTCTCTCTCTCTCTCTCTCTCTCTCTCTCTCTCTCTCTCTCTCTCTCTCTCTCTCTCTCTGTATATAGATAGATAGATAGATAGATACACATATTTATACATATATATGTAAATATGTATTCATATATAATTATTTATTTATCAATGTGTGTGTGTGTGTGTGTGTGTGTGTGTGTGTGTGTGTGTGTGTGTGTGTGTGTGTGTGTGTGTGTGTGTGTGTGTGTGTGTGTGTGTGTGTGCTTGTGTGTGTGTGTGTGTGTGTAGAGAATGGCATCATTCGAACAGGGCGGTACTCCCTAGGTGGATGGAAAGTTGAAGACAGTGATAGCTAGAGCTCCCGTTTCATCAGCCCTCGGGAATAGCTTCTGACCATTTTCCATTACTGGACTTTTCAGCATTTCAGTAGCACGGGGAGCACGCCAGCATACTATCCTGTATATTTTCCTCTAACTATACACACCAAACTACAAGCGTATTACACACCACACTTCCTGTTCCAAAATTTACAAACTTGGCATCTCAACGCTCAGCCTCGAAGTTACAGGCGGGGGGGGGGGGATAAATGTTATCACAATCTGCCCCCTCTCGCCTTGATGAACAAGTGGGATGTATGGAACTATTGTCTGACTCACTCTGTATTCATTTCTACAACATTCGCTTCCTTTGTTCTGATTTTCTTTCTGTTGAACATCGTCTCTCTTCCTCTACATCTCACCACCTCTCACTGAGACTCAACTGTCTGAGGCAACTGATTGCAAACCCTTCCTTTTATCCTCCTACATTATCTATACTCACTTCAAAGCCAAAGGTGGCTGTTGTGTGTATGTACACACCATATCTTATTCTCGCGTTCCTGAACTTAAATCCTCTAAATTCCTTACACTATGGCTTCGGCTATCTTGTCAGTCTCATACTAAATGCATCTGTGCTGTGAGCTTATTCCCTAATACTACTGACTACAAATAATTCTTTAGCCATATTGTTTCTAAAATGGAACACATCCTTTCAATTTCTCCTCTTTCTGAAATCTCCATTCTAGGTGATGTCAATGTTCACCACTACCTTTGGCGCATCCCTCCATTCACTGACACACCTGGTGAACAAATCTACATCTTTGCCGTCTGTAATGGCCTGAAACAGTTTGTACAGCACCCCACCCACATCCCTGACCGCCTTGGAGAGAGAGTTCCAATATACTTGACCTCATCCTTCTGCATACACTGTTAATCTTATCTTTCTGTTGAGCTCCTACGATCACATCCTTATCACCTCAACCTGTCCTATCACTCCAGTAAAGCCTGTGGATCCTTCCAAGAAGAAGTGGCTGTGATCTTTGGAGCTGCTGCTTGGCAGGTCCTCAGGCAGTACTTCTTCGATTTTCCCTGGAATAATTATTGCTTCCATAGCCGAAAACCATCTGACTGTGCCTCATGCATTATGGAGGCTGTTCTCTCGAGCATGGAAGCATACATTCCTTTCCCTTACCCTTTGACTTATGCAAACAAAATAATAATAATCGTGCTTGTTCCAGTGCTGTCCACAACAAGGAGAAGGCCTATAAAAGGTACTGGCACCAACCCACCCTGAATCTCACCTCCATTATGTCTCTGCCCAGAATCGTTCTCAGTCTCTGCTCTGCTGCGAATGATTTTATTCTTACTAAATGCTCTTAACTATCTGACTCGAATTGTTCTTGCACCTTTTGACACTTTGCCAGGAACCTTTCTAACAATTTTACAGTCCCCTTCTTCTCTGCTCATTTCCAGTATGATGATTCTGTAACTGCTTCCCCTACTGAAAAAAAAAAAAAAAAATTGCTCAGACTTTCTCCTCCAGTTTCACCTTAGACGATTCCATTGCTGTTCCTCCATCTCTTCCCTCCTCTGACACTGGCCGACATTAAAATTCTTCAGTTGATGTACTTTCTGCTATCAGTTTCCTGAATACTATCAAGGCATACGGGTCTGTTGGGGTCCCTCATGTTATCCTCCAGAACTGTGCTTCTGTGCTTACACCATGCCTAGGTAAACTCTTTTGCCTTTGTCTATCTACTTGTACCTTTCCTTCTTGCTGAAAGTTTGCTCTCATTCAGTCTGTCCCTAAGAAGGATGATCAACTCTCCTCCTTCTATTCATAAATGACTTAGCCGTACGTCTATCCCTATCCACTTTTCCGATGATGACTCCACCATTCACCCATTCATACGCTTATTTCTAAAGTTTTTGAATCTGATGTTATCAAAATATTTTAAAGTGCGTTTCCTATCATAACCTTCCTTTTCTGATTGCCAGTATGGGTTCCGTCAGAAAAACTCCACTAGCGATCCTGTCACCTTCCTTTCTGACTCCTTCTCATCTTCCTTTCGGGGCTTTGCCGAAAGCTTTGTCATTGCACTTGACATCGCAAACTTTCTACTGAATCTGGCATAAATCTGTAATTTCCAAACTGCCGTCTTACAGTTTCTATATTTCTATCCATACCTTCACCTATTGCTTCCTTTTAGGTTGTTCTATACCTGCTGTAGTTGAAGGCAACCTATCTTCTACTTCTTTCTATTCATTAATGACCTCTTTAGCTGTATATCTAACCCAGTACACTCTTATGCTAATAACTCCACCCTTCACCTTTCTATTCACTTCTAACAACGTCCATCTCAGCAGTTACTTCATCAAACACGTAATGAGGCTACATGGTACTCCTTATGTCGAACTTGGCTCATATCTGTGATTAGGGCATTGGTAATCTTGTTTTTAATGCATCAAAAACTCAGTTCTTACATCATTTGACTCTTCAAAATCTTCCACATGATTATCATTTACCGTTTAACAAAATCCAGCCCAGTCTTACATACTTGGGGTTTCATTCTCTCGAAATTTATCTTGGAAAGATCATATCACCTCTCTAGTAAAATCTGCATCCAAGAGCTTAGGTGTGTTAAGCCGACTCCATACCTTCATACTCCTGCACATTTGTTGACTTTATGCAGAGTTTTTATCCGCCCGTATGTAAAGTACAACTATCATGGGTGGGGAGGGCTCCCTACATACAACTCTCCTCTACAGGTGGAGTCAAAGGCAATTCGTCTCATTAACTCTTTTCTTCTAACTTGCCTCCTTCAACCTCTGTCTCTTCACCACACCGTTGCAAATTTATCTCTTTTCTTTCACTGCTTCAATGGTCACTGCCTCTCTGAACTGCCTGCCTGCATCTCTCTGCCACCAAGGCAGGCACAGAGCACTTGTCTAGCTGCAAACTCTCACGCCTTTTATGCCCAGCTCTCTAATGCAAGAGAAATATCTTCCTGTGTCTGTATTTACGTCTGCCTATGACCTCCAGTTTTTAAAATGAAATAAGTCCAGGTATGAGATATAAGTCCATAGGTAGACGAGGTCTGTTCAGAGTGTGTCCGACCTCATTTTTTTTTTCCTCACCAACCAGCTGGAGGAGAGGTCTGAAGTTTTGTGTAGTGCTGTGGAGGACCTTCATCCACATGCGTGATTAATGCCAGCCGCCACGAGTGACTCATTGGCTGCCAGTTGGCCTGTGTTCATGGCCGTGCGCCTTACTCTTGTCGCTTTCCCGTGCTCGTCACGATGATCGAAAAAGTCGAACAACGTTCTGTCTATCTATCTATCGCCAGACGCCTTAATCCCGTAAGAGATGGTCACAAACAAATCGCCTCCATGTCACCCTGTCCTCCACCATTTCACTGCCCTGCTCCCGGCGCACACACCCCTCTCTCATATACCTCTCCACCTCATCCCTCCATCTCATCCTTGGCCTCCCCCTCCCTCTCCCCCCTCCATCTCACTCACATACGCTCTCCTCGTTACTCTTTCACTCTCCATCCTCTCCACACCACCTCAGTGTGTTCCTCCTAACGCTTCCTATCACATCTACATCCACACCACAACGATCCTTCACTTCCTCATTTGTTAGTCTGTCTCTCCATGTGACTCCACATGCTCCTCTCAAAAAACTCCTTTCCGCAGCTCTCACTCTTGACTTCTGTCCCTCTAACAAGGTCCAAGCTTCGCTTCCACAAGTTAGAGTTGGTATCACAATACTCTCATGTAGTAACTTTTTCACTTCCATGCTCACTTCAGTGTTTCTTATTGCTGCTTTCCAGGAACAAGCAACCTTTCTTCCTTGTTGTACCCTTTCAAGTATTTCACTCTCTAAACGTTCATCCTTACTCACCACACTATCCAAGTACTTAAACGTACTCACATTCTCCATTTCCTTCTCATCCAACCTCACTGTACATTCACTGACTTCACTTCTTTTGAAGACCATAACTTTACTCTTCCCTACATTCACCTTTAGATTCCGTTTCCGCCATACTCTCCCAAACTCATCCACCAAGCCATGCAGCTCCCCTTCATCTTCACTTAACAACGCAGTATCATCTGCAAACAGTAGTACAGAGAGTTTCCAAACACTGCCCTCTCTTATTAGGGCTGCTCCAACATCCACTACCCTACCTTGTATCTCTTTTATAACCCTATCCATATACAGATTGAACAGCCATGGAGACATGACACATCCCTGTTTCAATCCAACCTCCAAATAGAAAAAGTCACACAGTTCACTATACCTACACGCACTGCAGCCTTAGCACCCTCATACATGCTCTTCACGGCATTCAACAGCTTCCCATCTACTCCATATTCTTAATACTTTCCACAATCCTTGCTTATCCACCCTGTCATATGCTTTCTCCAAATCCATGAAAGCTGCATACAACTTCTTTCCCTTCTCTAAAAACTTTTCCATTAAAGATCTAAGAATGAATATCTGATCTATACAACCTCTTCCCTGCCTAAAACCTCCCTGTTCTTCTCCAATTAATTCCTCTGTTGTTTCCCTAACTCTGTCAAAGTATCCTACCATATATTTTTCCTATTACACTAAAAAGACAAATGCCCCTATGATTACCACATACTTCTTTTTCCCCTTTTCCTTTGTACAGGGGAATAATTATACCTGACTTCCAATCCTCTGGGACTCTACCTTCCTCCCAGGTGAATCTGTACGTTTTCCACGTCCATTCTACTACTATCTCTCCCCCATGCTTCAGCATATCACCACACACTTCATCAATTCCTGGGGCTTTCCCCATTTTAACATTCTTCATCGCTTCCACAACTTCCATCCTACTGATTTCTTCCTCTCTTCTCACATCCCTCCGTCTTCCAGCCATTCCCCAGCCACGTATACAATGTTACTGCATCAAATTTTGCCAAAAACTAGGTGATACCCAAGTTGAAACTTTCAGGAAGATCCAGCAAGTTTTAGGAAGTGAAGCCATTGGGGTAACGCATATAAAGGAGTGGTACAATAGCTTCAAAAATGGCCGATTGTCAGTCGAGAGCAATCTACGTCCTGGGAGGCCATTAACATGCAGGAGTGCTGAAAATGTGAAGAAAGTCTGCTATTTGGTCAAGGGAAATTGTCGGTTGACTCTCGGAGTAATTGCAAATTAAATTGAAATCAACAATGGATCAGCACAGGAAAAATTAACGGATGATTTGGGCAAGCGAAAAATTTGCCCCAAAATTCGTTCCAAAGCTCCTTTCGCGTGAATAACAAGCTCTGTGGATGAACGTTGCTAAAGACACGTTGGAGTGGGTTAATCGTGGTGCAGACTTCCTGAAGACTGTTATCACTGGAGATGAGACTTGGGTGTATGGGTACAACCCAGAAACCAATGCATAGTCGTCCCAGTGGAAGCATGCAAGGTCACTTCGGCAAAAAAAAAAAAAAAAAAAAAAAAAATCACGACAGGTCCACAGCAAGGTGAAATGCATGTTGACAATTTTTCTTCGACTACTAGGGTGTTGTGCATCACGAATACACACCAGAAGGTCAGACTGTCAACAAACTTTATTCAGCAAACATTATATACTACCTCGACATTATCCGTCGTCTTCGTGACGCAGTTCGGCAGAAGAGACCAGACGTTTGGAAAGTGACAAATTGGAAACGGTACCACGACAACGCCCTTGCCCATTCTTCTCAACTGATTCAGGAATTTTTGGCCAATCACAACATTCCCCAGGTCCATCAAGCTCCCTACTCATCACACATGGCTCCCTGCATCTTTTGGTTATCCCCCAAATTCAAAACTCTGCTGAAGGGTTCCCGATTTGAGATGAGAAAAGAGATCATGACGAATGTGAGCTGCACCTGCAGGAGATACCGAAGACCGACTTTGAAGTATGTTTCAAACAGTGGAAAGAATGCTGGGCTACGTGTGTCAAAACAGAAGGGGCTTACTTTGAGGAGATTTGTGTCCTAGCTCAACAACTAAGCTTTTTATTTTTTTAGAGCCTAAGGTCAGATACTTTCTGAATAGACCTCGTGCATCAGGAATTCAGATTGTTCTTAAAGACTTCTTTCTACTAGTGGATACTTTATTAGGAGAGAGTTTAGTTACACTCTCGGAGTCTAGCAGTTCTCCGTCTTTTCCAAAATCATACGTGGAGAGGTACGTGAGTTTCCATTCTTACCCAATGCCATGACGTTACGCTGAGTTAAGGAACTGCCAACTGTGCACACATATAACGGTCTTCTCAGTGTTCCCTTCCTGGAGCAGCAGATTTGGCCAGAGGCAGCGACCATTACCAATTCATCGCATTCTCGTGACGACTCAGCAACAACCATCCACTCACTTACACCGGCACCTCTAAATGATCAGATCTTAAATTTGGCTCTCCGTTATTTCTTTCTTGGAGTGAACAGTCTTGCTGGTTTCTAGCCTTTATTTCCTTTTTGCATATATATATATAGATAGATAGATAGATATCTTATACGTACAGACACACACATGAATTTCCAAATGACCACACACACACACACACACACACACACACACACACACACACACACACACACACACACACACACACACACACATAAACACACCCACAGACAACACAGATACAGACTCAGAATCCAGACACGGGCCTGAGGCATGGCCTCGACCTCGTGATCTCGGCCTTAAGGTTTCATTTTCATGGCCTTGGTTTTGGCCTCCAAACCTGGCCGTGGCCTCGACCGAGGCTTTGCTGCCAGGTGAAAAGTGTAAAGGCCTCGTAACAGATCTGAGGCTACATCCAGGAAATGCTAGTGAGCTAGAACCCAAACCACACACATATACGAGGAGACCCAGCCTCACTGTATAACATTTTCATTCCAATAGCTCTTTTGTGAATTGAGAACAATATATTCAAAATATGGTATTCTGGTATGCTGTTAGTATGTGGTGTTGGTGAAATGTTAATATTTTTTTTTTTTACGAAGGTCAGTAGTTGACCCTAGCTTCATCATCCACCTCTATTCCTATAGTGGCGATATGAGAATGAAGGATTGTATTCAAATATGGTGGTGTGTTATTGACTTGGTATGTGGTATAAGTGAGATGTGTGTGTTTCATGTATTGAGGGCATGTAGGACCCCCTAACCTCACCATAACGCCTCTACCTGGTGGGATTACATGGGAATTATATATATTTCAGACAAAACATGGTGATGTGGAATGGGGTTAGTAATTGATGTAGGCGACATCTTCGTATCTGGTTGTACTGAGGGTATGGTGAAGAACAGAGCCTCACCATACAACCTCCATATCTATGGTGGTTGAATAGGAAATAGGCATTACATTCATCCTGGTGGAGCATTTGTGGGCGGTATAAGTGAGATCTGTTGAAGACTCTACCCTCACCATTCCACCATCCCACCTAAGACGTTATATGGTAATAACGAGCATTATCAAAAGATGGTTTGGTGTACGATATTAGTATGTAGTGTAGGCGAAATACTGTCTGGGTATACTGCAGGTCATTATTAGACCATCTCTTCACTATACCACTCTCTACTTATAGTGACTATTTAGGAATTGATGGCATTATAATCAAAATGTGGTGATCTGGTGTGATGTTAGAATGTGGTCAAACTTTTTGGTTGCATTAAGGGTGATCAGCAGGCCTTATCTTCACCATACTACCCACGTACG
The DNA here is from genome assembly GCF_032717465.1 of Coenobita brevimanus. Taxonomy (NCBI): domain Eukaryota; kingdom Metazoa; phylum Arthropoda; class Malacostraca; order Decapoda; family Coenobitidae; genus Coenobita; species Coenobita brevimanus. The sequence continues at coordinate 24,031,127 of NC_136991.1, read as the reverse complement.
TGAAAAGATTATTTCGGAATTAAGGACATTACATTTAGAATGTGTTGGTCTGATATGATGGTGGTATGTGGTGTAGATGATATGTTATTGTTTGGTTGTATCGAAGTTATATGGAACTCATTGCAATTACAGTCTAAATACGGTGTTACGGCACCGATAGGTATTAGTCCGTGGTGTACGTGGCCTGTTGGTGATTCATTGTACTAAGGGTCAATGCGTGACTCTATCCTCACCGTACCGCCTCCTTACCTATGATTGTTACATGGAAATAAAGGACATTCAAAATATGGTGTTCTGATATGGTGTCAGTATGGTGTACGTGAAATGTTGATATTTCGATGGACCGAAAGTAAGTATGAGACCCTAGCCTCACCTTACCACATCCCTGCCTATAGTGGTAATTATGGGAGTTAAGGATATTCTGTTCTAAATATGGTGTTCAGATATGGTGTTAAAATTTGATGTACATTAGTTTACCTTCCCCCAGTTGCCCTATATTTAAAATGGCGGCTATACCCTGCTCTCTCTCTCTCTCTCTCTCTCTCTCTCTCTCTCTCTCTCTCTCTCTCTCTCTCTCTCTCTCTGCACCGCACTGTTGCCTCACTTTCCCTTACGATTGCTAATTCAACAATCAGTGCTCTTCTAAACAGTCTGCCTGTATAGTTCCTTGATTGAGGCGGACATGCAGCACCCGTCTAGCTTTCTAATGTGATAATTAACCCATATACTCAGTCCATCGTGGATTCAATTGGTTTACTGTGGAACCCCTTCCACAATCGGTATGTCCCTCTTCCTATGATCTCCAGTCTTTTCAGTACATTTAGTCCAACATTTTATCATGAACACATCTTGTTTTTGGCTCATGTTTGTTCATCTTTCTTTGGATGAGCAAACTTTGTGCAGGCTTCCAACCTTTGGCGCTTTATAAAATAAACAGACTCTCACACCCACCCACCCATCCACCAACCCACCCAAACCCATCCACTCACCAACCCACTCACGCCCACCCACCCACTCACCCAGCCACCCACCCACCCACCCACCCACACACACACACACACACACACACACACAGGCAATTGACTAAACACGCACGGGCACACATCAGCCCATACACATGATAATACAAACACGGGAACCTGGAACACACTGACACGGAAACACACATGGAACACAGAAACACCCATTTTTATTCCCACACAGGGGCACAAAACCGTACAGAAACAATTACAGGCGGCTTAATGATACTCTGCACACACACACACACACACACACACACACACAAGGCAGATACTCTCTCTCTCTCTCTCTCTCTCTCTCTCTCTCTCTCTCTCTCTCTCTCTCTCTCTCTCTCTCTCTCTCTCTCTCTCTCTCTCTCTCTCATGATGTCTCTGTCTGCCTACTGTTGGCAAAAGTCTGGTTCTTGTGGCGGAACCAACACGGTCCACACTTATCTTGCTTTCTTCACTGCTTACTTTTCTTTTTTTTATTTTCTGTTTCTTTTCTTCGTTCTTTTCATCGTTTTTTGCTTGCTTACTTGCCTTCTCTCCTGGTTACTTGCTGTTCTCTCTCCTCTTTTCCTTCTTGTTTGATTTGATTATTTATTTCCTTCCCTTTTCACCAGCTGTGTTTTTTTTTCATTTTGTTAAACTTCTTATCGTTTTCATGCTTATACTCACTGTCTATATGCTTGTTGATTGCTGATAATTCTGTTTTCCCTGGTTGTTTTCTTGATTTTTTTGTGTGTATTTTTATTTTTTGTTTAGTTGTTTGTTCCTTTGTGTAATTTCTTGTCTGGTTGCTCTCTACTGTTTCCTTCGTTTTTTATTCCTTGTTTGATCTCTTGCTTACTTATTTTGCTTTTTCCTTCTTTACTTCCTTGATTGATTTCTTGTTTGTACAACAGTAATTGTTTTCTTCAACGCTTTCTTTTTGGTTTCGAAATTTATTACTTGCTTACTTTGTTATTTACTAAATTACTTACACAAATGTTTGAGTCTTATTATTTGGCTTACATGCTGTTTGCTTTCTATCTGCAGTATGTCTGCGTGTGCATGTGATTTAAAAGACTCAGAAGGTTCATCCCAGTCTGGAGGATTGTATTAAACAGTGTATATCTTACCCTACACTCCATAGCCACACTACACACACACAAAGTTAGCTGGAAAGTCAAAAACATATGATGAAATCGATTTGAAGAAACAGAGGCTTCAGGCCTAAAAAAAACATCCATTTTGTTTCGTTCTCGGGGCATAGACTCGATAGTCCGTTCCCTGAGGCCCAACAGTCCTCGTATATACTGTACTATGTGCCTCACACATGTCATCATTTAGGCCCTAATACCCACTCCATTTTGAACTGAAGTAGTAAAGTACGCCATGACCAGAAGGATGAGGTGATACGTTATTGACGCCTGAGGCTTGAGATGGCACATGGTTTGATGGGTAAGATACGTCTATCTGTCTAACGCCAGACGCAATAAACCCGTACGGGGTGACCATAAACAAATCGCCTCCATGTCGCCCTGTCCCCCGCCATTATGCAACCCTCCCCCCAGCTCACACACTCCTCTCTCATATACCTCTCCATTTCATCCCTCCTTCTCATCCTCGGCCTCCCCCTCCCTCTCCCCCCCTCCACCTCACTCACATGCACTCTCCTCGTTAGTCTCTCGCTCCCCATCCTCTCCATTTGGCCAAACCACCTCAATGTATTTCTCCTAACGCTTTCAAACACATCCACATCCACACCACAACGCTCCTTCACTACCTCAAATGTCAGTCCGTCTCCATGCAACTCCACATAACTCATTTTCACTGCTCTCTCTCTTAACTTGTGTACTTCCAACGAGGTCTAAGCTTCACTCCATACGTTAGAGTTGGTATCACAGTACTATCATGCAACCATTTTTTCACTTCCATACTCACTTCCCTATTTCTTATCACTGATTTCAAAGAACTATCAACCTATCTTCCTTGCTGTATCCTTTCAAGCACTTCATCCTCCAAATTTCCGTCCTTACTCATCACACTACCCAAGTACTTAAATGCACTCATATTTTCCGTTTCCTTATCATCCAACCTCACTGTACATTCAGTGACATCAATTCTCTCGAAGACCATAACTTTACTCTTCCCTACACTCACCTTTAGATTCCGTTTCTTACACAGTTTCCTAAATTCATTCACCAAGCCTTGCAGTTCCTCTTCCTCTTCACTTAACAATACAGTATCATCTGTAAATAACAATGCAGGAAGTTTCCAAACTCTGCCCTCTCTAAGTGGGGCAGCCTAAATTAACAGCGAAATGAAGTGTGGTCGCATTAAGGGCGAGATGACGTGGTAATATTAACAGTGAAATGACGTGTGGTAGTATTTACGGCGAGATGGCATGTTGTAACACTAAAGGTGAATATTGTCGTAAGGTAGATATCACAAATGGTTATCTGAAGGGTGAGATGACACGTAGTATTATTAAGGTGATGTGACATATTGCAGGTTTAAGGGCGAGTTAACATGTGGTAGTCTACAAGGTAAGACTACAAATTGCAGTCTGAAGGGGTAGCTCATATACTGTTTAGTAAGCTGAAAGGCGAATTTATGACCAGCGGTGTGAGGGGTGTCTAGAACAACTTGAAGGGCAAACGTGGTGTACTGTATGCGAGGTAATGTAGTCGAAGAAATCTTAAATAATTTTTGAACACATCTCTTTCTCTCTCTCTCTCTCTCTCTCTCTCTCTCTCTCTCTCTCTCTCTCTCTCTCTCTCTCTCTCTCTCTCTCTCTCTCTCTCTCTCTCTCTCTCTCAGAAAATGGCTCACAGCCTGCTCTCCACTGATACCCCAATTTATGCGCTATCGCCTTTGTTAGGAACTGAAGACAATTTGGCTGCAGTTAAGAGACCGTTGAAGCAAGGAAGCTTTGCCAAGAACTCGTAGCTGAAGCGATGGAGGAGGACGAGGTAACCGACAAAGACCATGATGAAAATGAAGACGAGGAAAAGAGGTGGCGTTGTCGTGTAACGTGTTGCAAGAGTCAGAGAGCTTGATGAGGAGAATCAGGTGCTTGGAAAATTTGTTGGTGACTGGAGATTGTAAAGAATGCCGGCAAGTAACCGGAGACTTCAAGAAATGTTGGCATGTGACTGGAGACTGTTGGTAGTAGCTAGAGATTACTTGACATGCAGATAGGTGAGTAGTGGAAGTGATGTTATCGGTCTGAGGTTTGGAGTTATTATAGCTTTTCTTTTATTTTCAGTACTAGTCATGGGCGACTTGCTAAACGCAAGGCAGGCAGCCCATTTGTCTCCACGCTTGCACCTCGCGCTCGGCTTGCCCTGTCGTGGATTTTTGCAACATTAAGGTACAGAATATTCCCCCACTTTCCCTAGCCTGTTCACCATTCACCGTTTGCTTCTCGTGCCCTTCAGCAGTTTGCAGTTCGTGCAGTAGATATGGCAGTGATTGGGTCTTGGTTTAAGTCTGAGAACTTGTGATTTTGATTGTGTTTTTGGTTGTCACAGTTTCAACTGTTGTTCCATGGTGTTTTTGTATATGATATTGTATTGCATGTGTGTGTTTTTTGAGAGTTTATGATAGCATGAGTATATGATAACATTTTTCTTAACTTTCATGTAATTCTCTATGCTTCCATTCCCTTTTCCGTGCACGATTGTACTTGCCTGATTGTTTAATTTTATTTGTAGTCATGTTTCCTTGTGAGTGTTCTGGGCTTTTTTACAGTAAGTTCGTGTTTACGTTGGCACAGTTTTGTTTGCTTATACATTTATAGTTCTGTTTGCTTTCTTCACGTATATGCCTGCTTTTGTGTGCGCGTGTGCTTCTCTTGTAACCATGTTTGCTTGCGTGCTTGGAGTTAGCCCTTATTGCTTCGTCATGACTTATAATTTGTAGGCTTGTTTGTGTTTTAGTGAACTTGGCCTTCTGTGTGCTTGTATTTTGTGCTTTTATGTTTGTTTTGAGGAGTGCTTGGTGGTTTCCTTATTTGTTTCGGTGTTTGCAATGCCCTTCACTTATTTATCATCACTTTCACACGAATTGTTGTCTGTGTGTTTGCTTTTGAATGTGATTGCTCCTTTTCGTGGAGTTTTGTCTGCATTGTACTGTAGTATTTGCTTGTGTTTGGTTCTTGGTGTGATTAAGCTCTTCGTGAAGTTGTCCTTGCTTATTTGTACCTGTATGTTAGTTCCTTCCATCCTTGTCAGTATTATTTTTAATGTGGTTATGCCTTTCCTATTGTCATTTGTTTGTCTGCTTGTAGTGGCTGTAATCGCTTCTTCATTAACTCCACCTTAAACCATTTTGTGTGTTAGTTCTTGGCTAGGTTTGGGTCCTTTGTTTACTTTTTGCGTGTCCTTATTTTTCTTTTGCGCGAGGGCGTGTGTGTGTGTGTGTGTGTGTGTGTGTGTGTGTGTGTGTGTGTGTGTGTGTGTGTGTTGTTCATGTAGCACTGTTTGTCCACTTCCTTTCTTATCTGCACATTTGCTTGAATGTATTTATAGTTCTCATATAGCTGAGTTTGCATGATTGCATTTTCTTGTTTCCAACCCTATCTCTTTATTTTGGCTTAGCTGAATTTGGTTGTACACACACACACACACACACACACACACACACACACATTATATATATATATATATATATATATATATATATATATAAAATGTTTGTATGTATGTGTGTGTGTGTGTGTGTGTGTGTGTGTGTGTGTGTACTGTATATTCGTTTTATGGATATATGTAGTGTATAAGCTTTTTGCGTAGTTGTTTTCTTGATTGCTTGTGTTTGCTTATGGGTGTGTTTGTGCATTTCCTTGCGTGCTTGGAGCGTGCCTGATTGTTTCGTCATCAATTACGTTTTAATCCTTATCTGGTCGACAGTGAGGAGGCTGGGTGATTGATGCTTCCACGTCCCTGCCTTCCTTCCTTTCTCTGTGTTCGCTGTTTACCTCTTCCTCGTTTATCTGTTACTCTTTTATTGGCTCACTTTGTTCATTTACATTTGCCATTCATTATTTTGTGTTTCCTGCGCCGTGCTTATCAGTTTCCCTCCTCTCTTTCTGGGTGTCCTGTTTACCTGTTTTCTATTTATCCATGCTTTCAGTTCATCAGTTATCAATGCGTTCTATTTATTCATGTGTTCTGTTTGTGTTCTGTTTGTCTCCTTCCTTTATTCGTTCATTCAGTTCGTGTTTTGCCTCGTTTCCCATGACCCTTGCTGATCTCTTCTCTTTTCATATAGGTGATCTGTTTATGCCTTGTCTGGTCATACCAGTGCTCCGATTACCTCTTGTGTGTTTATCCATGTGCCCTTTATCTCTTGTCTGTTTATCCACGTGCCCTTTATTTCTTGTCTGTTTATCCTGTGCCCTTTATTTCTTGTCTGTTTATCCATATGCCCTTTATCTCTTGTCTGTTTATCCATGTGCCCTTAATCCCTTGTGTGTTTATCCATGTGCCCTTTATCTCTTGTCTGCTTATCCATATGCCCTTAATCTCTTGTCTGTTTATCCATGTGCCCTTAACCAATTATCTGTTTATCCATGTGCCCTTTATCTCTTGTCTGTTTATCCATGGTCCCTTTATCTGTTATCTGTTTATTTATGTGCCCTTAATCTTTTATCTGTTTATCCATGTGGTCTTCATCTCTTCTCTGTTTATCCATGCACGTATTTCATTTCTGTTTTGTTTATATCACTGTTTATCCATGCGCTCCGTTTATCTATTGTCCGTTTACCTTTGTGCGTTTATATGTCCTTTTATCCTTGTGCTCTGTTGGTCTCTTGTCCGTTTATCCATATATTCTGTTAATCCTTTGTCCGTTCACTCAAGCACCCTCTTTATCCTCTGCCCGTCCCTCCATGTGCTCTGTTTATCGCTCGTCTGTTTACCTGCCTGTTTTGGTTCATTCCCGACTGTTTTTCAGTTCTGTTTATCTCTTGTCCGTTTATATGTCTGCTCTGTTTATCTTTTGTCCGTTTGTGTGTCTGTTCTGTTTATTTCTTGTCCATTTATTTGACTGATCTGTTTATCTCATGTCTATTTATCTGTCTGCAGTGTTTATATGTCTGTTTATCTGTCTGCTCTGTCTATATATCTGTTTATCTGTCTGCTCTGTTTATATATCTGTTTATCTGTCTGCTCTGTTTGTATGTCTGTTTATATGTCTGCACTGTTTATATATCTGTTGATCTGTCTGTTCTGTTTATATATCTGTTGATCTGTCTGCTCTGTTTATATATCTGTTGATCTGTCTGCTCTGTTTATATGTCTGTTGATCTGTCTGCTCTGTTTATATGTCTGTTTATCTGTCTGCTCTGTTTATATATCAGTAGATCTGTCTGCTCTGTTTATACATCTGTTTATCTGTCTGCAGTGTTTCTACATCTGTTTATCTGTCTGCTCTGTTTACGTTTCTGTTTATCTGTTTGCTCTGTTTATATGTCTGCACTGTTTATATGTTTATCTGTCTGCTCTGCTTATATGTCTGTTTATCTGTCTGCTCTGTTTATATGTCTGTTTATCTGTCTGCTCTGTTTATGTATCTATTTATCTGTTTGCTCTGTTTATGCCTGGCCAGCATATGTCTGCTGTGTTTATCTATCGGCCGTTTATCTGTCTGCTCTGTTTCTCTTGTCCGTCTATCTTCCTGTCCTGTTTATCTCATGTCTGCCTATCTGCCTGCCCTGTTTACTTCTTGTCTGCCTATGTGCCTGCTCTGCTTATCTCTTGTCCGTTAAACAATCCTGGTAGTTACCTCTTGTGCGTACATCCAGTATTTTTCCTCTGTATATTTCTTATCCGTTTATCTTCTTGCCCTGTTTATCTCTTGTTTGCTATCTGTCTGCTATGTTTATCTCGTCCGCCTATCTGCCTGCTCTGTTTATCTCTTATCTGTGTGTCCATGCTGACATTTTATCTCTTATCAGTTTCTCAGTGCTTTCTGTTCGATTTCTTGCCTATTTATTCTTGCTCCTCATGTATCTGTGTTTTCTCCTTTCTATTGCTCATTAATCCGTGCCTTTTGTTAGCGCGTCTGTGTCTTTATGCTTTCTGTTTAAATGTGTTATATGTGTAACTGATGTTCCCTTATTCGTGCCCGTCTTTTATCCGGCTTCGTGCGTGCTTTAGCTCTCACTTTATCAGTGTTCAGTGTTTGCTGTCCGTTTTTACATGTTCTTTTTATATGTCAGTAACCAATCACATCACTAAGATCTGCTTTTATTTATTATCCATCTATGCATATTTTCTGTCCACGGTTGTCTGCTCCATACTTTCCCTTCATATGCTGTTTATTTATCTGAACTTTCTATTCATCCTTGTTATTGGCGCACTCACAGTGGCGGCTTGTCCCTAGTTGTATCATTCCCTACCTCCCTCACCCACTCACCCACCCACTGAATTACTGTCCTTTCTTGAAGACTGAGTCTAGGCAACATGGGAGAAGTGTTAGGAAAACGATGTTTAGCACATTGGTAGACCTCCTCCAAGGGCAGGTTACTGGCAGGGAGGGACCCCCAAGGACCGCCCCTGGGTGTCCCACCCAAAACCGTTTGGCACTGCCACTTTTTTTTTTTTTTTTCCAACGAACACAAACTTTTACACAATGGCAGAGCTTCACTAACGCTAAATTATAAGCATAGTGAGAACCCTAAGGAACGCCCCTCACGGGAGGGGGAGGGGGCTCCCGGTGTTCTCGAACGAAGTCTTAATGCACAACCAAAGATTTTAACCGAGGAGCATGAACGTTTGCTTACTGATAGATATTCACCCCAACTACGTTCCGGGAAGGGTTGGACCACCGAAGGACATCGGTATGTAGGAGGGGGCGGCCCCAGGTTCTCCCAACAAAGCCATTATTCACGGCTACAATTTTTAACTTACAAACGCGAAGTTTTGCATATTGTTAAAGTCGACCCCGGCCACGTTTTAGGCGGGTAGGACTCCCGATGACCAACCCTCTTGGACGGAGGGACGGCGGACTGCAGAGATGCAGTCTTCTTTTACCTAAGATTATGAAACTTTGCACGATGGTAGACCTTTACTGAAACCCAAATTTTAGTAGGGTGAGACCCCCAAAAGCTGCCCCCACCCCCTCCAGGTCAATCATCGGGTGTTTCTGCTAAAGGCTGTAAAGACGGTCATTGTTTTTTAACTAAGAACACGAAATAATGCATAGTGCTCGACGTTTCCTTCGGCCATATTCTAGGCAGGATGGGATCCCAGATGATCACCCATTACGGTAGCGGGGGAATGAGACCTAGTCCAGGGGAGGACAACTCCACAATTTTTACGTAGACATACGAAAGCACTGTAGTAAACCTTCATCAGGACCAGAGTTTATCGAGGATGGGAACCCTGGGGTGCATCCCTCCATTTCCCCCCGTTAAATATTTTTCTTTCTTTTCCCATACAATGTTGCAGGGTTGGACGCGGCATTCAAAGGTCCTCTGTCTTGTTCTTTTTATTTTGCTTTCTTTTGATGTTATGTTCTTGTATCACTTTTTTTTTTTCTCCAATTCATATAGCACAGTGTGTACTTTCTGTTTGTCCGTTACCTGTTTATCCATGCCTTTTATTTATCAGTGGCTACTGTTTAGGTGCTGTTCGTTTGCCAGTACCCCCTCTGTACCAACTGTCTGTTTGTTTGGTGATCTGGTCGTTGTTCGCTAGTCCGAGTTTTCTGTTTAACTTTTCCGTCCATTTGTAATATATGATTTCTGGTGTTGCGTATGCTGTTTATGTACCCTGTGTGTCTCGTGTTCTGTTTGTTTTTCGTTTACTTGCTCCGTTTGCTTATTTATATCGTATGTTGGCTTATTTGTTCCCTTTGTTCGTGGATTATAATTTTGTTAATTTATCTGTTCTTTATGTTCATGTAACCGTGATTTCTGTTTATTCGCGCCTTTTCTTCGTTTATCCGTCTTATCTATTTTTCTGTGTGCTGTTTATCTGTACTTTCTATTTATCTGTGCATAACGTTCATCTGTCTAATGTTTATCTGCTGTTTCTGTTTATCTGTTGTTTCTGCTTTTCTGTGATTTCTGTTTATCTGCGGCTGTTTATCTGTGGTTCCTGTTTACCTGTTGTTTCTGCTTTTCTGTGATTTCTGTTTATCTGTTGTTTCTGTTCATCTGCCTTCCGTTTACCTGTACCTTCTGTTTATTTATGTCTTTTACTTATTCTGCTCTCTGTTCATTTGTTACCTTGCCTAGCGGTGCTTTCTCTTAGGTTTCTTTATTTTTTCCCACGCCCTCTTTGTATTAAACATTTCTCTTTACCCATCTTTTCTGGTTAAATGGTTGTTTTGTTTATTTATGCCACAAGTTTTTTTCCTCTTTGTTTATTGAAGCTTCTGGAAAGAGTTGCTTCCCGTCTCCTTCCCGTTGTCCATTCATCCTTCCAGCCTCATGAAAGATCCAGATAAATGGCAGAGAGAGAGAGAGAGAGAGAATTAAGAGCGAGTCTTCAGGCATCATTAACTATTCCATTGCTATGGGTTCAAGTATTTCATTCATTCTGGCTGACTATCTTACTTCTGTTAACGCTGCCTTTATTACAGCTGAAAACAGAATATCCTAATAAACACACACACACACACACACACACACGAATGCCACTAAGACAAACATATGGGGCGCACGCGCACACACACACACACACACACACACACACACACACACACACACACACACACACACACACACACACACACACACATTTCCTTTTTGGCCTTATACTACTATCACAAGGCCCCAGCTTTGTTTGAACCCCCCCGGCCTTTTCCTGTTTGCGCTGTCCTTTGTGAATTCCTTTTTCGTATATATCGGATGTCGAGAGCAGACGATACCCCCTCCCCTCCCCTACCACGCTCCTCCCCTTCCCCTCACCTTCTCCCACCTCCTGCTGCCCCTCTCCCTTCCCTCCTCCAACTTCCTCTTTTCTCTCCTTCCCTCCCTCTCCCCCTTCGTTTCTCCTGCCTCCCTTGCCCCCTCTTGTGGATAAGAAGTGGAAGGCGCTGAACCTACCTACACCAGAACTTAAATTAACAATATTATCTACCGTAATAATCCTTTTGTGTAATCTATCAACATAGGTCTAATAAATTAACTAAGCCTTTCTTCTTTCCCATCCCTTTCCCCCTCGCCTTTCCGTTTCCTTTTTCCATCTACCTTGACTCCACTTCCCACCCCCTCACCTTTTTTCCTTTTCCCTTCTGACATCAATCTTGTCATGTCTTCTCTCCCTCACCCCCTCACCCAGTCCGTCTCCCATGTTTTTATTCCCACATCACTTACCTCCTCTTCCATCCCCCTTCCCTTCCCCCTCACTTCCCTTTCCTTCTCTTCTCTCCTTCCTCCCACTCACCCTTCCCTTCTCCCTCCTCCCTTGCCTACTCTTTCCTTCCTTTCACCCTCTCCTTCCCCCACCTCAATTATTGTGTTTTCTCTCTCCCTTTTTTCCCTTTCCACTTTCCTTGCCTTCATATCTTTCCCCCTCCCCCTCTCCCTCCCTTCTTCCACCCCCTTTTACCTTCCCTTGTTTCCACTTCTCTCTCCCTCTTTCGCACCCCCTTTCCTTCTCTCACCTATCGTGCCTCCTTTTATCTCCCATCCCTCCCCACCTCCCTCTCCCCCCTCCTCTCCCATCTTCCTTTTCTCCTTCCTCCGTTACCTCCTCTCCCTCCCCACCTCCCTACCCTTCTCTTCTCTTCCCTCCGGGTGCATCTGGTACTGTTTGATCCTACGAGCTGGGAGGTTATAATATATTTTGAAATTTGTTTAAAGTAGAGAGAGAGAGAGAGAGAGAGCAGACAGACAGACAGAGACAGACAGACAGACAGACAGACAGACAGACGGAGACAGATTGTGTGTGTGTGTGTGTGTGTGTGTGTGTGTGTGTGTGTGTGTGTGTGTGTGTGTGTGTGTGTGTGTGTGTGTGTGTGTGTGTGTGTGTGTGTGTGTGTGTGTGTGTGTGTGTGTGTTTGTGTGTGTGTGTGTGTGTGTGTGTGTGTGTGTGTGTGTGTTATCAGTGATTTTAGCTCTTGGAAGAAAATGAGGTGGTTGGGTTGGAAAGGAAGACCGAAAGTGAGGAACTGGAATGAAATGTGTGTGTGTGTGTGTGTGTGTGTGTGTGTGTGTGTGTGTGTGTGTGTGTGTGTGTGTGTGTGTGTGTGTGTGTGTGTGTGTACAGAACAATGGGCTGGGATAGAAAGAAGCTGAATGTCTGTCAAACAAATTCATGTGTAAGAGTCCATACCAGGTCCACCGCAAGACCGCATCTTCTTGGAAGGAGAGTGGTAGGCTGAATTCATTCTTTCCCAAGCTAGTGGAGTGTGTTGACTGTGAAAAATGCAGCGTCGTTGTGGCAAATTATTAAGTCTGTATATTTCACTGGTAGAACAGACATCAGACTTGGTGCAAACGTAAGAAGAGACGTAACACCAGCGCTGGTTTTAAGCATCCGACAAGTGTAAAAGAAAGGTGGAAGCAACAAGACCTCCTCTCCTAAAATCTTAATGCTGATTTACTGAACACCGTGCAGTAGATAGCCATAAACTTAGCCTTATTAAGTCCTCTAAAGCTCGAATTCAAGCCACGGAACTAGAACACACTCATCGTGAGACGCGCCACCACACCTGAGTACGTGCTAAATGGTTATTCGGGATGGTAGAATGGGTGAGTTGGATGAAACACCAAGATGGGATGAAACTAGAGGATTAGAATGAAAACTGTCTGGTAAATAGTAAACTGGCATGGCATGAAGGACCATAACTGAAACGAGTAAAGTCGCAATAAGACCTAGGTAGAACACTCAGTATAGGTGGTGTCAGGTTGTAGAGAGATGTACATACCAGACAGTACTCACATATACTGAATATACATAACAGATTAGACAGACAGATAAGTGTAAAGCAAAGAGATAGATTTTGAAAATTGCTGTAGACAGATAAATGCCAGATAGTATACAGTATACATAGATAAGAACTTAGCAATACCTACTGTAGATAGATGATTGGCGTGCGTGCGATAGTAAACAGATACATGGAGTCTAGCATTTGTGGAATGTGAATGATTTCGCACACCTTCTCCTCGCATTTATCATTTTCATCCACTAGTCTTTTGTGAACTGAAGGGTGCATATACCGTTCTCCCTTGCTTGTGTGTGTGTGTGTGTGTGTGTGTGTGTGTGTGTGTGTGTGTGTGTGTGTGTGTGCTGACAATAACACAGACAGTTTTTAACTAATTTCAACCAATCTTGATAAAAGCGTCCATAGACAGTCGATATAGAAACCTATTGCTTTTTGGAGTATGTCAAAAACCCAGCTCTCACGGCTAGGTCAAAAGTTGACCAGCAAAGTCGAATTAAACGTTTTTTATCGAATGTCCACCAAATTAGCGGGAAAATGTTAAGGGTAAAGCGAGAATGAACTGATTACATATTGAAAACAATGATAAGTCAAGGTCACTGGGCAAGGTCAAAGTTGCTGCTGTGGGTGTATTTGCTTACAAAATAGCTGAAACAATTTTGATTCGATGTTAACCAAGCTATAGTAGCCGCAGCGAGAAATGAACGCTGTGGTGGGGCAGCCGGGATGACCGGGGATTCCCCCACTGTAGCCATATCCACATGTCACCGACCATCGGCCACCGCTGCAGCCCCTCTCCATGATCCTTACCCTGTGTCTCTGGCTTTCTCTTTCTCTCTTGGTTTCTATATAAACTGGTGTATTTCCGAAACTAATTATGAAATTATTATGACTTTTGTTCCACACCACCTTTGAGGTAAAAATCAAGGAGAGTTTTCTGTATAAAGGTTTCCCCCCCCTCCTAAATGTGGCATATGAGCGGGGGAGTGCGGCCTTGCCGATACCTCCGCCTGACCTATAATTATACACTCGCCAGAACTGACCTGCCCTCAGACAAGGGGGGGGAAACCTTTATACAGAAAACTCTCCTTGATTTTTACCTCAGTGGTGGTGTGGAACAAAAGTCATAATAATTTCATAATTAGTTTCGGAAATACAGCAGTTTATATAGAAACCGAGAGAGAAAGAGAAAGCCAGAGACACAGGGTAAGGATCATGGAGTGGGGCTGCAGCGGTGGCCGATGGTCAGTGACATCCTACCTCTATGGTCAGTGACATGTGGATATGGCTACAGTGGGGGAATCCCCGGTCATCCCGGCTGCCCCACCACAGCGTTCATTTCTCGCTGCGGCTACTATAGGCGTCAGCCAGCAAGTACATTAATTACTTTTTAAAACAATATGTCAAAGGCCAAGATCACAAGGCAAGGCAGACTTGAACATTTTTATTCAGTTTAGACAAAACTTTGTGGGAGAATGGCAGATGACGCAAGGATAAAAGGATCCGAGTTTGAGACCCATCAATTAAAGGCCAAGGCCACAGGGAAAGGTCAACTAAAACGGTTTTGATCATATTTGAACTAACCTTGGTGGAAGGATTAAGCGTTTGGCAAGAACAAAGGGATTTAACTGTAAGAGCATTCACTTACAGGTCAAGGTCGCAGGGTTCGACCCATTGTGTTTGAATGTGAACAAAATAACTAAAACAGTTTTTATCTGATTTAGATCAGGCTTGATGAATTAGCTGAGGATCACCGAAGGGGATGACGTATTGTTTTTAGACCAATAGACCAAAGGTTAAGGTCACGGGGCAAAGTCAACTTACAGCCGTTATCCGATACAGACTAAACCTTGTGGAAGGGGTCGGATTAGATCAAGAATAAAGCAATTCGATTTTTAGAAAAGCCTGTAAAAAGTCAAGATCACTGAGGAATGTCACCCACAACAGTTTCGATCTGATGTGAACCATAGTTGGTGGAGGAGTTAAGAGTTAGGCAAGAATGAAACAATTTTGTTTTGAGTGCAATCTATCGAAAGTCAGAGTTACAGGCAAAGTAAATTATTTAACCCTGTGACTAACTGATGGGTGTGGTGTTGCACGCTTTGAGTGCTTCTTGTTTGTTACTTATTTTCACTACAATCATAGTTTGCCTCAGTAACATACAATAGGGTGAAAAATAATGTATAATATGCAGATTTTTTTTATACGGATGACGCGCTACGAAGTCTCCTCACCGCATAGAATACAGTCATCAGTTTCACTGAATGTAGTTGTGTTTACACATCTTTACTGACGTTGCCTCCTGCTTCCCTCCCCTTACGTTACCCTTATCTTGCTTGCACCCCTTTTCCCCCTTTAGGATGATGATTTATGTTATTTAATTCTAGCTACCTCCGGACATTCAGTCCTGCTAGAAAACGGACTTATTTTTCTGTGAGGAGCAGAGACAATGAAAAACTATTTACCTATTTACATATTGTGTAGCTACGCTAAGGTAGCTTCGCCACGGGTACATGTTACTTTTGTCTCAGTACAGTAATTGGCTAACAGTATGCTTAACTGTAACCATATTCCTTTCAGAAAATGAGAGGGACCACAGCTATATTTCTGTAAAGTTACAGCTTTACGGCTTTTGTGGTGTTCTCTAAAATATGTTACAAAAAATCTATCTATCTACCTATTGCCAGACGCCTCAATCCCGTTTGGGGTGGCCACAAACAAATCGCCTCCATGTCGCCCTGTCCCCCACTATTTCACTGCCCTGCTCCCAACTCACATCCCCCTCTCTCATATACCTCTCCACCCCATCCCTCCATCTCATCCTCGGCCTCCCCCTCCCTCTTCCTCCCTCCACCTCACTCACATACACTCTCTTCGTCAGTCTCTCACCCTCCATCCTCTCCACATGGCCAAACCACCTCAGTGTGTTCCTCATAACGCTTCCTATCACATCCACATCCACACCACAACGCTCCTTTATATCCTCATTCGTCAGCCTGTCTCCATGTGACTCCACAGGCTCCTCTTAAATAACTCATTTCCACTGCTCTCACTCTTGACTTGTGTCCTTCCAACAACGTCGAAGCTTCACTTCCATACGTTAGAGTTGGTATCACAATACTGTCATGTAGTAACTTTTTCACTTCCATGCTCACTTCCCTGTTTCTTACCATTGCTTTCAAAGAACCATCAACCTTTCTTCCCTGTTGTACCCTTTCAAGCACTTCACCCTCCAAACCTCCATCCTTACTCATCACACTACCCGAGTACTTAAATGTACTCACATTTTCCAATTCCTCACCATCCAACCTCGCTGAACATTCACTGACTTCACCTTTCTAAAGACCATCACTTTACTCTTCCCTACATTCACCTTTAGATTCCGTTTCTTACACACTCTCCCAGACTAATCCACCAAGCCTTGCAGCTCCCCTTCGTCTTCACTCAACAACACAGTATCATCTGCAAACAACAGTACAGGGAGTTTCCAAACACTATCCTCTCTCACCAGGGCCACTCCAACATCCACTACCCTACCTTGTACCTCATTTATTACCCCATCCATGTACAGATTGAACAACCATGGAGACATGACACATCCCTGTATCAACCCAACCTTCAAAGAGAAAATTCACTTAGTTCACCATCCACACGCACTGCAGCCTTAGCACCATCATACATATTCTTCACAGTATTCAACAACTTCCCATCTACTCCATATATTCTTAATACTTTCCACAATCCTTGTCTATCCACCCTGTCATATGTTTTCTCCAAATCCATGAAAGCCGCATACAACTTCTTTCCCTTCTCTAGAAACGTTTCCACTAAAGATCTAAGAATGAATATCTGATCTACACAACCTCTTCCCTTCCTAAAGCCTCCCTGTTCTTCTCGAACTAATTCCTCTGTTCTTTCTCTAACTCTGTCAATAAGTATCCTACCATACATTTTTCCTATTATACTAAGAAGACAAATGCCCCTATGATTACCACACACTTCTTTTTCCCCTTTTCCTTTGTACAAAGGAATAATTATACCTGACTTCCAATCCTCCGGGACTCAACCTTCCTCCCAGACCAATCTGCACATCTTCCACATCCATTCTACTACTATCTCTCCCCCATGCTTCAGCATTTCACCACATACTCCATCAATTCCTGGGGCTTTCCCCAATTTAACTTTCTTCATTGCCTCCACAACTTCTATCCTACTGATTTCTTCCTGTCTCCTCACCTCCCTCCTTCTCCCAGCCATTCCCCAGCCACTTATACTCGCATTACTTCCAGCCTGTATATTCAACAATTCCTTAAAGTGTTCTCTCCATCTGCTCACTTTTTCTCCCTTCTCCACTAGTAATCTACCATTTTTATCTTTCACTCTCCTGCTAACCTCACTTCCACCCTGTCTTACTCTCTTCACCTCTTTCCAGAACATTTTCTTACAGTCCCTCCACTTTACACTCAAATTCCTCATCCACTCTCTTCTTACTCTCTCTTACTAATCTTTTCACCTCTCTCTTTCTTTCTACATACAACTCTCTCTCTACCGCCTCTCAACTTCTTCCACGCCCCTATTTCTCATCCATTCATCACTGAGGAAAATTGAATTCAGTACTATCCACTAGGCTACATGGCAAAATATTCAGTCAAAATTCTCAGCAGACTTTTTTATTCTTGTATTTTCAACAAAATATCTGTATCTCAATTAGTTTCTCAGATATTTCAATTTCAAATATGTAATTTTTGCACCAAAAATGAGTATATGACCTTAAAAAATAGGTCAAGGTCATTTATATTTGGCACAGGTACTACTTGGGTTACCCTAGGGTACCTTCCTGTATTAAATCAAAATGTACAGTAAGAAAAAAATGCAAAGAATAATAATGACTAGTTACCTACTTCCTTATTGTGTAGCCACAATAAGGAAGCTTCACGATAACCATGTATGTTATATAAGACATGAAATTGGCATCATAAAGAAGTTTGTGACCTTTAACAGAAGTTAATGGTCATTCATATTAATTTGGAACATGTACTTAGATTAACCTAAGGTAGCTTCTTGAGTAATATCAAAAGATCTGAAGACAAAGGTGTGGAAGAAAGCATGGGTACATTTTACATTTGTCTCAGTAACTGGCTAACTGTATGCTTTAACTGTAACCATATTCCTTTCAGATAATAAGAGGGACCACAGCTATATTTCTGTAAGGTACAGCTTTTGTGGTTTTCTCTTAAACGTGTTACAAAGAAAACTCTGAGCAGATTTGAATTCGGTATTTTCCACCATGCTAAATGGCAAAATATTCAGCCAAATTCTCAGCAAATTTTTTTATCATAGGATTTTCAACCAAATAGCTGTATCTCAATTAGTTTCTGAGATATTTGAATCTCAAATATGCAATTTTTGCACCATAAATTAGTAAATGACCTTCAAAATTAACTCAAGGTCATTATATTTGGCACAAGTACCTGGGTTACCCTAGGGCACCTTGCTGTATAATATCAAGATCTAAGAAACAAGTCCAAAGAAAAATTATACCAAAATAATAAGCTTCGCCACAGATATGGCGAAGCTTAATAATATTTACCAAAATATAAGCATATAAATGGCGAAGCTTAATTAAACCCTTTAATAAGATAACAATTTTATTAAACCAACCGACAGGTGACTTTAATCGAATCAATAAAAGCATCTCCCACTGAAGGAAATTGGAAGTTAAGGAAACCCTTTCACAACGATGGCGAGGTACTTCTTTTTGCTACAACCAAACAATGTTAGTGGTCAGAACGGTGTTTATCCTGGGGAAGAGAAGATATGCAGCCAACGTACTTCCCCCTTGTCGTAGTGCAGTATACCTAACTAGGCATAAACGTGGGCTGGGTTTGGTCTGAGAATGCACTGAACCATCTCATCGCCTTAGGCTGTTATTGTTAGCAGCTCCTGTAAGTATCGCCTTCAGTGCGATGATTTTTTTTTTCTTGCATTTTTCTTTTTCTTTTCTTTTATTTTTTTCTGGATGAGGGGATTGTAGTAGGATGGTCAAGTGGATCCATTTTCAGTTGAATAACGCAGTAGCCTTGCTCAAAGGTCAAGGTCCCCTTTTAAAACATCAAGAAAATTCGTTTTCTTTGTGGGACCCGCGGAGTTAACAATGCTCTCTCTCTCTCTCTCTCTCTCTCTCTCTCTCTCTCTCTCTCTCTCTCTCTCCACCCATGCTTCTCTTCCCACGTTTCTCCTATCACTCTTTTTTCATCTTTTTCCTATTGCTCTTTCGTTCGCTTATTCATCCGTCCTCTCTCCCTTTCCATCCTTTCCTCTCTTTTCTATTTATTTCCTCTCACTTTCTTTGAATTCTCCTTGTTTTCCTCTTTTCCTCATCCTCCTTTCCCTTCCTTTCACTACTACTCCCCTTCCTCCTTTTTCCTATTCTCTTCTCCTATCCCATTTTCACTTCTATCCGCACTTCTTCCATTCTTACCTCCTCCTATCCTTTTCTTCTTCGTTTTTTTCTTCCTTTCCATTTCTTTAATTCCCTCCATCTATCCTACCTCATTCCCTTCCTCTCGAACCTTTATATCACTCCTCCCTCCTTATTTCCTTTCATTCACTAATTTACCTCTAACTCCCTTCATCCGTTTCTTCATTTCATCTCTTCATCTTTCCTTCACAACTTCCATTTTCACTCCATCATTCCCTTTCTCCCCCTTTCATTCTCCGTTCCCTTCTCCCTTTCTTTTATATTTCCTTCCCTTCTCTACGTTTCCTTTGTTTTACCATATCTTTCTTCTTTTAATTCCATTGTTTTCATTTCTTACATTATGTCCATCCTTCTTTTCCTACTTGCCTCCTTTCCTTTTTCTTACATTTTCCTCTCCTTTACTCTGTTCCTTTCATGCTCTTCTCTCCCAGTGTTAATTTCTTTCTCTTTACCGTTCTCTTCATCCCATCTTCGTCTTTTCCTTTACGTTCATACATCTCTTCCTTTTGTTGTTCTCACTTTCTTCATCTGCTATTTCTTTAGAGTGCTCTCCTTTTTTCGGTCTTTGTTTGACCTGCTCAGGTGAAAACGTGCTTTTGGAGGTATTCCCAAGCTCCCATTGAAGATGACACCTGCCCAACGATTCTCCTGCTGCGTGTGTTCCAAAGAGAATATAAGAGACTTCATGGTGAAAGAGGATGGTGAGTAAAGAGTTTGTTTTGTGAGTTAGCCAGTGGGCTAAGTTAGAAATTAGGAAGAACAGTGAGGCAATTAAAGTGTTAAGTGACAGGTTAAAAGGCTGGGAGAATGAGACTGGTATGGTGAGTGCATGTCGAGGAAGTGGAATGTTACTGGCGCTGCCCGCCACTAATCTGGGCACTGATGTGTGAGGTGACCATGTGAAGTCTATTCTGGGGGAACCAGCCATGTGAATGTTGACCTTAGCCATAACGTATCTGTTGACCTCTGTGTGTTGAAACAGCTGAGACCCAGTTTGGACCACGGCATATCAACAATGTTAAGGGTCACTTTCATCAAATCAGGAGAGAAAGGGGGCGGAGTCAAACCCAAGTGATATGGATCATCCCCAGTGGTATGCACCAGCCAATCCCAGCTGAATAACCTGGTGTGACTACTTTCTGGAAGAGATTATTGGAAACATATAATAATTGTGCTCTTCAGAGTGGTCAGTATAGGAAACAGAGGTGTGGCTACTGGGATATATAAAGAGTGGCTGGAGGTGGTACAGGACTTCTCTTCCATCTCCAGCCTCCTCTAAGTCCCTCTCTTAGTTTAGTGATACAGTGTAAGAAAAACTCCAAGACATCGACTCGTAAGTTAAGAATTTGTATTTAACTCCTCATAGCACCCTAGTAATGTGGCTGTTCCCATGTAGTATTCTAGTAGATAGTGTTGGAATGATCTTGTTTTAGTAGGTTTGTAAGTGACTCCAATTACGTTAAAAATGTCTCCTTGTGCACTTTTTTATTATATAAATAATCCCAGTTCTGTGATGCATTGTGTAGAGATGTAAGTAAAGTAAGATTTATTTGTTTAAGCGTCATTGTCTTATATTTGACCCTTGGAGTCAGAAATCTCTCTGCATGGTTCGTAGCAGGAAGCAGAAATGTTAGTCAAGGCAAACAACTTAGAAACTAAGCCAGTTAAGGATGAGACCAGGCTAGATGATGGTGATGGCTTCCAGCCAGTCTTGAGAGGGTGCAAGACTAAGGTAACACTAATAGGAGTGTATGTATTAAGAATAGGTGTCAGGTTCTAGAGGATGAAATGCAGGTTGAGTCTAGTTTCATACTTGTTGGGGATTCGTTGATCAGGCATCAAGAGACGGAGTTTTGTACTAAGGGTCCGAGGAGAAAGCGTTTTTTCTTTCCTGTGTGTTGGGTACAGAGTGTGATTGAGAGTTATTGACTTAGCAACAGCTCAGTGGGCTCGATTTTTGTTACTGTGTTAGGGACTAATAATGTAGCCTCAGGTAGGTCAGAGGAGACTTAGGTAGTATAATGACCTATTAGGAAGTTCAAGGAACGTCATAGGAAGTTAGTTGTCTGTGGTCTGTTACCAAGATTTGACGTTGGTTCTTTATTCTGTGTAGGATAATGGAAGTCGATAGTAGGATAGATGGTCTGTGTAGAAAGAGGGTGTGATATTTGTCGACGTTTGGGACAATATTAATCATGACTGGGGTTTGCATCGTCGAGGCAGCTTTCATTTCAATAGGGTTGGAAAAGCTAGATTAAATAGGATTCTAGATGACAATGTTAGTCATGCTTTAAGCAGTGACATAGGAGGAAAGAGAGACAGTCAATGGCATAGTTTTTAATAATCCAGTCCTTGAGACCAATCGTAGTAGGATGAGGTGAAAACAGATCACCAGGTGAGTCAGATAGACCTGACCTCAACTCAGGTGCAGGTAAACATTCAGGAGGGTTGTGGGGATGATGGGGGAGTCACATCAGTGGCTCGTAGGCGTGTTGCCATATCAACTAAAGGTTAAATGAACTAAACAGGACTAACTTTAGTGTGTCTCACAGCCCTACTAGATCCAACTATACTATGACTCTTATGCACAGGAATGGGAGAAGGCTTATTTCAAAGTGTGATGAATTAATTACATAAGGATTTACTGAAAATCCAAACATATTTTTCATAACAGAACCTTGGTCAAATTCTCGTGACGAGCATCTTATTTGAAAAGTATCGCTTCAAAACTATAAAATATCTGAAAACTCTCTACTGGACAAAACTGGAGGGGGAATCTAATATATTAAAGACCACATCAGTGCAATAATGACATGTAGAGTGGTTATTAAAACATACAGTTCTTTGTATGTCGATATTTTCAGAGTAATAAATGCATTCTTTTTGGTATAAGATAAAGTCCTCCCCAGTTGGATGAGGAAAACGATAAATTATTGTAGGGCGAAATAAAATCATTCATGGAAAAGAAAGATGGCATTATTTGTGAGGACTTTAATAATCCAAATTTTGACAGCAAAAATTCGTGTGTAGACAAGGAATGGAAGAAAATGTAAGAACTGATAGATGATGCAGTTTCATATCAGGCAGGAAATACACCAACACGTGCTAATAATATAGTTGACTTTGCCCTAGCAACTGTGACCTAATAAATCTGTATGATGCTGGGAAAAAATTTAGCAACAACAGTAATAATATAATTGGACTTGATATTAACGTATACTGTAAGACTAGCACAAATAGCCACTTAGTTCCTAATTTTTAAATAGCTACTTTCGATATTATGAGAAGTGAAATTTCCACCAGGCACTGGATAAAGTTACTCTACATGGATAACGTCCAAGAAATGTGGGAAATACTCACTGATTAATTGACGTCTGTCGAACGAACAAATATACTAAAAATTACCAAAATAAACATCCTGATAATTAACCTTCCTGGATGTCGAAGAATATTGAAGAAATCATTGGCCACAATATAAGAGCATAGGAGTACAAAAACTATGAACGTACAGGAAATCACGATGATGATACAGAATATTTCAGATTTCAGTGGCAATGTACGAAAATGAAACCACAAAGGAAAAAAATTTCCGTGAAGCAAAGTCCAACCCATTTTTTTTTTTTTTCGTTATGTCAGGAGTAAGATAAATGCAAAGGGCAGCATAGGCGCTCTTCTAAGCTCTGAAGGCGATCTCATCCATGAAAACCAAACAGGAGCAATAATACTGAACGATTCCTTTCACAGTGTTTTTGCAAAAGAAAACAGCATACACATTCGTATCCCTCAATCGGTTTTCTCAGGACCAGAAAAGGATAAGTTATCAGCCAACGAAGTGACAAGACACCAAGTGTTACATTATCTTTAAAAAAAGCTACCCAAATAAATCAACTGGCCTAGACCCAATATCTCCTCGCATACTGTGTGAATATTACAGATAGCCCTTCCTGTAACCAAAAAATTTTTAAAATCATTAACTGAATGTACAGTACCTAATCAGTGGAAACTCGCTAGTATATCACTTATCTTTTAAAAGGGTAATCAATAACACATCACGAATTACCGCCCAATAAGCCTAACATCATACCTATAAAAAGAAAATTGGAAAAAATGTTAAAATAAAATTACCTTGTTCATTAATAGTCATAACTTTATAACTGAGAATCAGCATGAGTTTCATAATAATAGACTATGCCTTACAAATTTGCACGAATTTTTTACAGCCATAAAAGATAACTGGGGCACAAAAACACCATCAGATGTCATCTATCTAGATTTACAGTATGCGTTTGATACGGTTCCTCATCTAAGATTACCAGAAAAACTAAAAGCGCACAGCCTCTCTAACAAATTTATGTTCGTGGATCGCTGATTGATTATCGAATCATAAGCAATGTTTGGTAATAAATGGCGAATCGTCAGACTGACTAGAAGTATCAAGCGGAGTTCCTAAAAGGTCACTTCTAGAACCAGTTCTTCTCACTATATCAATGATATAGAAAATGTACTCGCTCCAAAGGTTGCAAAATTTGCAGACAAGAAAATTGAAGGCAAAGTAATTACGAAAACACACTGCAGAGCTTTGCAAAACAACCTGGATAAGTTAAGAAACTGGAGCAAAAGATGGGAGATGAATTTAATGTAGATGAATGTGAGGCACTGCTCTTTAGAGACAAAAATGTTAAATATTGGGGAGGCGGTGGCTCAATCGGTAGAGAGGTGGCGTGCAGTCCCACCGGACCCAGGTGGGAAACCCGGCTGGGGCAGGGAACAGTTTAAGGATTTGAATTTCATTAAAATCAGGTTTTACTGATCTACCAGAAGACCCGCCGACATGTCGTAAAAATACCCCCGCTAATACCAACACACTAGTCCTGTATGAGATAGCCCTAGCATGTATTCAATATGGACGGTGGGTGTTAGCGCCGAAGTGGTGACATGTAGAGGTGTATGGTATGTAGGAGGACTGCTGGGCCTTGATAGCAGGCTGTGAAGCCTATGCCCAGAGTCGGACACATTAAAAAAAAAAAAAAAAAAAAAACATGTTCGATGCCCCACTGACGGAAGTAAAGGACGAGAAAAATTTAGCAGTTAATATCAATAACGACCTCCAAAGTTCCAAACACTGTATAGCAACCAGTAATAAGGCAAAGTGTTCTGTTTCATTGCAAGGAACTTTGATAGTAAAACTCTCGATATAACCTTAAGCTTTATACATCATTAGTTAGACCACATCTAGAATACTGTGATGCAGCAATGGTCCTGGAATATTATTATGGACGAAGATAGACGAGAGAATGCAATGCAGAGCCACTTAAATGATCCCATCGCTGAGAATTTTTTACATTGAGCGAGTAAAGAAATTAAAATTGTTCTATATAAAAAAACGGCGAATCGGAAATATAATACAAGTATTTATAGTTCTTAACAAATATGGCGATGTTAGACAGGATAATTTGTTCGAAAGACAGCATGATACCGTGACCAGAAACAATGGAAAGAAACTCAAAAGCCAGATAATCATCTCAAGTATAGGGAAAAATTCTTTTAATATTCGCATAGTGGAACACTGAAATGGGTTACCATCAACAGTAGTTAGTGCAAAAATTAAAGATATGCTTAAAATTCGGCAAGACAAATATTTTGAGATCCTGGCTATAACGAACTTGGCGTTGTTCATTTTCAGGTTAAAGTGTATGCTGACGACTGAGACGTTTTCTTAATAATAACGTTCAGTGTTTGTGTATGCTCTCGTTTACAGATCTGCAGAATAGATATTACTTTGTGCATAGTCATTGTTCTTCTGCCTCTCCTATAAAATTTCCATGCTGTTCTTTCTAACAAGCTGGTGTTACTTTTACCTGCTGATTTTAACTGGATGGTGTGGTGGGTAGGGAAGAGCCTTATTCTTTTCTATCTTTTCCTATTACACGTTGATTAGATCTTAGTAGAATCAGCCTTTTTTCCAACAGATAACCTCGTCATGGGCCAACAGGCCTCTTGTTATCTGTAATTCCTATGCACCCCTATGTACTCCAGTCACCTACCTTCTTTCCCCACATTTCTTCCGTGTTCTCCATCCTTCCCTATTCCCTTCTCTAAGTCCCTCTTCCTTACATTCCTCCCCGAATTATTCTTTCCCTCTCTTAATACAAGCATCCATTCACCTCTCCTTCTTCTTCTAATCACGTTCTCTCCTTCCCTCTCCCACTTCCTTCCTCCGACCACTCATTTACTATCTTGCCATATACCGGATTTGCGGAATACTTGATGAAATCGGACTTAGATTATCGAAAAAGAATTGTATGATCATTATACTAGTATACTGGTCTGTATGCATATATAACTAAAACTTCCCACATTCCTGTGGGACAGTTTCTTGTTTTTGTCAATTTTACTATTATTCTATGGAAATCTAAATTGCTGTCATTTACATATCGTTTGAACTACAGCCTTCGTTCTTTGCCATAGTACTGTACAGTACTTGTTGGCTCTTCATCTGACCAAATATCCGCCTGATCCAGCATCTACTGGAACCTGCATAGGATTCGGATCAAAGAAAAAAAGCGTGACCCTAGAGCCCAAGAGCCCTTTAAGTTAGGAGGCTGAAGTTTTTATGGCATATAGCTGTAACATGGCCAAAATCTATCTATCTATCTATAGCCCGACGCCCTAATCCCGCAAAGGTTGGCCGCAGACAAAACACCAAGTCGCTCTGTCACCCACCATTTGACTACTCTCCCCCCAGCTCAACCCCCCCCTCCCTCATATACCTCTCAACTCCATCCCTCCACCTCATCCTCGGTCTACCTCTCCCTCTCCCTCCCTCCACCTCACCTACATACGCCCTCTTAGTCAGTCTTTCATTCTCCATTCTCTTCACATGTCCAAACCACCTCAGTGTATTTCTCCTAATCTTCTCAACCACATCCACATCCACCCCACAACGTTCCTTCACTTCTTCATTCGTCAACCTGTCCCTCCACGTCACTCCAATGCTGCTCTCAAGTAACTAATTTCCACTGCTCTCACTCTTGACTTGTTCCCCTCTTGCAAGGTCCATGTCTCGCTTCCATACGTCAGGGTAGGGATCACAATACTATCATGCAGTGACTTCTTAACTTCCATACTCACCTCCCTATTTCTCATTACTGCTTTCAGTGTACCAACAACCTTCCTTCCCTGCTGTATCCTTTCACGCACTTCATCCCCCAGTGTTCCATCCTTACTCATCACACTACCCAAGTACTTGAATGCACTCACATTCTCCATATCCTCACCATCCAACCTCACTGCACACTCTGTGACTTCATTCCTCTCAAACACCATAACTTTACTTTTGTTTACATTAACTTTCAGATTCCTCCTCCTACACATTGTCCCAAGTTCATTCACCAAATCTTGCAACTCCCATTCGTCTTCACTCAACAGTACTGTATCATCAGCAAACAGCAACACCGGAAGCTTCCAAATCTCACCCTCATTCATTAGAGCCACCCCCACATCCACTGCCCTACCCTGCACCTCCTTTACAACCCCATCCATGTATATATTAAACAGCCATGGAGACATCACACAACCCTGTTTCAGTCCCACATTGAGATCAAAGAACTCACTCAGCTCACCATCCACTCGCACTGTAACCCTAGCTCCCTCGTACATACTCTTCACAGCACTCAACAATTTTCCCTCCACTCCATATATTCTTAATACCTTCCACATACCTTGCCTATCTATTCTGTCATAAGCTTTCTCCAAGTCCATGAAGGCAGCATACACTTTCCTTCCCTTCTCTAGATACTTCTCCACTAAACATCTTAGAACAAATATCTGATCTACACACCCTTTTCCCTTCCTAAATCCCCCTTGTTCTTCTCCAACTAGCTCCTCTGTCATATGCCTAACCCTATCAATGAGTATTCTACCATATATTTTACCGGTCACACTAAGTAGGCAAATGCCCCTATGGTTACCACATACTTCTCTCTCTCCTTTTCCTTTGTATAAAGGAACAATTATACCTGATTTCCAGTCCTCTGGAACCCTTCCCTCTTCCCAAGCCAATCTACACAACTTCCATATCCACTCCACAACAATCTCACCCCCATACCTTAGCATTTCACCACACACTCCATCAATTCCTGGGGCCTTTCCCAACTTAATATTCTTCATCGCTTCCACTACTTCCGCCTTACTGATCTCTTCCTCCCTCCTCTCATCTCTTCTTCTCCCAGCCATTCCCCAACCACTTATACTCGCACTGCTCTCACTCTCTACATTCAACAAATCCTCAAAGTGCTCCTTCCATCTCCTCAGTTTCTCTCTCTTCTCCACCAACAATCTATTATTCCTATCTTTCACTCCCCTACTATTTCCCCTTTCACACTGCCTTACTTTCTTTACTTCCTTCCAAAACAATTTCTTACTCTCCCTCCATTTCACACTCAGATTCCTCCCAAACTCCTCATCCACTTTCTTTTTACTCTCCTTCACCAGTCTCTTAACCTCCCTTCTCCTGCTCACATATACCTCTCTCTTCTCTCTCTCATCTTCTCCCCTACCTCTACTCGCTAACCATTCACTATATGCCTTCTTCGTTTGTTCCACAGCTCGTTTCACCTCATCATTCCACCATGCTGTCCCTTGTACACCCTTGCATCTCCTCACTCCACAAACCGCCTCACACGCTGCGCCTATCTCTTCCGTGAATATCTTACATACGTCTTCCACCCCTTCCATCTGCTCCAGCTCATACCTTCCCAGTCTTTCTTCCACTATGCTCTTATACTCTGTCATTTTCTCACTATCTTGCAATTTCTCCACTCTTCTCACAGGAGTTGCTTCCTCCTGTCTTCCCCTTCGTCTCCTCAACCACTTTCTTTGCAGCTCTACCTTGGCCATCACTAAGTGATGGTCAGAGACTCCATTCCCCCACCCTCTCCACACTCTTGCATCCAACACTTGTCTTCTCATTCGCTCATCCACACACACGTAGTCTATCATTGCCTTTCGTTCAACAAGTTCACCATCCATCCTCCTCATTACTCTCCATGCATACCGGTGGATCATCTTATGCCAAAAGTAGGTGTTGGCTATTGCCAACCCCTTACAAGCACAGATGTCCACCAAAGCACTTCCATTCCCATCTACGTCAGCTGGCACACCCCACTGACCAACCACTCCATCCACTCGTACATTCCCAACTTTGCCATTCATGTCTCCAATCAACAGTACTCTCTCACTCCTCTCAAACTTGTCCATACACCCTTCTACACTCGCCCAAAACTCATCTTTCTCTCTTGCCACTCGATCCTCTGTCGGGGCATACACACATACAATCGCCCACGCTTGTATACCTACTTTCATCCTCACCCATACAATCCTTGCACCCACTGTTCCATACTCTCTTATATTCTCCTTCCACTTCTTGCTTATCATCAGACATACTCCCTCTCTTGCCCTCTCATTTTCATTGACTCCTGCACATATACCTAAACCATATTCCCATTCTCTCACCCTTTCACCTTACATTTAGTTTCAGTCAATCCACATATATCCACTTTTGCATCCTCAAGCACCTGAACAATCTCTCTCTCTTTCACTTCATCATTCACTCCTCTTACATTCCACGTTCCCACCCTAAGAATGTCCTTCGTCCGTTCCTTAGTCGTCAACGTATGGTCCGTCCGGGTCCGAGGCACTTTGTTCTCTTTTTTAGTTAGTTCTTTTTACGGGGTGGGGCACTAACCCACCACCAACCCTTTTAGTCGCCTCGTACAACAAGCAGGGATATTGGGGGAGTATTCTTGAAAAAAAACCTACCCCCAGGGGGGAGGATTCGAACCAGCGCTTACAACTGCGTGAGTACAGCAGCTTACCAAGTGAGCTGTTTAGGAACCCCAAAATGCAGTGCTTAAATATGGTCCAGATTGGATCATTATTCTCTATGATCGCCAAAATTCTCTACGATGGTCCAAAATTTTTGACTAATCCGGAAGACCGAAGAGTTACTTAATTTTCCATGAAGGTTTAAAGCCAGAGCCACCAAACTTGGTTGCCTTATAGACTGAGATGACCTAAAGTAACTTGCACAAGCTCAGTAACCTTGATCTCAAGCTCCTTCTATTAGCTCGGCTTACTGAAGGCAATTACTGTAGGAGGTTTTTCTTGATCAAACTTGTCCCAGAACTATTTCAATGTATTTTAACTATCATTAAAACTGCTCACATCCCTTAGAGAAATTTTTTGTTTCTCTCAATATTATTATTATTATTATTATTATTATTATTATTATTATTATTATTATTATTATTATTATTATTATTATTATTATTATTATTATTACTACTACTACTACTACTACTACTACTACTACTACTACTATTATTATTATTATTATATACTGGGTAAGTGGGGGCGCTTGTGGTAGGTGGGAGCGCTCAACATCCACTTACTCGATGTAATGCTGCTTTGGGTGTATGCCCTTTCCTCTCTTCCTTTCTTCCTCTTCTGTCTTTCTTTCCTTCATTCTTTCCTCTTCTTTCTGCCTATGGGTGACTCTACACTGAGTGACAAGCCAAATGGTTTCCTGTACACCAAGAAACCATTTACTACGCTGGATGGTAACCATATACCCTAACCAAATTATGGCACCTGGTGGTTTAGTGAGTAATTAAGGCACTCCAATCGGACTGAGCCGGTGCAGGTTTATATCTAAGGGTTTATATGCAGGTTTATATCCAAGGCTGGTCACTCTCATCTATAATGTCAGGACCAACTTGCCTAGCCCCGGGCTCATTCGCTCCTCATGGGGCAACATAGGGTTGGATGATGGATGGATGGATTATTATTATTATTTTTATTACCACTATTATTATCATTATTATTATTATTATTATTATTATTATTATTATTATTATTATTGTTATTATTATTATTATTATTATTATTATTATTATTATTATTATTATTATATCATTATTATTATTATTACAACTCACCACACCACTGGTTAATCATATTGTTCATGTCATTAGTCGTAGTAGTAGTAGTAGTAGTAGTAATAGTAGTATTTTTTCTTACGAAAAAGTAAATTGCTCGTATTTGCTCAATTTCAAAGCTACGGCCATCATACTTGGCCATCTGAGTTCCCCAGCTGGCGGCTTCATATGACCCAGTATCTTCCAGTTCTCGGTACTGGTTTTCCAGTTACAGCCCAAAACATAATTATAAAACAGTCTATTCGCGGATTCTCAGAAACTACTAAAGGTCTATCTATCTATCTATTGCCAGACGCCATAATCCTGTAAGGGGTGGCCATTTGACTTTGAGTTATTTGTTTTACAGGGAGGGGCAATAACCCTCCACCAACCCATTTGTTGTCACGTAGGGAGCACGTATGGTTTGGTTATATGGTTACCACCCAGCGCTGTAAATGGTTTCTTGGCTTACAGGAAACCATTTGGCTTGTCACTCAATGTAAAGCCATCTGTAAAGGAAAGAAAAACAATAAGAAGTGACAGGAAAGATGGGAGAAATAGGAAGAGAGGAGGGAAGGCACAGAAAAAGAATGATAAAGGCTAAGGAAGAAGTAGGCAGCACTACATCAGGTAAGTGGACGATGGTCGCCACCACCTACCACGACTACTAAAGGTACAAACTTGAAATGTTTGTAGGACATGGCCAAGGTCGGGGAGCAGGTCTGGAATGACTATGGGCCCATTTGGGCAAGTAGTTTCTGTGATCGCCTAAGGATCAATGGAAAGTAGTTTGGAGTCATTGAGTGCACAGTTTTAAAACCTAAAATAGAACTGAGCTACAATCACCAAACTTGGTACATTTATAAAACTTGATATGCCATGCATGGCTGCCAAGTATGAATAGCCATGACCCAAAATTCAATGTCACAACCTGTTTGACACTCTTCTGGGGGGTTCATAATGCTTTCCCTTCGAAGGGAACACTATATGAAGCCTGTTGAAATCATCAGCTCCAGCGATGGGCATTGGGGAATGAATCGGCTCCTGCAGTCGAACTGAAGAAGAAATTGGATGATCTTGTCATATGGTAAGTTACTGATACTGCTAATGGCATTTCCATTTTCTAGTCATTATTATTATTATTATTATTATTATTATTATTATTATTATTATTATTATTATTATTATTAAAAGTTACAACACTAGTGGTGAGTTATATTGTTCTTGTCAGTATTATTATTACTAATAGTCTCTTCCCACTACGTAGGTGGAAACTATTGTTTTCACTGGTATTATTCCGGTCCAGACAACTGTGTTCGTTGGTATTGCTATTATTATTCTCGCCTCAGAATCTTGCAATGATGCCAGGAGAACCGGACTCTGTGTAAGAAATTTGAAGGGCCTAGGTTGTTTCCTGGCATGGGCTGTTACTGATAGAAAAAATCCAAATATCCCCGATGGGGTCAAGGTTACTGTAAAAAAAAACAGTAGCAGACACATGCGTTCTTCAGCACCTTTGTCAGATACCTTGTTGATGTTACCCAAGACGTTACCTTAAGGTCTCCAGAGCTTGTTTTATATTATACATACCTTACCACATGGTGAAACTTCCTTATTGTGGCTACACAATAAAAATACTTAACTAATTATTGTCATTCTGGCCTCATAGTCTCCCAACAGTTTCAGGAAAACTGGAG
Organism: Coenobita brevimanus; assembly: GCF_032717465.1. Lineage (NCBI taxonomy): Eukaryota > Metazoa > Arthropoda > Malacostraca > Decapoda > Coenobitidae > Coenobita > Coenobita brevimanus. The sequence goes on along the minus strand of NC_136991.1, from coordinate 23,999,089 downwards.
ACTGAGCAAGGAATCTGAAGGACCCAGGTTATTTGTCCTGCCATGGAACTTTGCCGATATAAAAAAAAAAAAATCCAAATCTCCTCAATGGGGTTAAGGTCACTAAGAAACAGTAGGTGGAGACTAGTGACTATCCGTAGGACAGAGTTCTAGTTGTTATTATTATTTAACTTAAAAATGCGATATTTCATAGGCTATTTGCCCCAGAGTCTTTAAACCTTTTAAACTAAGTCAGACAAATATCCGTTTCTGCTACTCGGAGTTTTTATAAAGCACAGATAAGTGGGTCAGCCATGCTAACTCAAGAACCAATTAAAGTCGGAAGCTGAAATATTACTAATATATAGTTTTATGGAGGACGGAATGCATAAAGGAGTATAGTTCAAAACAGTTGATGATTCTCTGAGATTGCTTAGGGTTAAAAATTTGGACTTTTCCAGATATTCTGGATATCACCTAAACTTCCATGAATGATTATAGCTAGAGCCACCAAACGTCGCTGAAGAGAAGCACGTCCAAGAGACCAGGATTGTTCTCAATCTGTTCACTGATACTCTGGCAAAATTCATAGCTTTCGTTCTTGTTGACCTGACTTTGAGCCTGAAGAATCTGCACTTTGTATGGAAACAGTTTCAGGTCACTATGAATGGTTCTTATCAAAGAACTCCTGGAAATCCTCACTTCCTGTGACAGCCGTCTGGTGGACATCCGTGATGACCGTTCCACACGAGTCCTAACGTCCTGAACATGTGCTGGTGTTCTGGCAGTCAAATGTGCACCACTGCTGGTCTTATTGTTGTTAGCCACGCTTCCAGTGCCTCTGAACTTCTGTATCAAGATTTTGATAGTGTTGCAAATTGGGATTTTTCTCCCTGGAAATTCACGACGAAATTGCCTTTTGGTGAGAACAACTGATTTTGTTGCATGTACAGTTCATCGATTTTGGTCCGCTGCTGCACTGAAAACTGTTTCTCAGCGTCCATCTCGCTGTCAGATTAAACTTGTAGCATCACTCCATGTTCCACCTGAAAAAGAAATGAAACTGTCAATTTTTCTGGGAAATACAAGTTTTTAGAAAGTGTCAGTTTTTTCTGGACCATCCTGTAGATAGTCCTACCTGATAATCGTGACTGATAAATAGTCCTGACTGGTGATTGATGGCTAGTCCTGATTGGTAACCCTGATAGATAGCTCAGACTGGTGTGGTAGAGAGTCTTGACTGATGAATCGGATAAATAGTCCTGACTGATGACCCTGCTAGACAGTCTTGACTGGTGACCCTGCTAGACAGTCTTGACTGGTGACCCTGCTAGACAGTCTTGACTGGTGACCCTGCTAGACAGTCCTGATTGGTGACCCTGGCAGATAGTTCTGACTGGTGATCCTGCTAGACAGCCCTGACTGGTGATCCTGGCAGATTGTCTTGACAGACGACCCTGTCAGATAATCCTGACTGGTGACCCTGACAGATAGCCCTAACTGACGACCCCGTCAGAGAGTTCTGATTTGTGAACCTGACAAACAGTCCTGACTAGTGACCCTGATAAATAGTCCTGACTGATGACCCTGATAAATAGTCCTGATTGGTGACCCTGATAAATAATCCTGACTGGTGACTGATAGGTGGACCTGATTGGTGACCCTGATAGACAGTCCTGACTGATGACCCTGACAAATAGTCTTGACTGGTGACCCTGATAAATAGTCCTGACTGGTGAGTCTGATAGACAGTCCTGACTGGAGACTCTGATAGTCCTGACTGGTGACTGATAGATAATCCTGACTGGTGACCCTGTTCGGTAGTCCTACTGAAGCAGGATAGTCCTGCTTGACGACGCTTGATGGTGAAGACTCTTAAACCCTTCACACAGTCATGATTGTTCACTTTCTCCTAAATATCGTCGTATAATTTTACTTATTTATGTACGTAAATGCTAAAGAAGTCGTTCTGCTCCAGTCTGAATAGCTTCTTCAAAACTGAAAATAAATGGCCTGGTTACAGTAAGAATTAAATACAAGAGATATCATCGTGGTAAAGAGATGTCGAGAACGAGAATTCTAATTTATGCTGTCACAATGGTTTGTCCAATTCAGGACGGCAGGAAGAGTTACTTGGGATGGCTAGGATAACTAAAGATAGTTCTAAATCTCTTCACTGCAGGAGGCGTTCACGATGCTGAATAAAATCACCTGAGGATAGAAAGAATAAAATACAAAAGACTTCGTTGTAATGGAGGGGGTGAAACTGGTAGATCCATAACTGACAACCATGACTGGTGACCTGAGTGACGAGAATTGACTAACTGACCCCTGACCTCTGACCTTTCTCTGCTTGACCCTCCGTCCCTTCCCAGCTTGACCCCCGACCCCTGATCTTTGCCCACCTGACCCTGGCCTTTGTCCGCCTTTCCCCTGACCATCATTGCTAATTTGATCCTTGACCCCTGAACTATGCCTACTTGTTTCCTGACCGCTGATTTCTGACTTAACCCATGTTCTCTAGCCCCGACCCTTGGCCCCTAACCTATGATCCCTGACCTTTAAACCTGTGACCTCTTTTGATGCTTAAATTGCAAGTGTGGGGCGGTAAATAATCCAGGCCTTAAATAGCCTTTTCTTTTGTAATTGATTGGTTAATTAGTCAGACGGTCGGGTTGTGGTGGTGATTGGTGAGGCTGGCACTGGTGGTGATGACTTGGGGGACTGTGGGGGTGATGATGGTTGTGGTGATCGTGGTGCGTGGTGAGGAATGTGGGGGTAATTGGTTGAGACAATGGGGGGGTGGTAATTGGAGCAGAGTGTTGGTGGCTTAGTGGTGACTACAGAATGATGATGACTGGTGGGGGCTATGGGGGTTGTGGCAGTGATTAGTGGAGACTATAGGGGTGGTGGTGATGATTAGTGGGGACTGTAGCGGTAATGGTGGTGGTGGTGGTGACTGGTTGGGACTGAGATGGTGGTGATGGTAAGTAATGATAACTTTGGTGATGGTGGTGCTGATTGGTGGGGGCTATGGTGTTGGTAGTGATTCGTGGGGGCTGTGGTGACGGTGGTGTTGATACTTGGGGGCTGTGGCGATGGTGGTAGTGACTAGTGGGACTATGGTGGAGGTGGTAGTGATTGGGACTGTGGAGATGATGGTGGTGACTAGTGGAGAATGTGGGAGTGTGTGATGACATTTGTTCAGAAGACAAATGCTCTCAAGACAAATGTTCATATGGCAAATTAGTGAGGCTGGTCATCTTAAATGACAGGACCAACCTGCCTAGCACCGGGCTCCTACGCTTCTCGTGGGACAACACAGGATTAGATGATGATGATGATGATGATGATGACAAATGCTCACAAGACAATGGTCATAAGTCATCAAAAAAAAAAAAAAAATGTTCACACTACAAATACTGTACTTACACGAAAAATGCTCACAAAGCAAATCCTCATCAAATGGTTGCACGGCATTTGTTCACATAACATTTGCTAACAGGGCAAATGCTTACTCTGTAACTGCTGAAAAGGCAATCGTTTACATTATAAATGCCAACACAGTCACTGAAAAAAAGACAAATACTCGCAGCCTTCTCCACAGCCAGAAGGTGGACATTCAGTTTGTTTGACAAGTCAGTGAAGCTTCGGCCGGCAAACAGAGAGATGTTCCAGTTGGGACAGAATGATGCGTAAGACAGGACCGAGGAATGTCTTGGGTAGGACTGAAAGATGTGGTTTTCACAGTTTGTTATTATCGATGTATCCCGTATAATACGTGTCAAAACCTTTTTGAAGAATACAGGCTGAATAATGCCAAGGTTAGGTTAATTAAATGCAAAGGTTAGGGAAGCAAAGTGCCAAGACTAGAGCCAAGGGATGGCAAAGTTGAGGCCAAAAGAAGTCAGTATTTAGACCAACGATGCCAAGGTTAGGGCCAAAAAAATCGAGATGAAGGCTACAGAGCGCAAGGCTAGAACCGTAGGATGTCAAAGTTATGGCCAGAGAGTGTCATAGTTATGGGCAAAGTATATCAGTATTCTGACCAAAGATGCTAAGTTGTATTTGTCCCCTTTTTGTTAATGTTGTAAGAGCTTGTCTTAATGTGTGCTGTGAGCATTTGTTATGAGGGCATTTGTATTGTGAGTATTTGTCATGTGAACATTTGTCTTGTAAGCATTTGTCTTGTAAGCATTTGTCTTGTGAGAATTTGTAATGTGAACATTTGTCAAGGAACCCTCTGGGGGTGGTAGTGATTGGTGGGACTCCTTGTGTTGGATGGGAGTGGCTGGGAGATCGCAAGAGGCGGTTATAGTTCAATTGATAATGGCTATGACAGCGAATATTATGATAGCTAGTAATTAGATTCAACACACCCCATCTTAATAACGGAAAGAAAAAGACGATTATTGTATTCTACCCACCCCAGCTGTATTAGCGAGAAGAGGGTTAGGAGGAGGAGGATGGAGATGAAGATGAAGACAAAGAAGACGTTGAAGATGAAATTGATATTGATGCAGATGATGATGAAGACTGAGAAGAAGATGAAGACTAAGATAAAGATGACGTTGAAGATGAAGTTGATATTGATGCAGATGATGATAAAGAATATGATAAAAATGATGATAATGATGATGATTTGATAAAGGTTATAATTAGGTTTCAAAACCAAAGTGAGGAGAGCTATATTTCCTCTGCTTCTTTCCTCTTTCATCCAAACGCTTTTTTCTACTTGGAGTAATTTCTTTAGTTCACCAATTCGCTTCATACTTGGCACAGTTGTTCCTTGAGTCAATAGTCTCAACCGTCTTTGCCTTTTTAGGCATTTTAAATGAATTTACGGGGTCAAACATCGAACAATATAAACACGTAAAAATATATATATATATATATATATATATATATATATATATATATATATATATATATAATGCCAGACGCCTCAATCCCGTTTGGGGTGGCCACAAACAAATCGCCTCCACGTCGCCCTGTCCCCTGCCATTTCACTCCCCTGCTCCCAACTACACCCCCCTCTCTCATATACCTCTCCACCCCATCCCTCCACCTCATCCTCGGCCTCCCCCACCCTCTTCCTCCCTCCACCTCACTCACATACACTCTCTTCGTCAGTCTCTCACCCTCCATCCTCTCCACATGGCCAAACCACCTCAGTGTGTTCCTCATTATGCTTCCTATCACATCCACATTCACACCACAACGCTCCTATATATCCTCATTCGCCAGCCTGTCTCTCCATGTGACTCCACAGGGTCCTCTTAAATAACTCATTTCCACTGCTCTCACTCTTGACTTGTGTCCTTCCAACAACGTCCAAGCTTCACTTCCGTACGTTAGAGTTGGTATCACAATACTGTCATGTAGTAACTTTTTCACTTCCATGCTCACTTCCCTGTTTCTTATCACCGCTTTCAAAGAACCAGCATCCTTTTTTCCCTGTACCCTTTCAAGCACTTCACTCTCCAAACCTCCATCCTTACTCATCACACTACCTAAGTACTTAAACGTACTCACATTTTCCAATTCCTCACCATCCAACCTCGCTATATATATATATATATATATATATATATATATATATATATATATATATATATATATATATATATATATATATATTAATTAATCATTATAGTAATTTGCATATAAACATGTCAGTGAACTGTAGCTATGTAGAGACCATCATGCATTCCCTTGGGAATGTTTTCAGTCTTTTTGGATCTAGATTACCGGATATGTAAGACTGGTTACAAGTGAAGTGTGGCTACGATGAAGACACGGCCCATCTTTAATACAAAAGTTATTTATGGTAAAAGTAGTAACTTTCACTAACAAGTTATTGTAACTTATCGCATGGTGTACCTTCTACTGCTACTACTGTTGTCCTGTGGTTGACTGAGAGTTATGTCACACACTTCCAAATCTGTTCATTGTATATCAGTTGTTTGTGCACTATGTAAACACACACGCACATATACGGAAACATACACACACACACACACACACATTCGCAAGTATACACGCACACACTTGTAAACTTAATTTATCAAAGCACACACACACACACACACACACACACACACACACACACACACACACACAACCCGACTGCATTTCCTCATTTCGTCCCAACTTGCACTGCCCTCAGTCCCATCCAGCCCAGCAGCAGTTCTTGGTGTACACTCCCCCTCCCCTGGCCGTCACGCTGCACACCCATGCCACTCGTATTAACTGTATGCGCCACACGTCCTGTTTTTATTAATTACTGACAACGGGGGGGCGAGGGATGGAATTCAGTTTACGATTTAGTTTTGAGTGTGTGAGGGAGAGTGGGGAAGGGGGTCGTTACTCAGTAGTGACGGGTACGCCTGTAGATACATTTGTTGGGCAATAGATACAGGTGGATAGATACATAAAGAGAGAGGGATAAACATGCAGCCAGATGGATAGATCGATTAACATACAAACAGATAGACAGATAAGAAATAAACATACCGTCAAGAGAGAGAGAGAGAGAGAGAGTCAGATAGACAAATAAATTAATCTGAGAAAAATAGATTAAACTGATAGATAGAAAGATGAGAGGAGAGAGAGAGAGAGAGAGAGAGAGAGAGAGAGTCAGATAGATAAATAGATAGACAGACGGACAGGCGGAGAGAAACATAGTCAGACATACTAATAGATTAATATGATAGATAGATAGACTAAACTGATGGACAGACAGATAGATGAAACAGAGAGAGAGAGAGAGAGAGAGAGAGAGAGAGAGAGAGTAAAGTGGAAAGACAGAAATACACTGATATCAGAGAGCCTCATTTGATCTCCATTAGTGTGGTAAATTAGTGACAAAGTGGTAACATGTGAGGGCAACAGGCGAGTGACAGATGGGTGTGATATATTAATGACGGATGAGTGCTAGATCTGGGATGGCGAGCGACAAAACGGACGAATAAGTGAGTGTGATGCCTTCAAACACACACACACACACACACACACACACAGAAAGGGGGAGAGGAGCAGGATACAGTAGAAGTGCTGTTAACGTCTTTTTTTTTTTTTTTTTACTTCTGTCAAATTTCACTAGACTACTTTTATTGTCATTAAAGGTTTCTAATTCAACAACAGTAACTATTGTAGCAGCATTTGTAAACAATTGTGACAAGTGGTGCCAGGCACAACAAACCTCGCCCAACAACAGTTATTTTATTGCTGTTAAATACTGGATCGGTACTAACATTTAGTGTCAGTAAACAATGAATGTTTAAGGTAATGGCGAAAATGAAATAAAACTTGTTATTAGTCAATACTAATCATGTGTAAAATGTGACATAATGAGTTTCAGTGTTAACAGGAAATATCTCCCTAACTTCAACTTGTACTAACCCTGTGAAACTCCTTGACCTTGCATTTCGCATTTCAAACTGGGAGACATTTAGATATACTTATAATGATTATCCGTGACCTTGAGTTTGACCTTTCAAGGTCATTTATGGTCAAAGTCATGGTACCAATTCAAAGCTCAAATGGAACTTCCAATTCGTTGGAAATAGTAAATATCCATCTGCAACCAGTTTTGGGTTATAGCCCCCGGAATATCCGTGACCTTGAGTTTGACCTTTCAAAATCACTGAAGGTCAAAGGTTTTGGAGATAACTGAAAGCCCAAGTGGGAGTTCCTGTATGTTGATAATAGTAAATATCTCTATATTCAACTGGTTTCAAGTTATAGCCCTCTGAATATCCGTGACCTTGATTTTGGCCTTTCAAGGCCACTCAATTGCCTCCAAAATTTAATTACCTTTTTATGAACCAGTGCCCACATGTCCTGAAAGTTTCATATAATTTCATTCAGTCGTTTTCCCGTAATGCTGCTAACAAACAATGAAACAAGGAAACTCTACCAAGAACAATACCTCGCCGGACTCTGTCCCTGGCGAGGTTATTATGAAGGCAAACTAAGCAGAAATAAATTGATAAGCTAAAGGTGTAGAGAAGTGTCTTTTATCGACAAGAATGGGAACTGTAGCTTACAATGGTCTATCTTTGCTATATAGCAAATACTAGGATCAACATGCAATGATGTCTCTAGTTATCTTGATAGTGCATGTGTGTGTGTGTGTGTGTGTGTGTGTGTGTGTGTGTGTGTGTGTGTGTGTGTGTGTGTGTGTGTGTGTGTGTGTGTGTGTGTGTGTTCAGGCTCTGAATAAAAAAAACTAAAGCTGATAGTCTTGAATATTTGTCCTTGCTCAAGGTAAAGCAAGTAATGCAGAGAGAAAAACAAGATGCATTCTTTCGAGATATAACGATACTTTGTATTTTAACCCGCCGAGTGCCTGGGCCATACATAATCAGCGGTGCCTACGTCCGTGGACAGTGCCAGAGCCGTACATGTACGGTATGCATTTGCAACCAATGTAAACATGCAAATTTTCAAATTTGGCAGGAGATGACTGGCATGGACACGACGCACCCTTCCCACAACTGTAGACACTTCATATATCATCTATATACCCAACAAGAGTGTCCTTTGTTCGAATAGCATAGTTACTAATGAAGAAAACGAAGATCTCCTTCCTCAACTCAGTGGGTGCCAGCGGCGGCTGATAAAGTATATGGGCGTTACTCTGAAGTTTTCAGCCGCCTGCTCAGGGAGAATCGACCTCAAAATCGACCTAAATGGCTTCTGTGAGTGCTTTCATGGATGTTCTCCATGTCTTCTCATCATTTCCAACCTATCTAGCAAAAAAATACAGTAGAATATTGGCCAGCACCACGGCTCTATGAGAGTCCAAAGTCTACTGGCGCACAGCAGGTTAAAGACTGGACATCCTAGGAATGGCTTGTGATGAATAAAAATTGAATTAGAGCTGATAAATGTCGTGCATGAAAGACTGAGAACAAGGGTTGAACCTTACTGTACCTCAAAGTGTGTGGATGGACAGGTGGATGTTTTTGATCGACTTTGTGGTATTTAACTCCTTATACCTGGTTAATATATTCCAGGTATTTAAAAAAATAATAGATTATCAGTACCAGGCAATGATACACAGCAGCCAGGTTGTTTACAGGCCAGTCAAAGTAGCTGTCACGTTTGCCTATACACCTACACTCTGGGTGATACTCAGCATAAGAACTATTCTCAAGAGTTTAATACCATTGTTTAGAAGGGGAAATTATTCACATGGAAAAGTTTAATGGGATGATAGTACAGTTTCGATGCCTGAGCAGGGTCCAGATTAGGTTTAAATTGTTATATCTGCCCAGTAAACATTACTTCCACAGGTGGGTATAATTTGTCCAAGCAGCCTTACCCGTAATCTCGAACAACCTAACTGTAACAGGGCACCTTAAACTTTTTCTTACCACATACCACATGACTTACCAGATCATCAACACGTATCCCCATGACGAAGGAACTGAATATAGAATGGTACCCTGTCACCACTAAACCATTATTTGAGCATATTATCTACTGTAAAATTATTGAAAGAATAATTACTTTGTTACGCAGGTAAGTGTTAACTTATTCTTGAAACACACTGCCAGTACAAAAAGAGCATTTTAATCATTACTAGCAATACAATATTTGAGGCTGAATGATATGCATTTATTATTATCACTAGCTCTTCAATTCTCAATAATCATCTAACGAATTATATTAGTAAAGTTTGTTTATTCTACACTGCTTAGTTACCATCAACCAAAGTACCCCCTGAAAACCCAGTTGTCTATGTGTGAGGATTTGCGAACCCCAGTTTGATAATTCCTGACTTAACCCTTTCACGCTTGGATAAGTTAATAAGTTTTGTGGGACATGACGCACCTGCTTTTCTCCCCTCCCCCCCTGCCCACCATGTGCTCCAAATATGTGTATTCTAGGCTTATTTTCACCACCCAAACATATTTATTTTGCCACAAAACCCACATATTCCTATTCGTCAATGTTTGTTCTACACGATAAGCAGAAAAAGAAAAGAAAAAAAACGCTATACATACATTAGGGCTGTGTGAATAAACATTCAAGAGCATACATTTCACTTCCAAACATCATAAATCGAATGTTTACTACTCAATCTCTACATGTTATACCATCATTGGAAAGAGAATTTTATTAGCTTTCGAATGCCGGAGGTCCCAGTTTGATATGAGGTATGATATTTGAGTAATAATCGAAAAAGTAAAACCCATTTCCGACAGACAACAGATTTTTTTATTCGGGGAGCTCTAGTGAAAAACTTTTCGTGCCACTGTCATGATTTTATTTTATCATCCTATGCAGAATTTAATTGGCTTTCATTTGAGCTCAAACAGTGATCCTAGGCCTCATAGTTTTCAAGAAAAATGCAAAAAACTATGGTGCACCTATGCCGTGTCGTGACTGTAGGGCAGTTTCCTGCCTTCCTCTAAGCTACTGCACGTATTTCACCAATTCTTTGTACGCTAGATATGCACACTACATTCATATGATTCACTGTCACTATTACTGTAGCTGAATACTCACATTTGGTGCAGGATACAGGCAGTGTAGCTGATTAGAAACAGTAGCATAATCTTCATTGGGCCAACAGTTGGTAATGACCAGGATTGCTTCACAAACACCAAATATCCTATTGCAAACACCAAATCTAATCACAACAGTGTCCAAACACCATACACATGCACTACTGGTATAGTGAAATGTGTTGCATGGCCGGGACGGGAGTAAGAGAGGAAATTTAAAGGGACAGAGCCACGGAGTACCTTCCCCACTCACAGCTCATTTGGTACTGAATAACCTGTCCACTCTCTTGCTGGTATTGGGACCCACAGTTGCCAACTCATTACTTTTGACAAGGAGCAGGGAAGCTATGACGCCTCCAAAAATGATGCCAATCAGCCGAAAACTTTTCCTCTGATGAAAGTTTTTATGCTTTAATGACGCCAAAAGCGTCAGTGAGTATAGTCACAGCCACACCCATTTGACGACAAAAGCATCATCATGTAAGAAGGGGTTAACATGACGCTGCCTCCATGTGAATCAGGATTTCTGGCAATACTTAGCAATTGAAACAAGGAAAATGACAAAGATAATAACGAGTCTGACAAGTTTCTCCCAGCTGAACAAAACTGTATAGCATTAACTGGAATACAATACTAGAGATATTCCGACCATGACAGGGCCAATGAGTGAAAGACCTGGATTTAAGACACTTTTGTTGGAATGAGATTAACAGGGCAGAATATAAGCATTCTTCATGTTGTTTCTGATCACTTTTTTACGTCTCCTACTCTGTCCAGTGACTTCACACTACATCCCAACACTCAGTAATCCTCTTATCCCAACAGGCGTCCTCATGCACCTCCACATTTCACTACATGGACACCGTCAAAGCAAGGGCTGACTCATTTCACACTGGATTGAGGGTACCAATCAGAGATATTTTTAATGACATGTTGGTGGGTCTAATGAAAAATCTGCTAAGACTGTTGACGATATTCAAATCCCAAAACTCTTCATCACAGTAATCTAGGATCAATCTTGTGTTCATTCCAATGGAAATCCAATACTGTATCACTTTACCACTATAACGAATGTAACAGCATGCTTATTGTCTGTATCTCATGCAACAGCTCCCATTTAGGTTAACTCCACAAATATTCACACAGAAAACAACACTCAGGGGCACATGACTTACTCTCAGCTGAATATAGTGGTTTGTCGTTAGTTTGAATAAAATACTAAAGACGCCAACATGAGAGAGTATTCTCCTTAGCAGTTTGAAAGTAAAAGAGATGTGAAGTATGGCTTCAGAGTGAGGAAAATGGACAAATACAATGAAAATATTATCAAACTGTAAGCAAAAAATGTTGGTGAGAGTGAAACTCAGGTCTCATGAATTCCTGGTAAATGCAATCCTGCTACGTTTAATATTAGTTGCTGACATGTATATAAATGAAATACGACACTGATTTATTACACAGAAAAGAGTGAATCCCGACAAATTGAGGACTGCGTTTATTATTTATTCTTGCTATCCACCACCTCAGGTAGCAAGATGAAGCTGGTGACAGAGTTAGTAGAGAAGTGCTCTACTGTCCTATTGGACTCAGGAAGAAATGCCCAACTTCATGTGAATGAAACTTTATGGCAGTTTCCTTTTAGCCATTATCACAACTGTCAGCTGTTTGGTCAGCTGTGACTTGTTTACCCTGAATCATATTAACACTTTTATGCTCAGAACAACTCTAGTATTCAATACCTTCTTATGCCACAGGGATTTATTAGATGAAAATGAGTCTCTGAGCCAGTGTCAAATCTGTCCCATTAACCCTTTCAAGGTCCAGACAGCTATTATATTGCAGCTGACATCAGATTATTTCATTCACTTGAGAGTGAGTCAGAGAAGGCTGGGAGTGTCATAAAGTCCTTCGGAAGTGCCCGTTGTTATGTAACTATTTATCCTATGTTTTGATAGTTATACATCATACTGATAAGTCCTATAACTGTACGTTTTCTTAACCCCTTTTCATAGCGGAAGGCGGTGATGATCATCATCCACTCACTTGATATAGTGCTGGCTACTTCTTGTTTCATTTTTACCATCCTTTTTCTGTGTCTGCCTTCCTCTCCTCCTGGTTTACCTATCCATCCTGTCACTTCTTATTAATCTTCTTTCCACTCCAGGTGGCCCTGCACTGAGTGACAAGCCTAATGACTTCCTGCAAACCAGGAAACCAATTACAGCGCTGGGTAGTAACCATTTAACCAATGAATGGGGTGATATGGAGCCTATCATGGTGCCTCAGTTAACAGGGTGGTAAGACACAGATGCGGTGCCTAACCAGAAACCAAACCCACACGCACTTCTCGCCTCGCTGTGGAGATGCGCTATCTACTGCAAGGGAACATCGATTCGCTGCATGGGAATGCCTTGCAGGGGGGGTTTGCTTGCCTGCGACTGATGGATCTGCTAGTCCAGACGACCGGAATTACTCAACAACAACAACAATAACAACCCTCTGACATAGGTGTCCTATGCTGTTACCTAATTCTTGCCACCTCCAGGCAATTTTATGCAGCTCTAGGGAGAGGTTGAGGGATTTCTTCTCACCCATTTACTATAATAGCTTTCCAATAACATAGTATTTGTCTGACGCTAACAAAAAAAAAAAAAAAAAGAAAGAGCACTTAAAGAGCAACAACTGCGCCCTCAAATTGGTCTAAAGACCGAGTATTTGACTTTGTCCCGTGACATTGGCCGTTGATTAATTACTAAATCAAATTATTCTATTCCACCAAATTTAGTTCACATCAAATCAAAACTGAGTTGGCCTTGCCCTGTGACCATTAACTTTACCTTTTTCCATGATCTTGACCTTTGTGCAATTATTCTCAAATTTGAATCCCTTTATCCACACCTTAACCTGAACTCATCCACAAAGTTTGGTCTAAATCGAATAAGAGCTGTTTAAGTTGACCTTGACATGTGACCATGACCTTTGACCTTTTGATCTCAAACACAACAGGTAATCGATTTGACTGATCCTTAACATTTTTCCATCAAGATTAGTCCATATTATATAGAAACTGCTTTATCCTGATTACACATAGTTCAAACTTTTACCTTGTCCTTTTACCTTGACATTATATTGATTGTTCTCGAAAACTAATCCTTAGTTTTTGTCTTACCCTCAGTCTTTCCACAAACCTGGTCTAAGTCGATTAAAAAATGCTTCAGCTGACTTTCCTGGGCTAAACTGTGATTTGGTCCTGAAATCACGCCCTTGGCCTCAACTGCTCAAGAACAACAGATCAACTCCTTAGTTATCCCCAAACCTTCCACCTAGTTTGGTTGAAATCAAAAGGAAACTAGAAACCACTTAGAGAGAGCTCATACCTCCGCCAATGCCATTGCCATTAAAAAGGATCCGGATCCGGAACCGTGGATACAGGATCCGGATCTGGATCCCTCCAAAATTTAACCAATTCTTTCTTGGTTCATGGCCCACCTTTCCACAAAATTTCACTGAAATTTATTGAGAACTTTTGGAGATATTGTGAGGGATGCTGCGGATCCAGAGCAGCCCCCAAATTTAATCGTTTCTTCCTTAGCCCATGGCCAACCCTTCCACAAAATTACATCAAAATCCGTTTATAACTTTTTGAGTAAAGTTTCTAATAGACATATAAGCAAATATACAAATGCAGGTAAAAACATAACTTCCTGAGTAATTTTGTTCACACACACACACACACACACACACACACACACACACACACACACGGAACATAGAAAAAACAAAACCTGATACCGGCTCTAGCTTTGTGAGCGTGGAAATAACAATGAAAACATCATCGGGCTCATAGCGTTAAAGTCAAATTCCATTCACTTTGTAACTGCTAAGAAATTAAGTCCAGTGTTGCATTAGTATCTGTGTCTGTTGGTCTGTTGCCTAACGGTACATCCTGTGAGAGTTGGTCGCAATAAAAGGACCTTCAAACTTATTTGTCCCTACTCAGAATGATCCCTATTCCGAAGGCGCATCATCCTTCCCTTTCTGTACAAGTTCTTATCTCCTCCTCGTTTTCGGTTTCCATCTGCTTCCCCTGCCAACCACCTCACACTCATATTGTACACCCTCTTAGTCAATTTATCCTTCACTCCGTTCGCTACAGATAGCCAAACCAGCTTAGTGTGTGTGTGTGTGTGTGTGTGTGTGTGTGTGTGTAATTTCCTCTTACTTTTACACACGAATATTTGTTAAAATGGTGTAATGTATTAATGACACGTGCCGTAAATTCTCACAGTAAATTATCGTTGCCCAGAATGTCGATGGATTACCAGCGATTAATGTTACTGATGTTAATACTTTTATACGTATGACGACAATTTACGCATACCGCAAAGTCCTTTCCATACGCCGTATTTGTAGGAACAGCAGGAATCCTCATATAAAAAAAAATAATGGATAGTTCTTAAATGCTTCATTCAGTGTTTCACGATGTAAGATTAGAACTGGTAGAAAATCCCAGTAAGTCTGGCGAGTCAAATTCCAGATGCCGTTCCTTATACGTAATTTTATCACAAACAAAATTACGAATGCCACTGATACTACTCGACTATCCATTCTAAGGGGATATTAAGGTGACTCTCGTAAGGAAGTGGAATTTACACTTTAGATAATACAGGGGACGTAAAGATTTAAGTGGAATTTACCCGCCAACCATTGAATGATAGAATGAACTATAGTATTTGCATACAGTACATAAACCCTTGGTACTGCACAGCTACCTAGTAGAAACAGTGAACACATCATACTGGACTACGTAGTTTCAATGTAGGCTATGGGAATTATATGACAACAGCAAATGAATAAATGATAATGGGTTGCTGACATTTTATACTACTGTTTACATATGCCGTAGCAGTACTTCATGATTATGACCCAACCCATATTATGGACTACCAATAAATATTACTGGAACTAAAGTGGTTCCTTAATTACTGTTGTGAACAGTGGTCATCACAGGTAGTATCACCCATATGCTGCAGGTCCCGGTACAGGCACTGTCTGAAATCCTTCACTGTGAAATCATCGATCACCTGGTAAAGATACTTTTTAGAAGCATTAAACAAAATCACGGTCTAGGTAGGAGGGTTAGCAGAATAAGTGACTGGTATCCGTATTGTCTCAGAGTCAACTACTCCCGCCAAGGTCACTGGGTGAGTGAATAAGCTCATTCTTGGCTTAAGGAAGTCTTATCAGTGGAGACTGTGGTAAAGAATAAGATCCATTACTTTCCGCTTAACGTATATGGAGCCAAAAACTGATGGGAATGTGTGAGGACGTGGGCATGGGGTCGGGTGACAGAGCAAGATGTTCCTTCCTATGAATAAAACTTGCTTTCCCAACATGGTAGTTAGAAAGTATATTTTTGGATGCTGCCCTCCCAGTTTGACGGGCACAACGGTCGTGTAAAAACATGACAAAGGAGACCTTTCATAATGGACCCATCCCTGCAATAGTGTAACGGGAATTAAATAATTACTCAAGATGGAGCTCGAGAGGCGAACTCTTAAGAGTCTCCCCTCTATAAACTCTGGTTTGGTTGAAGGTCTATTACTGTGCAAAATTTTAAATGCTTGCACAAAAACTACGTAAATGTTCCTCCTGGGACAGCATTCCCGTCCCCTGTGGTATGTCGTCATCGTGGGTTCCATCCTGCCTAAAACGTGGCTGTAGGAAATGTCTGCTGGTGTGAAACATTTTGTGTTCTCCAGTTAAAAACCATGACCGTGCATAGAACCTTTGGCCAGGACGACTGGAGGCAGCCCTTCCTCCGGAGGGATGGATTTTGAGAGTCTCACCCTGCCTAAAAAGTTACGGCAGTAAAGATCTACCAATGTGCAAAGTCTCATGCTCTTAGGTAAAAAAAAAAAAAAAAAAAAGGCACTACCATTGTCCACCCTTGAGGGCAGCCTTCCCCGTCTATGGGGGTGGTCATCGGGGATTCCAACCTACCTAAAATGTGGAGGGAGTAAATTCCCACCAATAGCCAAAATTTCTAGTTCATTTTAAAATTATGGCTGTGCACATTTTCTTGGAACCCCACGAGGCCGGGCTCTCCCTCGTGAGGGGAGACGCTCGGTGGATCCACCCCTTCAAAAATGTAGCCGGAGTGATCATTTATCATTATGCCACATATTATGTTCTCCGGTTAAATACTTTGGCCATGCATAACGACTTTCACCGAGAGCACCAGGAGCCGCTGCCCATATGGGGGGTAGCCCCCGGAGGTCTCATCATGTTTACTGTCTGGCGCAGGTGGAGCTCTTGCATTCTGCAAAAATTTGTGTTCTTAGGTAAAAAACTGGCCGTGCCTTCTGTTTTGGATGGGATATTCGGGAGCTGCCACCCACTGGGGGGATGACCGTCTGGGATCCCCACCCTGTGTGAAACCTGTCCCAGAGGTAGGTGTACCATTGTACAAAAAAAAATCCTAATTTTTCTTGCATAAGGCCTGGACCCTGTTCCTCTTGCAAGTCCAGTGAGTCAGTGAATGAGTGAGTGAGTGTGTGAGGGAGTGACATAGTTAGGGACGAGCACTATATTTGGCTTCCCATGTGGGTGCGGCAATACTCTTATTACCATATGTGCTGTTAACATTACACTAGCATGAATCTGTACAACCAACACTAAACTTCCGAATATTCCTCAGATATATAAACATGTTAACTGATTCAGATTAAATGTATACCGGTCGGTCTTACGGTAGTTCACGTAGACAAACGAAGTGGTGTACAGCGATATAAGGTTACTGAATCCGGTTATATTATGTGATGTGTTTCCAAAACGTAAAACACGGAACGTAGTTTTTTTTTTTTTTCTACTCTGGTCTACTTATTCATGGATGTCTTGTCTTTACTGCTTGCCACTCTCCTCCGTCATCACATCTCACACTCTTCTTAGTTCACCCTCTCATGGCTGCCTCGCGTTCAGCATTATATTTCAATTAATGCAAGATGATAGTTTCAGCTGATAGTGGGTCATAGGACCATGATTGTCATTAATATCACTATTACCCTTCTCATGGTCTCTTATTTTAGTACAACCAACCCCAGACGGTCATGTTCAGAGAAGAGTGAGTCACGAGAGCCAAGGACTATTATTTCCTAGTTCCTTACAATTCTATTTTTATACTTATATGCATATCACTGCTGTGTTATTCTTTTTCAGTCCCACAAAAGAAGTAGGCAGTATGATATCAGAATCATTTTCTCGCGCCCTGTACCATTAGCAGCAATGTGGTGTCTGTTTTCTCTGTAGAATTCTGTCTGTCTGTCTGTCTGTAATTGAACTGGCACATGAGTGTGTGTGAGAATATCAGTTAACTCTGTCAAGGTCAGGACAACTCTAGTATTGTATTTCAGCTAACGCTAAAGTTTTTATTCTGATGAGAATGAAAATAAGAGTCTGAAAATGTTAATAGTATCACCATTACTATTATCATCGTTAGCCCTCTCATAGACGAAAAAGAAAAAACTCTAGTGCTCCATTTCAATGAACGCCAAACGACCCTGTTCTGCCGGATGAGCCATAGGATCCCGAGTGTTAAGCACTGCAGTCCTCCCCGCAAGCCCGTCTCAACCCCAACCACCATAACCTTGCTAAAAATATCACACTGAAAATTTAACCAGAAAAAACCTGAATGTTACATGGGAATTTCTAGCTACAAGACAAGAAGTGGGAAGTGTTTTGACACAGCAGATCCAATTTATGAAGGTAACAGGTAAGGGTGGGGCTATCCAATACAAATAGTTTTTATACTGTGTGAACTAAACTTCATCAATTTGGCTAACTTTTTGCACCATAATTATTGTTGTTGTTGCTTTTGTTTTCATTGCAGCACAAATACTAGTGTAAAATAAGTAAAAATTATCAGACGTATTTTATTAACACTGTGAGGCTCCAATAACGCATTCTCAGCTAAGTAAAACTATGTGGAGGTGTCTGGAATACTTTAGTTTTTACCCAGTCAGAAATGATAGCCAAGTCAGAAGATATGTTCCGCAGCCTCATGCCGTGATTGCTGAAGCACCTGCTGTGATGGACGCTGAGGGAGGCGAGTGGGTACCTTTGTGCTGAATGTAATAATGCAACACATAGTGATTTACGAGACCAATATCGCACATAGAATTTGTAATAGGGTGGCTGTTTTTAACGAGAACTAAATGTAAGTTTATTGAAGTCATAAAATTTATTAAGTAATATACTGAGAATATGAACAACATAATTAACGATGTTTCACAAACATGTAATGGCTACAACTTTGAGCCCAGTTTATATATATATATATATATATATATATATATATATATATATATATATATATATATATATATATATATATATATATATATATATATATATATATATATATATATATATATATATATATATATATATATATATATATATATATATATATATATATATATATATATATATATATATATATATCATCCAGATCATCATCAGCCGTTGAGGTCCACTGCAGGACCGGCCTATCCCTACAGAAGCAGGGACGATACAGCTAATGCATCTCTACCCAGTGCCTTAGGCTGTCTGGTAGACTGTATGTAGGGTGAGAAGTGCTTATGAGTGTGGTTGTAGTGTTTTAGTGGCTTTGGATGTGTGTGTAGTCTGTGAACTAAGTGTAATTGGCCCACCTTAAGCCGATTGGGTGCAAGCATACTGGTATGCGACACTGGTTCAACCACAGCACCTCTTATATCCGCCAAAGTAGTAAGTGGCTCGGTGAACGCTTCCCAAAATTTTAACAGCTCTGGCGGGAAGTGAACCCGTGTCCACCAGCGTGCGAGACCCACACTGTACCATAGAGGCTCCATATACAGTATATATATATATATATATATATATATATATATATATATATATATAGATATATATATATATATATATATATATATATATATATATATATATATATATATATATATTTTGGTGTGTGTGTGTGTGTGTGTGTGTGTGTGTGTGTGTGTGTGTGTGTCAGTCCGTATGTCTGTCTGTCTGTTTCCATTATATCTCATGAACGGCTTGAGCTATCAACATGAAACCTTCAGGGTATCAGCGTATGGCAAAAATCTTGGACAAGTTCGAAAATGAGCACTGGCGGTCAAGGTCAAGGTCATCAAAATGGCTGCCAAAGGTCAACTACTCTTTATCTCCTGCCTTTAGCACCATTTTATCTCATGAAAGGCTTGAGCTATCAACATGAAACCTTCAGGATATCAAGATATGGTTTAAATCTTGGACCTGGCCAACAGCATAATCTGGCGGACGATTAGCATTCGGCTCCCGAATGCTTTTCTTTCCTTGTGGATATCAGCATATCTATGACTCACGTGTTATTGATTTAATTGCCTAGAGACAGACAGACAGACAGACAGACAGACAGATAGACAGACCCAGACAGACAGGCAGACAGACAGATAACACGCATGGATAAGCAGTTACGCTGCAAATCCTAGAAACTATGTAGCCTATCTGCTTTTTACCCTCCACCTAACAAAGTCAGAGGAGGGTGTTGTTATTACTGGGATCAACAGGTGTCCATTCGTAGAGTTGGGCGGCAGGGCGGCTGGCCGGGCGTTGAGATTTTGTTTCCAGGCCAGAAATCCGAAAGTATTCACTATAGAGTCATGAAATTTCACATAGTTATGTGTTTTATAGTGAACTGGTAGGCTGAAGGCCGTGTGTTAAGTTTCTCTTTTTTTTTAACAATGAAAAAGTAAAGAAGAAGAATTGTACGTTTCCCGGCTAGGACTCAGAAACTAATACAGGTACAGCCTTCAAACCCTCCAGAAATGTGTGTTAATATGCCTCCTGGTGCCTTTTGGTAGGTAGACTGCCGTGAGATTATATAATTTTATGAAATTGCACAAATACATAAAACTTATTATTTTAATGCATTCTTCTCTTAAAACTTTGCAACTATTACACCTACAAGGCAGAAACTGTGCTTAATAAACGATTATATGAATATCTAATTATGTATGTCGTTTCATGGTTGTACCTGTTATATAATAAAAAAAAATGGCTGCCTAAATGAAACAAGCATGAGCCATATATTCATCAGATCTGCTCATAACGTCGTTACTTTCATGGATAAATTACTGATTTTTTGTAAGTTTCAATGTCTCTGTGTTATACAGAGTGGGTGGCGCTGAGGTCCGCTATGCGCGTGGTTAGGTGTGCAGAGAGGTGGGGGTATATGCTTGGCCAGGCAGAAGGTTACAACAGCGTAGCGTTGCCTATGTTTTAACTTATGTCACTTGCTGCTTATTTTATCCCTTGCATTCCTCTCCCCTCCAATACTTATGTAATGGCCATGTTTTCCCTTTCCTCCTGAGTTCCCCCCTTTTTTTTTTTTTTCTGACGTTATTGGCCTTTTCCTGTCTTCAGTTCTATCAATGTGGATCGTTCTTCAACATCTTATTTTATATTTTTGTTAATATAATAATGCAGTTTTGATTTCTGTAGCCTGCTCTGGGCTTCTTATCACTGAGACTTTCATTATACGCTATCTGGAGGATGCCTGGTGGTCCAGGGGTTAAAACGCTCCAGTCGGAGTTACTACCTTGCTTCGGTTCGATACTCATGATTTAAATGAAGACCTGTCGAACATGCAGTGCCACTAATTGGGGTAGGCTCGTCATCTACCCTTATATGCACTGAACAACGATAGCGCAGTCTCGGGCCCCTACGTCAACAAAAGGAGGATACCAGATTTAGCTATTATCATTTTTAGCATGAATGTTGTTTTCCAACTTAATTAAACACGGCCGGGGTAATGTAAGGTTGCTTTGTTTTAGATCATGTGTGTGTGTGTGTGTGTGTGTGTGTGTGTGTGTGTGTGTGTGTGTGTGTGCAAGAACAGTTTAACTCAAACAGCTTTGATCTTGTTTAGACAATACTTGGTAGAATGGTTGAGAACCAGGCATGGATGAAGTGATTCGATTTTGAGGTCAACAGGTCGACTGTCAAGACCACAAGACAGTGGCAAATGAAGATGATTTTGAGTTAATTTGGATCAAGCTCGTTGGAAATACTTAGGGTCAGAAAAAGTTTAAATTATTCAAATAACACTTGGTCAAAGGTCAGGGTCATAAAGAAACGTCGGAGTTCCAGTCCCTTGACCGATCATCATTAGGTTTTTATTAGCATATAATCCCGTCATGATACTTTAAATGTTACAGTGTAACAGTGTCACATATGTCGGGTGTGGGTGGTGCACTCTCTTACTGCTGTTATTACTACAGCAAACTGAAGACACAATTATGAAATGTGAACTGTTGTAAAGATAACGTTCAGAAGTTTAATATTATGACATTGATCAGTGTCGTTGGATTTTGTTATGTCGAAGCCAGGGTAGAGTGTTTGGCATTGTCCTTAACCACTTCAACCGATGATGTATTTATATATTCTATCCATGCTACCAGTAAACGATTATATTGTACACGTGACACAGTAATAATAATAAAATCGTATGGCAGCAACAAGAACACTATGAAACATGTCGCCAGAGTTAAGTGGGTAATCATCCCATGCACCAAGGATCACGCTCCACTAAATATAATCGTCTGATGCTAGAATGAACAAATACCTACAGCTGTCCCGATCATGAGAGGGTTGAAGATCTCAGTTCGATGTCGACATGTATCACAGTATTCTTACATCCTCCAATGATTCACTGTAACTTAGAAAAGCCATCTTGTATCGAATGGGTTAGTGAAAGCTGTGTCTAATCCCTCTAGTTCAAAAAGTCTCGTTTGGAAGCAGCCACAATATAACAAGAGGCATAGACAAACTTACAGCGGAAACTCAGAGCCTTGTAATCTTTCGCCACAGATTATTTAACTCTCACTGTCGGGACAACTCTAGTGTTCTATTCTGCCTAATGCCAGAGGATTTCATTCAGCCGAGCGAGTCTCAGGAGCCTAAGTGTGTTAATAATGTCACCATGAAATCTCACGGTCGGAACATCATTAGTGGTTTATGCCAGCTAACGCCAGACGATTTGAATCAGCTAAGTCTTGCGGAGCCTTAGAATATTAATCTTTCACTATCACGACTTAACTGTTTCATCCTTGCTGCCTCCAGATGACATTATTCAGTTCAAAAAATAGCCCATTCTGAAGAGGTTAATGAAGGTGATACCCAACTCAACCAACACGAAAAGTTTCCCTAAACATGGATAGAGTCGTCGCAAGTTAAGAGGAAGAATATGGACAAGTGCAAAAGTAGTTGATGTGGAAGCTTCAGGGCCCATCAGTTAATGGTCTAAGTGTGGTGTGGAACAGGAGGATGGTTCTGTGTGGTGTGGTGTGGGAAACTGATTTTGTGTGATGTAGTATGAAAGGGTGGTATGATGTCTTGTGAGGCGTAATAAAATGTGATGTGGTGTGCTATGCTTTGGTGTCACCAAAGTAGTTGAAGTTTATCGGAGCGAAGCCCCTCCTTTTTTAATGTCATTGTTGAGAAACAAACAGATGGTGCTGCTTCTGGATTTTCTCTTGCATCTAAACATTCGTCATCGTAGGAAAGGAGAAAGGGTGAGAGAATGGGAATATGGTTTAGGTATATGTGCAGGAGTTAATGAGAATGAGAGGGCAAGAGAGGGAGTATGTCTGATGATAAGCAAGAAGTGGAAGGAGAATATAAGAGAGTATGGAACAGTGGGTGCAAGGATTGTATGGGTGAGGATGAAAGTAGGTATACAAGCGTAGGCGATTGTATGTGTGTATGCTCCGACAGAGGACCGAGTGGCAAGAGTGAAAGATGAGTTTTGGGAGAGAGTAGAAGCATGTATGGACAGATTTGAGAGGAGCGAGAGAGTGTTTTTGATTGGAGACATGAATGGCAAAGATGGGAATGAACGAGTGGATGAAGTGGTTGGTCAGTGGGGTGTGCCAGCTGAAGAAGATGGGAATGGTAGTGCTTTGGTGGACATCTGTGCTTGTAAGGGGTTGGCAAAAGCCAACACCTACTTTTGGCATAAGATGATCCACCGGTATGCATGGAGAGTAATGAGGAGGATGGATGGTGAACTTGTTGAACGAAAGGCAATGATAGACTACGTGTGTGTGGATGAGCGAATGAGAAGACAAGTGTTGGATGCAAGAGTGTGGAGAGGGTGGGGGAATGGAGTCTCTACCATCACTTAGTGTTGGCCAAGGTAAAGTTGCAAAGAAAATGGTTGAGGAGACGAAGGGGAAGACAGGAGGACACAGCTCCTCTGACAAGTGGAGAAATTGCAAGATAGTGAGAAAATGGCAGAGTATAAGAGCATAGTGGAAGAAAGATTGGGAAGGTATGAGCTAGAGCAGATGGAAGGGGTGGAAGACGTATGTAAGATATTCACGAAAGAGATAGGTGCAGCGTGTGAGGTGGTTTGTGGAGTGAGGAGGAGATGCAAGGGTGTGCAAGGGACAGCATGGTGGAATGATGAGGTGAAACGAGCTGTGGAACAAAAGAAGAAGGCATATAGTGAATGGTTAGCGAGCAGACCTAGGGGAGAAGATGAGGGAGAGAAGAGGGAGGTATATGTAAGCAGGAGAAGGGAGGTGAAGAGACTGGTGAAGGAGAGTAAGAAGAAAGTGGATGAAGAGTTTGGGAGGAATCTGAGTGTGAAATGGAGGGAGAGTAAGAATTTGTTTTCGAAGGAGGTAAAGAAAGTAAGGCAGTGTGAAAGGGGAAATAGTAGGGGAGTGAAAGATATGAATAATAGATTGTTGGTGGAGAAGAGAGAGAAACTGAGGAGATGAAAGAAGCACTTTGAGGATTTGTTGAATGTAGAGAGTGAGAGCAGTGCGAGTATAAGTGGTTGGGGAATGGCTGGGAGAAGAAGAGATGAGAGGAGGGAGGAAGAGATCAGTAGGGCGGAAGTAGTGGAAGCGATGAAGAAGATTAAGTTGGGAAAGGCCCCAGGAATTGATGGAGTGTGTGGTGAAATGCTTAGGTATGGGGGTGAGATTGTTGTGGGGTGGATATGGAAGTTGTGTAGATTGGCTTGGGAAGAGGGAAGGGTTCCAGAGGACTGGAAATCAGGTATAATTGTTCCTTTATAAAAAGGAAAAGGGGAGAGAGAAGTATGTGGTAACAATAGGGGTATTTGCCTTCTTAGTGTGACTGATAGAATATATGGTGGAATACTCATTGACAGGGTTAGGCATATGACAGAGGAGCTAGTTAGAGAAGAACAAGGGGGATTTAGGAAGGGAAAGGGTGTGTAGATCAGATATTTGTTCTAAGATGTTTCGTGGAGAAGTATCTACAGAAGTGAAAGAAAGTGTATGCTGCCTTCATGGACTTGGAGAAAGCTTATGACAGAATAGGTAGGCAAGGTATGTGGAAGGTATTAAGAATATATGGAGTGGAGGGGAAATTGTTGAGTGCTGTGAAGAGTATGTACGAATGAGCTAGGGCTACGGTGCGAGTGGATGGTGAGCTGAGTGAGTTCTTTGATCTCAATGTAGGACTGAAACAGGGTTGTGTGATGTTTAATATATACATGGATGGGGTTGTAAAGGAGGTGCAAGGTAGGGCAGTGGATGTGGGGGTGGCCCTAATGAATGAGGGTGAGATTTGGAAGATTCTGGTGTTGCTGTTTGCTGATGATACAGTATTGTTGAGTGAAGATGAATGGGAGTTGCAAGGTTTGGTGAATGAATTTGGGACAGTGTGTAGGAGGAGGAAGCTTAAAGTTATTGTAAACAAAAGTAAAGTTATGGTGTTTGAGAGGAAAGAAGTCACAGAATTTACAGTGAGGTTGGATGGTGAGGATATGGAGAATGTGAGTGCATTTAAGTACTTGGGTAGTGTGATGAGTAAGGATGGAACTTTGGGGGATGAAGTGAATGAAAGGGTACAGCAGGGAAGGAAGGTTGTTGGTTCACTGAAAGCAATGATGAGAAATAGGGAGGTGAGTATGGAAGTTAAGAAGTCACTGCATGATAGTATGTGATCCCTACCCTGACGTATGGAAGCGAAGCGTGGACCTTGCAAGAGGGGAACAAGTCAAGAGTGAGAGCAGTGGAAATGAGTTACTTGAGAGGAACATGTGGAGTGACATGGAGGGACAGGTTGACGAATGAAGAAGTGAAGGAATGCTGTGGGGTGGATGTGGATGTGGTTGAGAAGATTAGGAGAAATACACTGAGGTAGTTTGGTCATGTGGAGAGAATGGAGAATGAACGACTAACTAAGAGGGTGTATGTAGGTGAGGTGGAAGGAGGGAGAGGGAGGGGTCGACCGAGGATGAGGTGGAGGGATGGAGTTGAGAGGTATATGAGGGAGGGGGGAGTGAGTTGGGGGGAAGGTAGTCAAATGGTGGGTGACAGAGCCACTTGAAGGCGTTTTGTCTGCAGCCACCCTTTGCTGGATTAGGGCGTCGGGCTGTAAATAGATAGATAGAAAAGCTCTTCATTACTTCAGCTCAGTGACGAGTTTTGTTCTTGTTCCTCCAAACATTATTTTTCATCTTAGTAGTATTAGTACTAGTAGCTGTAACTCCAGAGTCATCTTAAATACGAACTTAGTAGACTGCAGGCTGAAGTTACCCCCCTCCTGCAGCTTACCATCCCCCTTTCGGAGGACAGAGAGGGAGCTGAGGGGCGTTTGCATAACCTGGCAACGGAAACATCCGGTTATGTCAAAGCCACCGCGCGATGGAATCTCTCTCCAGCACCCAGAATGATGCATTTGAAACTGTATGGGTTAGGTAATAATCTCAATTAATCCTTTCACTGGCAGAGTCTTCCCTAATTTAAAACATCATCCGACAACACAGACATTTAACAAAATAGTGGTTGAGGTAGTAGAAGGCACTTTGTAGAATGAGTGCGCACGCACATGCTTAAGTGTGTGTGTGTGTGTGTGTGTGTGTGTGTGTGTGTGTGTGTGAGAGAGAGAGAGAGAGAGAGAGAGAGAGAGAGGAAATTGACGCCCTTCCCTCTTTTGTCTGAAGCTTATCGTCTTCACTTCGATGACGTAAATTTCATTTTTTTCAGGATACAACCTACTATTTTATTCAAATTTAGAGGGGCTTCTGACAGAATAAGGATTATGAAGACTATAACTTTCCACCCAAGTTCTAAACGTCTTCCCTAAGCTGAATGAAATCGTCGGGAGGAACCAAGAGTATACTGCATATAGCGTCAGTCATCGTAAGGCAGGGGCTTAAAACTAGCCAAAAATAACCAAAGTATTAACTTTTCACTGTGTTAACATGTTTTCATCTTGTCATTCTCAGACGATTTATTCGGATGTGTAGAAAACCGTAGAGTTGGAGGGACATATGTTCGTTAACCACTCCCACGAGAAAGAGCTTTCCTAAGTTGAAAACAGTCTTCTGAGATCAGTAAGAATAAACCAATACATTTCGTCATCTGATAAAAGGTATTACCTGGACTTTGTTGATTCGACTTTGACACTATGCATTCACTACATAGAAAGATACGTAATTCGCTCGGTATATGCGTCAGTGACTGGTTTGAATTTAATGTCATATATGCATATCCTTTTTTGTCGCACCCACATGGGCGGCCAAAAATAGTGCTTGTCCCCAGCTGTCACTTCCTCCCTCTCTTCTTCTCTCCCTCCCTCACTCAGCTCACTGAATTTCAGCATATTCTTGAACAATGAGGTCCTGGTCTAATGAGAGGAGTGTTTGGAAAATTTAATTTTGCACAATGGTAGACCTCCTCCCGGGCTAGGTCTCAGGCAGAGTGGGGCCACAGAAGCGGAGGACAAAGGGTGTCCCATTCCACCCAAAACCATTAAGCACTGCCAACTTAATTTTTTCGTCTAGGAATGCAAATTTTTTGCACTATGATAGAGCTTCACTCTCCCTAGGTTATAAGCATGGTGGATCCTGCGAGGGACCCCCACTGGTCTCAGCCAAAGTTGTTATGCACGACCTAAGTTTTTAACCTAGGAACATGAAATTTTGCAGATTGATAGATGTTCACCCTGACCACGGTTTGTGAGGGGTGGACCAACCGAGGGTAGTCCCACACTGGGAAGGGAGCAGCCTTCAGGAATATTGGCAAAGCCATTACGTGCGATCATAATTTTTAACCTAGGAACACAAAATTTTCCCTTTTGGTAGGCGTCTACCCCAGCCACGTTTTAGGCAGGATGGGACCCCCAGTGATCACCCTCCTATGGGTGGGAGGGGGGGGGAAGTCTCCCCAAAGGGGACAATACCGATTCCTTTTTTTACCCAAGAACATGAAATTTTGAACAATGGTAGACCTTTTCTAGGGCCATGTATTATGCAGGGTGAGACCCCCAAAGGCCACTTGCCAAGTTTGAAAGGAGGGGGCTGCCAGGGGACATGGTCAAAGACTTAAAGTACGGTCATGGTTTTTAACCTAGGAACTCGAAATTTTTTGTAGTCTGATAGGCTTTAAGCAGGAGAGAACCCCTATAGTCGTCCCCCACGGAGAGGACTGCCTTCAGGTGGGGACAGCTACATACAGTAGTTTTTTGTAGACTCTTGAAATTTTGCTTAGCAGTAGACCTTCATCCAGGCCAGAGCTTAAAGAGGGTGGGATCCCGGTGTTCGCTTGACCGTCTCCCCCGTCAGTAATTATTTCTTTCCCCTTACACAATTTCAGGGGTGGTTGGGTCTATGAAAGGTGTGCTGTACTTTGTCTTTTTGATAAAGATTTGTCCGTGTGAATAGTCTTGCCACATAAATAGTTATTCCGGTGTTATGAATGCAAAAGTCTAGTTGCAATCTTCGTAACGATGATGTCCTATTACCCATCCCCGCCCCGAAGGGGCTCCGGGACGGGTGTTGTTTTCATTCGGTTTGTCTGTCTGTTTGTTTGTTTGTTTGTCTGTCTGTCAACAACTTTACGCGAGAACTACTGGTGCGATTTTGACTAAAATTACAAGGATGATGGGCTATGACCTTCTGACCACCTGATTAAATTTGGAGCCAAATTTGGCCAAGGACTAGGTTGTAGGCCCCAAAAGAATTTAAAAAAATTAGTTTCTTCGCCATAACTCCCTTAAAATTCGCCATATCGACATGAAACCAAAACCTTAAGGTGCATCTTTCAAATCTGCATTCCGTAACATGCCTCATTACATCAGGGGGGTCACCCCCCCAGTTGGCAGTAGGGAGGTCAGTGTTAGGTGGATAGGGCCTAAAGTTAAAGATGGGAATAAAATCGTCAATTTTCAACCGATTTACTCCAAATTTGATATGTGACTGCTTTGACTAGATATCCTGTTTTGTTGACACGTCAGCACTAAAATGACTGCCGGGGACGGGTTTGCTGTTTCTTGACACCGCTACTTGTTTTCAGTTTATTCATTTAGGGGACATCTGTTACCGTGGAAGGGATAATGACGGCTATATGTATTCAAAAATTGTCTCCTGAACTGAGAAAAATAGCCTGACGGTAGCTTGTGTAATTTGAAATTAATTAG
Source organism: Coenobita brevimanus (assembly GCF_032717465.1). Lineage (NCBI taxonomy): Eukaryota > Metazoa > Arthropoda > Malacostraca > Decapoda > Coenobitidae > Coenobita > Coenobita brevimanus. The sequence continues at coordinate 23,970,083 of NC_136991.1, read as the reverse complement.
AGGTGAGGGTATAGTGGCTATTATAGTTGGCTGCTATCCAAAAGTTCACGAGGTCGATCCCAGTCTAGGTAAGAAAACATTTTTGGACCAGAAATCCGTTAAAAAGATCTTTACTGATTTTCCACAAGACCCCACCGACATGTCAGAAAATATTTCCGTTAGTACCATCACACGAGACCCACATCGAGACAAAGCTAGGATGCATTCAAGTTGGAAGGTGGGTGTTAGAGGCTGGAGCACAAGCGGCGGTGATATATGAAAGTGTTTGACGTATAGATTGACTGCAGGGCCTTAGGTAACATACTTTCTCGTCTGTGCATCGAGTCGGGTCGGAAAAGAAAACGTTTACCACCGTCTTTGTACCAAAGAAGATTTTAATCAACTCAGAGACCTCTTGTCATGGATGGGTTACTGAAGGTCATATCTAACCTCTGCATCTCAAAGTCTCTCGTAATGTGACTAAAATCATCTGGCAACAAGATAAGAATTTTAGAGTCTTCATGGTACTGAAGAGGTCAAAGTTCCATCGTAATTCCCAAGCTGTTTGCTTTCGACTTTACTCATTCCAGGTTGGCATTAAAACTGAACACTTCTTTTTTCCTTGCTACCTTCCTCCTCTCCGCTTTATTCTCTTCTGCCTGCCTCTTATGCACGGCTACTCTGCTAATTACATCCTGCCTCTCTTTTACCTTTCGTTTCTGTCAGAACTTCTTTATCTTTCTCACTCAGTTCCATCCTTTTATTTTTAATTGCTGTTTTTACTTAAATATTCTCTTTTTTCTTGCTGCCGTCAAACAGTTTTTTATGAAAGTTGAAATGTTGCATTGGCTATAATCGTGTGTGTGTGTGTGTGTGTGTGTGTGTGTGTGTGTGTGTGTGTGTGTGTGATTAACCAACAGGATGCAGGTTCCAAAATATGCCAGCATATGAAAGGGAATATTACCAAGCACCTACTTTATCCTCCTGAATCTTTACTGTCTCTTTACAGTACAGACTTCATTTGGAATAAGTCTTTTAAATTCTTGCTTATTTTTTTTCTTGTCATCTTCCCAGGGGCCTGCCTATGAACGGGTCTGTCTCTGAGTCACTTAGATTAATCATGCGAGTGTTACTCGTTTTAACATGCGACCCGCCTGCCCTGTGCTGCATCAACAATGCAATCTACAATGTCGTACTGTAATACTAAATCTGTCACGTGAACATCATGTTTAGAGCCTCCAGATACATAGAATATATAAAAATTATTTTGTATACGTGTTACAAAAAATCGGCTAAAATGACAAGGAAATGAACAAAAACAAATGCAGATCATTTTCCAGATTGTAGACCTCTGGCATCCCACAGCAGGCAAGGCATATCTCTCACTATCTCATTCAGTGTGCTTTTAGAAATAAGTGTGGTTATATTAACTTATCCTCGTCCTCTCTCTCTCTCTCTCTCTCTCTCTCTCTCTCTCTCTCTCTCTCTCTCTCTCTCTCTCTCTCTCTCTCTCTCTCTCTCTCTCTCTCTCTCTCTCTCTCTCCTAATCCTGCCTAATTAGTGATCTGCATCTACATGAAGTAAATATGTTTACGTAATGTAGTTGTGCCTTTTGGAGGGTCTGGTAAATAGTATTTTTGTACTTAAAACATTCTCAAATTGATTATTATTCATAGTGTAGATATCTACTTTCCAGTTTCACAATCAGTAATTAGGACTTGCATTTTCAGTAGTCAGATCTAATTGCCATGCGTTCGAACACCTGAGCAGAGTATTAAGAGCTCTGCAAACTGTCTGAATGTGTCTATTATGTTACCAATTGTTGAATTGTCCGCGAATTTGGAAATTATACAACACAAGTCTTTGTCAATATACAGTGATTATTATAAATCTAAAACCATTGGACTCATCTTTGAACTTTGTGAAGCTCCACTCATAATATTCATCCACTCTTATTCCTTGATATTAATCACAAGTCTTACATTCAATAAGTCAATTACCGATCCTTCTTAGCAAACTGCCATTGGAACTTAAAGTTTCCCAAGAAGTCTTTTGTGCAGAACTTTAATTAAATGGTTTTTCAGTAAATATGGATGAATTCCACTGACAGATTTAGCTTTTTCATATCAATAACTGTTGGCGCCAGCAAGTGAAGTAAGCAACTGAGAACACTTTCATACAAAGATTGTTCACTAGGCTAGTGGGAGGGAGAAAATGTAAATCAAGGCAGCCTCTAATTGTGCTGTTTTGAACACAGAAGTAAATCATATGCATGTGCAGTCTTCTTTAAAAATTAAAATGATCATATGAAACAGACTTCCTCAAAATCCATAATTTTTTGTCTCACCCACAGGGACAGCCAAAAATTACGTGTTTCTCACTCACTGATATAATTCACTTTCTTGAAGAATGGGGTCCAGGCGTTTTGGAAGAGGTATAAAGAAAATGAAATTTTGCAGATTGGTAGACATCCCCTTGGGCCAGGTTTCAGGCAGGATGGGACCCCCGAGGGTCACCCCCTAGGGAAATGGCAGCTCTTAGGTGTGCTAGCCAAAATCGTTAGGCATGGCCAGTATTTTGCCTGGAACACGAATTTTAGCACAACAGCAAAACTTCACGCACACCAATATATAAGCATGGTGGGACCCCCGAGGACCACCCCACAAGGGAGAAGGGGAGATCTTAAGTGGTCTCAGCCAGTTTCATTATCCAGGAAGGGTGGAACCACCATGGGTCACCCCTCATGCGGGAGGACGAAGCCGTTTTGCACGGCCATAATTCCATAATTCTGTTATCCTTTTTTGTTGTTTTTTCTTGGAGGGAACAATCTTGTGGGTTTCTAGCCTTTGGTTCCTTCTTCCTTGCATTAAAAAAAAAAAAAAAAAAAGATCTGGGAGCAAAAGATTTTGCTTATTGGTAGGTGCATTTTAGGTAGGGTAGAGCCCCCAGTGACCACTCCTCACAGGTGGGGTAGAGGTGGTCCTCATAGTAGACAATACCATAGTTTTTTATCCAACATGAGGTTTTTCACAATGGTAAATCTTTACTGACATCACATTTTAGACTGGCTGAAACCCCCAGATGCCAACCACCCCCCCGGGGAGGGCAGCACCTGGCCAAGGCCTTTGTGCACGATCATAGTTCGTAACCAAGGAACATAAAATGTCGTATACCAGTAGACATTCCCCCTGGCCACGTTTTAGGCAGGATGGGACGTCTGACAGCCATCCCTTATGGAGAACTGTCCCTGGGAGGAGCCGGAGCCATAGTTTTTGCATAGGCTTTTGAAATCTTCCACAATAATAAGCCTTCACCTGAGCCAGAGTTTATAAAGTATGGAACCCCCGGGGTGTGCCTCCCTGCCTCCTTTGTAAGTAAATATATTTTTCCTCTTACAGTATTATAGAGATGGGTGCGGCTATCAAAGAATTCCTTCATCTTGTTATAAAAAAAATACCAAATGCATTATTACAACTGTTTTAGCACTGAACATTTTGAAGTCAGGATTTTTCATAGCTCAAGGCAGAGGAAAGATTTAGGAAGTGGTGAGATGGTATGGGGCTCAAGGGCTTGAGAGAAAATGCAGATAAAACAAAGATGATGGGATCTATGGCTGGTGGCATTACTGTCAAACAAAAGGGAGAGTGGCCATGTGTGGTTTGCCACAATGGTGTGGGAAGTAATCCCATCTTGCGCAGTGTTTGTGATAAGATGGTGTACAAGAGATGTAGTGCTACTAGAGGTAGACTGCGAAATAATGCTGATTTCATGTGTGTGGTGTGTCGTTGAGAGCATGTGGAGATTGTCAGGTGTGAAAGGATCGATCCTATTGGTGAGTCTCTCGAGTGTATGGAAGAGTTTTGTTACTTGGGAGACATGTTAAGTGCTGGAGGTGTGACTAGAATGAGGAATGGTTGGAAGATGTTCAGGGGGCTGTTGCCTCTCCTGACTTAGGGATGGTTCTTCCTCCATGCTAAGGGATCTTTAAAAGCGGCATGTGTTTAGAGTGTAATGCTGTAAGGTTGCGAATCCTGGGCATTAAAGGAAGAGGATATTCTCATGCTCAACCTTTGATTAGGTGGATGTGCTGTGCTTCATAGAATGCAATGCCTGGGGAGGGGGGGGGGCTAGTCTTATGATGGAAGAGTTAAGAGGAAGGATGGGACTGGAGTGTATTGGTGTCGCGATGAGGAGAGGTAAATTGAGATGGCTTGGGCGTGTGGAGAGGATGGGGGATGACAGTTGGGTGCAGAAAGTGAGAAATGCTAACGCTGAGGGTAGGGTTGCGAGAAGCAGACCGAAAAAGACCTGGGACGAGGTCATGGAGTGTGACCTCAGGGATAAGGCACTGAATAGGGAGGCTGCCAGAAATAGAGATGCATGGACGGTCCGCCATTAGGTGACCAAGGCCGACACACGCAAGCATGTTGGAGCCTTTATAAACGAAACGAAACGATTTGATTGGACGTCCCTAAAGGCATAAGATTTTCCATTTACGTGATGATATTTGGATCAGATTTTTTTTTTTTCAGGAATTGTGTGATCAATTTTGTCTGATGATATCTAGTATCGCTGTCGCCATATGCGCAGCGTACAAATTAGAGCATTGTTGGGAATCACAAGTCAAGGCTTGATCATTTGATTTTTCTGAAAGCATACAACGAAACAAAAATTACTTTAATTAAAAAAGGTGAAACTACAGTGGCAAGTGATGAATTTGAACAACATCTTTGTTCAGAATTATTTTGATCAAAAGATATTTCAGCATGTTCCACTCACTCGAACACGTTCCACACCTAGTGCAGACACCTTTTACCATGCGTTATTGACAAAATCAGTGAAAATTGTAAGACACGATCGACTGTTCCGATAGCGAAGGTGGGACCGCGGAACAAACTCTCTCCCTTGTCAGTGTGGGTCACCTCCCTCCCTCCCTCCTTATCGTTAACCTCTTCACTCAGAGGTGCTATTTTTTTCCCTTTTTTTTTTTACCTGAAGGTTTTCTTCAGTTTATTAGGAACATTTCAGACTCTAATGTAACTCATTTAACTCCTTCAGTACTAAACCTCTGTGCAAATGAGCAGAGAGAGAGAGAGAGAGAGAGAGAGAGATGGGCGGGTGGCTTAAAGAAAGAATGATAGCGAGTGACATTAATGCGGCCAACAGTTTGTAAAGCCACTTTTAAGCTCAGTCCTATCGTGTGATGTTAAAAAAAAAAAAAAAAATCCTCCAATTCTAGATGTTAAATTTATCTACATTTTGCCTTGCGCTGGATTCTATGATGTACTGTTTTTCATATAATTTGGTTACCGACAGATGCTTTCAACCTACTCAGTGTGGTGGCATGTTTTATATGATACTGCTGCTTGTCCACAAAAATTTACGGAACAAATAGCCTTACCATCCAAGAGCGTTTGCATATTGTTTCCATACCTTTATTTAGCCCACAACGACCAGTTCTAAGCAAAAAGTAGAAAAAATGATTTTGCAACATATACCACAGATTTATATGTCAATTAACCTTTTCCTAATCAGGACAATCCTGGTATTCCGTTCCTGTTTCCCTGAGGTTATTTTACTCTGCTGAGAATGTTAAATACTGCAGTCCCCGCTTTCTTCTTTCTTCATCCCCACCCATCAGAACCTGGTCAAAAATGACGTATCGAAATTTAGTCAGAAATTACCCAAGTTGTGCAAGAAGTTACCAAGCATAATAGGAAATTTTGGGTAAAGATCAAATTTATGTAATTCAGAGATCAATATTAGTTTTTCCAAACGCTAATATATTTGAACACAAAGTGGAACTTGCCCTTCCCAGTCTGTATTCCCTTTTTTTTTACTGTAATTGCTTTTTTATACTACATTTAACAGTGATAAATAAGACAAACCATCAGACGTACTATATCAACACTCCCAGGCTCCTATACTCAGTCACAGTTAAATAAATGCGTTTGCTGAAATAGAGTGTAAAAGTTGTCCGAGCCATGAAAGAGTTGATGGTAGCAGTATCAACACTCTGGTTTCTATAGCCACTCTTACCTGAACACAGTAGCAGAAGCTTGAATACATCAATGGAGTTATCGCACCCGCAAGAAAGTCACTGGCCTACGATCAAAAATACCATTACTTGCTCAGTGAAAAGTTATACTCGATGTGATAATGGCTGTAAACAATACGTACTGGTTATGATTTATGAGATCATTATCATCCCATCCCCAGACCTACAACTACCAAGGCTGGTTCCTGCGGTGCCCACAACATAGCTGAGCCTTAAAGTATGCCAGTGGGAAAAAAAAAAAAACGAAATGGAACGAGGCTCAGAGGTTCGGCCCCCTTTCTTAGATCCCGTGCGCGGTCCATACTATTTTCGTGACCTTCTGGGCCATAATCTATAAACAAAGTTTTATCTAACACTGCATCTTGAATAGTATCCGTGCATAGTGAACAAACATTGTGAATTATAATTTTAGAGACTTCCTCTATCAAAACAGTTTTATTCAGCATAGGAGAAACTGTTGACCTGGAGGGGATAGATTTTGCCTTCATTAATGCCTTCCATACTAAGGCACTCTCATTACAGGGTAAAGTGCCAAGTAGTAGCAAGAATAAAGCACATAAAGACGTCACGGTAGCTGGGGAATTCCTAAGGAGGGAAGAATTTATTTGAACTATCCCCAGTAATAACTGTGCTGTAGCCACAAGGTGAGGTGGCTCAGTCCAGTGTGTGTCCCTAACCATGTCGCTCACTACGCACTCGCTGCACCGTTTTGAAGGGTGGGGTCTAGGCCTAAAGACAGTTTGTTGAAGGGCTGGGAGTAAGAGTGTCTGCGGTGTGTGTCTGGGGTGTGTATGAGGTGCATCTGGTGAGCATCTGGTTATAGTAAACCCCCTCGTTGCGCCATGCCGGAATAGCCATAAACATGAGACAGAATGATCGGGCAACATACTCTTGTGTGCGTTTGGGCGTGTCTGGGGCGTGTCTGAAATGCGTACCTGCGTCAACCGCGTACCTGTGTTGTGTCGGAATAACTGTAAATGTGACTCAAAAAGGCAGGGTAGAACACAGGATAGTTAGCAGTACTGGGTTGGGTTGTGACCCAGACGAATATCATTCAGTTGCTTAACCAATAAATAATAATTTTTTTCACATTAAATACTGCAGGAGTGGGTGCGTTACCAAAGGTGTCCTTTGTCTTATTTCCACAGTGAAGACCATTTAATCTCATCAGTAGATGAGGTCTTTAATTTTCAGTGGATGATGCAGTAGCCTTGTACCCCAGGATATTGGAAGAAAACCCCTCCAAAGGCTCAAAGCCCTAAGTTGCAGGGATAAGCACCGCAGCAGTGGCGTCTGTTCCCACCTTTACCTCTGCCTAAGTATATAGTTATTCATTTTATTCAGCTCCATCTGTGCGTTCATTTGATATTTTCTAACTGTTGCCGCCAAAGGATTTAGTTTTGATTATGAGACAGGCCCCGGTAGTGAGTTCTGAGGCAATTAATCACCCTCTTAGTAATGACATTGTGTGTGTGTGTGTGTGTGTGTGTGTGTGTGTGTGTGTGTGTGTGTGTGTGTGTGTGTGTGTGTGTGTGTGTGTGTGTGTGTGTGTGTGTGTGTGTGTGTGTGTGTGTGTGTGTGTGTGTAATAATACAGCTTAAACCATGGTGCCCGTTGTTTTTTTTTTTCTTTCATACATTTTATCTCTAGGCGATTCTGCTTCGTTTAGGAAAGAATATTCTAACCAGAAACGTTAGATAAAAACGCATATCTACACTTTCATTACCATAGGATTCTTACTAAGCTGAATACAATTGGCTCGCGGCAGCAACAGTTCTTTCTCTCTCTCTCTCTCTCTCTCTCTCTCTCTCTCTCTCTCTCTCTCTCTCTCTCTCTCTCTCTCTCTCTCTCTCTCTCTCTCTCTCTCTCTCTCTCTCTGTATATATATATATATATATATATATATATATATCCAAGGGGTGGTTGGAGTTTATTGCTCCCGTAATGCCATTCAGGGATGAGTGAGGCTGGTCACACTCATCTTAAATGTCAGAACCAACTTGCCTAGCCCCGGGCTCCTAAGCTCCTCGTGGGGCAACACAGGATTAGATGATGGATATATATATATATATATATATATATATATATATATATATATATATATATATATAAAACTCATTGAATTTATTTTTATGTGTCCGATTCTGGGTTATACAACAGCCGTTCTTCATACCTCCATACGCCTTCAGATTCTTAACCTTTTCCCTGCCCTAGCTGGTAAACGAACTCGTTTCCATCAGGACGGCAGGGAACCTGTCTATCGACTCGACCACCACGTCCCCCAAAGTAAAGAAGATAACGCAAGAAAAAATATCAGTCTTGTCGAAGCCACGCAAAAATGTATTTGTGGGTGAGTGTGGGATATGAATAGCAATATGAAGAAAGAGCTTATACGTACGTTGCACTTAGTCAGTTATTCCGTGAGGATACAGTGTTCAAGAAGAGGGAAAATACACAGGGAGGAAGAAGAGAATATAGAAAGGAAGGAGAGCATGTACTGTAATGAAAAATGAAAACATCAAGGATGAAACGCCATGAACTCGGGCCCCGAGCTATCGCCATAAAGGGAAGCTTGGTATGCCTCCACCAAGCTTTGCACATGGACTCGCCATACAGGCTCCATGACAGGGTTCATTGTGGGTTGAAATCGGTCTAAAGATTAACTGAGTCGACCCTATATGACCATGACCTTTGACCATTTGACCTTGCTGACCAAATCGTTACATTATCGAGTCATACTGTATCACTGACAAAAGCTTGACCGAAATTTGTCTAGGAGTTCCGGAATCATCACGCCCACACCCATTCGAACTTGACCTTTGACCCTTCACCTTGCTGGCCTAATCAATTCATTGTCCTTTCATACTGTATCACTGACAAAAGTCTGGTGGAAATCCGTCAATGGGTTCAGGAGATATCGTTGCCACAAAAGTGTTATGGACGCACGGACCCACGCACGTACGCAGGCATGGACGGACAGACTAATCACTTAAGGCCTCCTCCACCATAGGTGGGCGGAGGCATAAAAAAGACCATGTGAAGAGAAGAAAGAGCACACACAGAGTAAGAAGAGCGTTTAGACAACTGTCTGTTGACTGCACACAATCAATTTTTGTCAAATCCCTATCATCCCCTACATTGCCTACAATACAACCCGCAACAGTAGGTGTTACATCCAGGTCGCAGGTTAGATTACTGGATAAACAGGGATAATGAGGAAGTAGACTGTAAAATCAGAGGGAAATGGGTCATGTGAATTGGAAGATAGAGAGCAAGAAGGAACATAGCTTGCTGAAAGGAAGATGATCATGGAGAAAGGACGCATATCTTGGAGAGAGTAGATGAAGAAAAGGAGCAGGTAGAGGAAGAAGAGGAGCAATAAGAGATTAAGAAGAGCAAGTAGAGGAAAATGAGGAGCAGGAAGAGGAAAAAGAGGAGCATGTAGAAATTAGAAGAGCAGGTAGAGGAAGAAAAGGATCAAGTAGAGGAAGAAGAAGACTGCAGAGAGAGAGGCATGTCTTTGTATATGTTTCGGCTGATATGAGGTCTGCTGCTAAACGGAGCTTCTTCTCAAATATAGAATGTTAGGCAGCATTACCCTTCCTTGATGCTGACTAAGTATAGAGATGCATATGAACGTCGAAGTGTTGTATTGGCTGTGTTTGTGTGACATTTTAAGTCGTCGGTATAGACCAAATAGGTACGAACATACGTTGATATATGAAAGAACATTTACCAATATCCACAGTGAAAGTCCGCCATGGCAGGATTCGAAAGCAGTACACAGAGCACACACGAAACGGGAGGCGAATGCGGTAACCACAGATTCACCGTGACTCCGAGGACGGAAGTAAGGTGCATGCAATCAAACCCATCGCCATAATGACCACGTTATAATCATCAGACGACAGGAAGCCACTACCAAGGTAAGTGAAATCGTCTGGCGGAAGCAGAAATGAAAAAATGATTCCTGCAACACGAGGGCATAATATGTGTGTGTGTTTTTTGTCGTTGTTGTTGTTGTTACCCGACGATTTTTTCAATTTAGGAGAGCTCCGTGTAAACGAAAGGTTGATCAGGGCTATAGTTAACCCCTTCAGCTCGATAAGCCTTTCCAAATTTAAATATCTACATTTGAGGATACTAAAAACGTTTAAAATTTCACTTACCCTGAAGGATTGGAATTTTGTTTTCGGTGATATCATGCCTCTCTTACAGCAAAGATTAATCACTTCACCAGTATTTCTTTTCCTTATCTTATTCTGACTAGACGTTCTGTTCAGTTAAGGGGAAACCCCTTCAGTGCGAGAGGCCTTACTAACGTTGGATAAAATCACCTGAAAGTAGCAAGAATAAAATAAAAAAGCCCACAGCATATTCAAGAGGTTAACCACCCTGCCCATAACTTCCACTCGTTAAACCAGGTAATGTAATGAGGTAGATAAGGTGGTGTGAGCGGCTGAGGGAGACCGTGATGGTGGAGGTGATAGTGTTCTTGGTGGTGGTGGTGTTGCTGGATAGGGGTGGTGGTGGTAGTGGCGGTGATAGTGATGGTTGTAATAATAGCAATATGAATGACTGATGACAATAGTTTCAGTAATCATTATGGCTGGTGTTGAGAGTTAGGCCAAAGCCTTGAAAAAATCTGTCAATTATAGCGGTGAGAGTGGTTGAAGGTGTTAGTTATAGCAGTGGGAATGGTTGGTGGCGGTAGTGGTGATGATTAGTATAGTAGTAATATTCGCTATAGTTTAGCTGAGGTGATGGTCAGTGAATATATTAGTTGTAAGTATTGCAGTAGGAGTAGTTGATAGTCAAAGTAGTGATAGTTATAGCAGTGATGATGGGTGGTGATGCTGGTGTTGGTGGTGCTGATGACTATTGATTGTTACTCTTTTCATGTAACTCGGCCCAAAACTGGTACCTCACCATCTAGATTTTTCATCTACAGTATGAAGATAGTCACTAAGAAATTCCATAAAAAGGGTGTGGAACCATGCAATTGTCTTGTTCTGCCACTAAGCTACGTGAAATAAGCTACAAAAGGATGGAAAGCTTGTGTAAGCTAAGGTAAACGAAATCTAATGGTAGTGGAGTGGTAACAGTAAGGGTGGTTGCTGGTCTTGTTAGTGTTAGCGGTGACAGTGGTGACAGACGTGACAGTGAGGATAGTTGTGGTTACTGGTGCTGGTGGTGATGATGGTTGTGGCTGCAGTGATGATACTGCAGTCATAACACTGGAGATAAATGGTGATCCCAATCTTTTTATCAAGATTTTTCTACTGTTAATACAGATGTTAGTCATCATCATCATCACCATCATCATATTTTTTTTTCCTTTCAGACATCCGTGGTGTGTACTGCTAGTATCATTCTTTATTTGAAGCTTTAAAATATACGATATAATTGTTCATCCTAACGTGCACTGAATTTTATATGGCTATTAGAGTACGGGAAGCCACTTCGAAGCCGAATGGTCACCTGGCGATGTCGACAATAAATTGATCAAGATTTCCCACCTCCGGAAACAAGTGAGTTGGTGGAGACTGTCTTTAACCCTAGAAGGACGAGAAGCTACTTTTATAGCTGTGTGACACGTTTGGAGTAACTAGAGCTAGAATGCTTTAGAAACGAGAGACAAAGCCAGCTTGGAGTAAATTACTTTTCACTTCGGTGACCTACATATTCGACCTAGACCTAAATAATGTTAACATTAATCAATCTGCACAGAAAAGATTTCTAGATCAAGGTTTTCAAAATTAGAACACAACCAGATATACAGACAGAAGCAGACGCTACCAAAAATACTGCATGCATTGCCAACTACGCAAGTTATAATAAAATGTTTTACTTACTGTACATTCACACATGTTCCGGAAGAGTTAAACTGAGCAGATTTGAAAATATGTATTGTCTTCTACCATGCCTTGCAAGAACAATGAACTCTTTCATTTCTTAACACTTTTAAGTATTTTACTTCAATAATCACAGTGATTTTGTTCACAAGAGTGGAATCCTAATTGCTGTTGGGATTTAATATTATCTTGACTCTTGACTGACTCTTCATTGCTATGAAGACATAGAGAACTTGTATCCAGGCTAGTACCAGAGAATTTTGTTCAGCTATGTAAAATTCTATCAGTGAAAGAGCTATGGCTTTCTCATGCCCGGTGTGGTTTGTGAGCAGTTCCTATTAAATTAATCAGATCGTGGTCACGCCATGCAGGGTATGGCTATGGTTTTTGTTGCAATAATTCAAATTCATCTATATGTTGCCTGACACCGCATTATGCGAGAATTTGCTCCCACATATAGTTACCGGGGTCAATTTTCGATTTGTTGTTCTTTTACACATTCTGGAAACCGTGCCACATCCTAACAACACCTTACTAACCTAGCCCGAAATATTCAAACTGAATGAAGAGTTGTTATATCACCCAATTTATTCGCCACCTTAGCCATGTAAAAGGATTATTGACCGCAGCTGTACGAGCATTTATCACATTTTGTAATGACCTCTCCTCCCAGCACACACCATCCTCCTTCATATACTGTACTCTCCAGCCTGGCCTTCCTACCCTGCCCTTGATTTGAACACATCTTCGTCAGGATTTTTTTTCTTTTTTTTTTTTTTTCAGCACCTGAGGGCGGGGTAGAAGTAGGATCCTGAAACAAGGTAACGGAAAGTAATACGGTGAAAGAACTGACAAGATTCCAAGTGACACGAGCCAAAGAAAAACTTACTCATCATTCCTGTCCTCGAAGTCCTGGGTCCACCCTTCAGGTCTGATGGGTTATTTTTTCCCTCCAATGTATACTAACTTTCTAACAGGGAAATGCCGCCGTGAGATGATGAAAAGTAACCCCTAGACGATGTTAAACGAGCCTTGACCTGAATATTTCACCTATTGGCAATGGTTGTAAAAATTTTATTACTTTTCCTGTTTTGGAAGGATTACTGACACATTTTCTTACCCTATAGGCGTCAATAAAGCCACTACTAAGATGAGGAAAATCGTCTGGTGACAGCACGAATGCAAGTGGTTCAAATTTAGTCCGTCTTGATAGTTACATAAATACTTAGGCCATCTTGCATACACACACACACACACACACACACACACACACACACGCACGCACGCACGCGCGAGGCGCAAACACACGCACGTACACCATTTTTATACGTACACAGGTATGAAAGACATACTCAAGCACGCACACGACTCACCTCACAAAGATATCCCTCTCTCATCTCCCCTCCCCTCTCCCCACCCCTTTCTCCCCTCCCTCCCGTTCCTCTTTCACCCACTTCCTTTCCTCTTCCTTTCTCCTTCCCGCTTCCCCCTCTCTTTTTTTTTCTGTCTTCTATTTCCTATCTTCTGTCCCACCTCTCTTTCTCTCTTCTTCCCATTCCATTTACCTCTTCCTTCCCCCTCCTCTTATCCCCTTCGCCCTTTCCTTCCTCCTTTTTCTTTCCTCTCCTCCTACCCCTTTCCTCCTCTCCTCTGTCCCACACCACCAGTTCATAACCCTTGTCCCTTCCACTTTCCACTTCTCTCACCTCCCCTTTCCCCTTTACGCTTCCTCTCCCAGTTTCCTTTCTTTTATTTTCTTCTTTTCCTCTCTCCCTTCTCCTTCATTCTCTTCCTCTTCCTTCCCTCCTTCTCATTCCTTCCTTCCTGTACCCCTTTCCTTTCTCTCCCTCCCCTTCCTTATTCCTCTGCCTTCCCCTACTGTCTTCTTTCCTGTCCCATTTCCGTTTCCCCACCTCTCACTCTCCCCTCACTACTCCCCTTCCCCTTTCCCCTCACCACTGCCCTTCTCTTTTCCCCTCCCCTCTCCTCCCCTCCCTTTCCTTTCCTTACCCTCCTTTCCTCTCCCCTCCCCTCCCCTCCCCTCTTTTCCCCTCCCCTCCCTTCCCCTCCCCTCCCCTCGCATCCCCTCCCCTCCTTTCCCCTCTCCTCCCCTCCCCTCTCCTTCCTTACCCTCCCCTTCCGTCCTCTCCAGCCCCCTCTCCTTTTCTTTCTCCTTCCGTCCTGTCTCCTTTCCTCGTTCTTTTTCTTTCTCTCCTCCCCCATTCCCCTGCTTTCCCTCTCCCCTTCCATCCCTTCCTCTTCCCTCCCGTACGAGTACCTTACCCTTTTCTCTCCACTCCTCTCTCCCTCCTTATTCCCTCTTTTTTTCCCTTCTACCCCTCTTTCTTCTGCCTATCCCCTCTCCTCTCCCTTCCCCTTCTCTCTTTTCTCTCCTTCTCTCCGTCTTCCTTTTATTTCTCTCCCTAACTCTTTTCCCTTCCCCTCTCCCTCTCTCTCCCCCTCCCACCTCTTCCCCTCCCCCCCTCTCTCTCTCTCTCCCTTCCCTCTCTTTTCTCCATTTTCCCTCTCCCCTTTCCCTCTTCACTCTCACTCCCCCCTCCTTGGCGTGCGTGCGGCTGTCAGCAAAATATCGTACATTATTTTTGATGGATATTAATCGCTTTCCCTGAATTATTTACCCAAGGAGAAACTTATCGATTTTCAGCCCTGGAAGACGACGCCAGCCAGTCCCCATTAATCCTATGACGCCTGAAGAAAAGCGTCTGGCGTTAAACTAGGCGTATCAGAAGCAGTGAAAAGCTTAAACGGGACTTTTTAGCCTTCTGACTGGTAGGATTTATCTCAGATGGCAAAATCGTCTGCTGTGGGCCAGAATGAAGTACCTGAGGTGCGTCTAAAACAGTGGAAGACTTAACAGAAATAGCCTTTAACCCCTTCAGTACGAAGTTGTATTTTCTGTTTTGTTTTTGCTACTGACCGACAATTTTACTGAGCTTTAGAGAGTTTTTCTGAATGAGAAGGGTAGATAGGGCATTGTTATCTACTTCACTGCAAGAAGCCTCCCTTAAGTGGAACAGAATCGTGCACAGTAGCAAGAATTACTATTGTATAAATGACGCCCCCGGGCTGAAGTGGTTAACACACTGACTGGTAATGCTTGTCTCTGTTGAACAAATTGGCGCGGGGTTAGCTTGAATGAAATACTCAAGTATGTCCACAGCAGCGAGAGAATTCACTGACATATGCCACTCGTTGCTTGGCTTGCTTTACGCCCAAAATATCGCCTGCTGTTAGCCGGGATAAAATACAGTACAGAATAAGGAAAGGATTACGTGATATCGTGTTTAAACCCCTGAGTGCTGGGATCTCTTGCACTTGAGTGATATCGTCTGGTGGTGACCTCAGGTTCCTATTTGTCCGTTGAATAAAAT
Source organism: Coenobita brevimanus (assembly GCF_032717465.1). Lineage (NCBI taxonomy): Eukaryota > Metazoa > Arthropoda > Malacostraca > Decapoda > Coenobitidae > Coenobita > Coenobita brevimanus. Next base: position 23,954,799 of record NC_136991.1, on the reverse strand, counting down.
AATCTGACGTTACAGGAAATAAAATACTAGAGCTGTCTCGACCACGTGAGAGTAAACCGTTGACTGGTGGTTTTCACTCAGTTGAACGAAATCGTCTGGTGTAATCAGGCATTATAAACCTACGGTGGGAGAATCTACAGACAGCTAATGAAACTCTCTGATCTCTCTAACTGCTTCAACACGAGATCGCCTTTCCACATTTCATTCTCTCTATATCCAGATTGATGTTATTCAGCTTAGGGGAGATTTTTGGAAGAGGAGGTATAAAATTCACCCTTAACTGATCCCTTCACTAGGAGCGAACTCTACTACGCTGAATCTAATGGTCTGGTAGACGCAAAAATGAGCTGCTGTACATACGCCATAATACATGACATTCAGACGAGCCTGGAGGTACGGGGCAGTCGCCGACACACCACCACCACCACCACCAGCAACAACAACAAAAGCAACGATTACTCTTTTATTTTGTGTCAAAGGAAGAATATTATTTATGACGAGAAGTGACAACTTCAACTAAGGATTTTGAAGACAATCCATTTAGAAGCCATCTTAATTCTTTAACTACGTTAGGTGCTTCCTGAGCTGCCGTAAATTTCCTGAGGTGGTACTATTAAAACAGAGGTGTCGCCATCGTAGTGAAAGTGCTACTGGGTCTGGGTACTATATAACCGTTTCATTCTTGAAAACCTTGTAAAACATTAATAAACTCCGTCTAAGGTATCAGGAATAATAAGAAAAAATCGTAATCATAGTGAAAGGGTTAAAGCACTGCATGCCATAGTTCATTTTTACCTGAAGCTGGGTAGATGTGAGTATCGCAAGCTTATCTTTTTATTGAAACAAATCTACACTGCATTCAAACCATTAATCTCACAGCACCAATCTACACAGGGTATATTTTCATGCATCCTCCCCGTCTCTACAAAAATTCCATCTGATTTCATCCATTTTTTTCTTCCCAGTACCCATTTCTTCACTTCACACACACTTTAATTCTTTGAGGAGTGTTTGAAATATACTGCTGGTGAACTCAGACCACTAATCCTACAACATCCACTTTCAAAGGAAATACTTTCATTTATCAAACTTCACTGCCCACAAAAAAAAATAAAATAAGATAAATCCATCCCTTTCCACCCCTTCCTTTGCCAACCACGCACATTTCTTAACCCCGATACCAATTTCATTCACTGGGGATACTTTTTTTAGCCTTCACTCTATTCAGCACAACACCCACTTTCACAAGGTATGCTCTCTTCACACTGCCTCGCAGCCCAACGCTACTCCAACTCTTCATTACGGTTTCATGACTGACGGTTTCAGTTCCCGAAGGTTTCTTGGTGCCGCGGAGATCGAGTGGTCGACGGATGCGCTTATTCTGCTTCGTTGTGGCAACATCAGACGATTTTGTTCGCCCTGAGGCTTCTTGGCCTGCTAAGTTAGAAACTGTTTCCCTTAGAAACACCATATACCCCTGCATTTTGGGGGTCTCTCGGGGACAAATAAAAGGTGTGGCAAAGGCAAGGATAGTGTATTAATGCCGTCCTGGTTCTGAGGTTAATGGAGAATATTTCTAACCTCTTTGCCACTTAGGGTTTCTGTCTGGCGGTAGCAAGACTAAAATATAAAAGATGCTCTGATACAGGAAGGGTTAGAGGGGACCGTTGGCGATCCTTCAAATAACATCTTACGGCGGTAGCAAGAACGAACGTGTATTGAGACGCGCTGCTACAGGCAGGTTAATGTTGTACCTTTATCGGTCTTTCATGACAGCGGTAATGGACGATGATGGTGTGGCGGTAGTTGTACTTCCTTTTATGAAAAATAGAAAGAACCAAAAGCAGAGAACCTGATAAACTTACTCTCTCCTAAGAAGGAAATATATCCAAATCCAAGATCCGTTCATTTCGAGGTTGCCTGGACACGTTGCGTTTAAGACCGGTGGTAATAGACGGGGGGAAACACAAACTGAAAGACATTTTCACAGTTGACCAGTTGCAAACATGAAAGACTGAGTATCGGTTCACTCCTACATTGGAGACTTGGGCGGAAAAAGGGTGAGACTGGGTAGTTATAGTGGTGGGAGTGGATGGTTGATAGTGATGGTGGAAGTGGTAGCGATGGTGATGGCAGTGATGATGAGAGTGATGATGATGGTGGCAGTGATGGTATTGATGGTGACGGCGGCTGTGGTGGTGATGATGACAGCAATGGTAGTAATTATAGTTGTGGAGATGCGTGATGATGGTGGCGATGGTGGTAATGATGGCCGTGACAATGGCAGTGGTGGTGATGGTGATGGTAATGATGATAGTTGTGGTAGTGGTAATGGAATGGTAGTAGTTACAGTAGAGGAGATGGTCAGTGATAGCAGTAATGGTAGTTGTAATTATGAGAGCTATAGTGATGTGGACGGTCGCTAATGGTAGTGATGATAGTTTCAGCAGAGGGTATGGTAGTGGTGGTGGTTCATATAGAGATGACTGGTGATGGAGGTGATGGCAGCAGCAGTAATGGTGGTTGCAGTAGTAGCGGTGGTTAGAGATGGTGATGTTGGTGGTGACACTTACGGTTGTGAGGATGGCCAATAAAGATAGTGGTAGTAGTTAGTTACAGTAGTGTGGATGGTCAGAGATATTAGTGGTAGTGGTGGAGGTAGCTATAATAGCAGTCGGTGACAGTAATGCTGGTGGTGATAGTGACAGTAGTAATAGGTCGTGTTGTAGCAGTAGTAGTTAATGGTAAGAGTTATAATGACAGTGGTTGTAGTGCTAGTAGTTGTAGTAGTAGTAGCATCAGCAGTTGCAATAGTAGTACTGATGACAGCAAATCACAGATAACAGTAAATACGATTAATTACAGCAGCAGCAGCAACAACAACAACAGCAGCTGTAGTAGTAGTAGTAGTAGTAGTGTGGTGGGGGATGAAGGTAGAAACAAGAACGAATGGTATCAGTCTTGTCCCAGCGTGAGGGAGAAGGGAGGGGAGAAAAGGGAGACAGAGCAAAGGGGGAGAGGGTAGAAGAAATGGAAGGGGGATGGGTAGGAGGGAATGAGGTAAAGGGGGACGGAGTGAACAGGGAGGGAAGGAGAGGGATAGGGTAGAGTGAGGAGTGGGAAGGGGATGGGAGGGAGAGAAAGTGGAAAAAGGGAATAGGGAGGGAAGGAGAGAGGGGGGAAGAGAACAAAACTGCAGAGAGAGAGAGAGAGAGCGTGTGTAGCCTACAGTATATACTTACATAAGGTACCGTATGTATGTGTGTGCTTGAGTGTGAGAGGAAATAGAAGACGGTGCGCGTGTGTTTCTGTAGGTGCATATGCATGCATGTTTGTATGTGTGTTTGTGGGTATGTGTGCATTTGTGCCCCTGTGTGTGTATGTGTGTACGTTTGCGTACGTGCGTGCATATATGCATATGGATGAAGGGATATACAGGCAGCAGGGAGGAAGGATTGAGGAAACAGATGATAGGGTGGAAAATGAGAGTGAACGGAGAGGAAAAGAGGGACGTAGGATAGGCAGGGATGTGGGAGGGAGGACAGGGGGTAGGACAGAGGAGGCGAGAGGAGTGGAGGAGAGGGAGGGAGTAGAGGGAGGGAAGGATAGTAGGGCGGGTCGGAGAGAGAGAGAGAGAGAGAGAGAGTGAGAGAGAGAGAGAGAGAGAGGAGTTAGAAGGGGCGGAGTGAGAGAGAAGGGCAGGCCGCGCGGGAGAAGGAACGGCCCTGCGCAAGTCAGTACCACACACGCCCTTCTTTGGTATGGCTGCACGCCGCCCACCGCTCCGACTCGCTGTGTGTCCTGGGCTCTCGTAGCACCAACACCCGCTCTCTCCGCCTGGTAGCCACACTCCCTGGAACCGATCCGCAGATTGGTTCTGGAATTCCGGGTTGGCTGAACCCCGGAACTCGTCCCTCTTGTCCCAAAAAGATCCTGTCGCATCCCCAAGAACTCGACCTGTCAAACAGTCCCCTGATTTTGCTTTTTCCCCTGTCTGTCCCATCCAGTGACGGGTTTGGGAAAGAAGGGGAAACACTCCAAAAAAAAACTCTTGTGGGATTCCAAACATTGGTTATCAAAACATTTAACTACCAACCTATGCTGTAGAGAACTGGAAAAAAATATTGAAATTCTCTGTCTCTGTCTCCATCTCAGTCTCTCTCTCTCTCTCTCTTCTTTGATTTTGAAGTTTCGCGAAGTTGTTGTTGTTGTGTGTGCGTTTGATGGATCGCGCGGACCTGCTGAGCGATGTCACTTGCTGAGCCTCGACATGGCAGCAATGTTGACATTCTAACAGCCGTGACAATCGGGATCAACTTCCAGATTTGACAGGTGAGTGTGACAGGTGCATTTTGACGTAACGCTAGTGAAATTTATTTTTTTAATTGTCTGCCTGTTGTCGTGTAGGTGTTTTGACGTATTTTTTGGTGTGTGAAAAATATATATACTGTTTTTATTTTCTGTTGTCCCCATTACCGTGAAGTTTGGTGGTGATATTTTTGCTGCTGTTATGACGGCAGGTAAGTATGACAAGTGCTGTGATATACGCTTTTATGTGAGATGTGCTTCTCTTTTGGCACTTCTGATGTATGTCCTCACTTTTATATACGCTTGCGGTATTAATGCTGCTGTTAGGAGATGACAGGAACTGCGACGTAGTATTGATGTGCAATGTGCTCACTGTTTGGGCCCTCCTGTTTCTGTTTCATGTATATTGGGCATGTTTCATACTGCTGGACCCTTCTGTTGCTCGTGTTGCCCTGTAAATTTGTGATGAGACTTCCTGTTTCGGGGGCAATAGATACTGCGATGTTGTGTGATGTTTTCTCTGTCACCCCTCTATCGTTGCTGCATTCTTATAGATTGATGATGAAATTCTACTATTAATGCAGTGATAGGATACTACTGTTGGTGCTGTGATGTCAGGTTGGCCTAATGCGACGTTGGTTGTATGTAATGTATCTTTGGTATCGCAGGCAGTGTCTGTTTGTTTCCGATTACCTGCATATCCTGTTAGTGTTGAGATGAGAAATTTTAAGTGACGTTCGGCGAGTGATGACGATGTCCTGTTTTGATGGCCACCCGTTTGTCGGCGTTGTGGTGGTGATGAAAGCGACTGTCAATGTTATGTAAGGTGGGAGTGAAAGGGAGCGAGTCCTGTGTTGATAAGGACAGGTAGACGCCACCACTTTGCCGCTGTGAACGGGAAACGGAACTGTTGTTTTCCCATTCCTCTTGTATTTTGGTCACATGCCTAAGTATGCTCTTACTTTTGTCATTCCTTATCGTTTCTTGAAGAGGGGGAGGAGGAGGAAGAGGTGAAGGAGGAGGTGTCTATTGTACTATAAAGATAGTGTTCGCAGTTGCTGGTTGATGGTCATAACGTTGAATCTCTCCTCACGTTGCGCTATTTAGTGAAGGTACTATTTTTTTGTTCATGTTTCTTGTACTGCTGTGACTGTTGTATCCTTTGTCGTCAAATTATTATTGACTTTTCCCGTTGTCTGATGAATGTGTCCGGTACAATCGACATATTGTTAAACTGGGTACAGTTGTTGCAATATTAGCCACCGTCTCGTCAAAAGTTTCCGTAATTCCAGAGTCCGTTTTCCCGTTGGTTCACCTGACTGAGTCGCTGCTGCCTCCTGCTTTTCTTCCCAGTTGTCTTGGCTAATGTTAAGTTAATGCTGTTCATTGTTTTCCGAGTTAGTGTCATCCTATCTGCGTCATATTGCAGTATCAGATAAGTGGTGCAGTTCTGCCTGCTTTTCTGGGTCACATTATTAAACCTGATATTGCAAAGAGAAAGCAGACTCCAGTTTCCTGACATCATAACTGAAACATATGGTTGAAATAAAAAAAGCTTGACCTTTCTGCCTTGTTGATAAGTTTTTATACATAGTGGAATACAGTCTAACCATTTCCTGTCCTCAAACGTGACTGAAAGTGACCGTCGTAAGATAGGGTCTTGCTTCCACATTCCCGTACTCAGTTTTGATATTACTGTACAGCTGTCTGGTCTTCCCTTCTTGCTACCAGAGTTACGGTAGGACTGCTGTTGCCGCTAATTAATAGAACCGCTGTTACTCTCTTCATTATCGTGTTACTCCCCCAGCTCGAGGATGTGTTGTATATTGTTGCTACCGGCAGACGTTTAAAGTCAGCTTAGGACGCACGTCTCAAACTGCAGGGGTTACATACAATTTTCATTAACCACTCAGCCATTAGAGGACTCTCCTAAGCTAAATAAATTGTCTGGTAGCAAGAAAACTCAAATGTATAAGGTCCTCGGTTGAAGAAGTTAACGTTTTTACTGCGAGCAATGCAGGATACTTAAAGCTGAATAAAGGTATCTGACGGGAACAGGAGTAAAATAAACAAGACGCCAGGTTTTAGAGGTTTATACCTGTTTGCTTCGGTGAGGGAATTGCTTTTTTTTATGTATATACCAGTACGGAACAATTTCCTTCAGCTGCAGAGGGACTTTTCAGACTAGAAGAGCTAGGTATCGTCTTCTTTGCCCCATAGAAGTCTGCCTTCAGTTGGGCAAAATCCTCTGGTGGTAACAGCAATAAAATATAGATGCGTCATGGACTGGAGGACCAAATGGAGATTTCTTTTTACCCTTCCTGAAAGAGAGGCCTTCCCCTAGGATAGTTATAACTAAATGGTATAAGCAGGAGAGAAAAAGGCTGTCGTACTAAAGGGGTCAATGGAGATTATTTTTCTGGATACTTATCAATACGAGCTCTCCCTTAAACTGAATAAAGTTATTCGGAGGTTGCAAGAAAATAAAGCGACGTTCTCTTATTAGAAGGATTAAAACTCCTGTTGCGGATTCGTATACCACGAGAGAGAGAGAGAGAAAGAGAGAGAGGAGAATGTGCAGATGGCTAGACGTACGGTTATTATCTAAGTGCCTGGTCTTGTCTTCTCAACCCTCAGACCTGATTATATATATATATATATATATATATATATATATATATATATATTCTTTTATTCTGCGTGCCTCCAGGCGGTTTAAGGTTTAGGGCAAGGCTAACGGAACAGGAGGGATTATAATTATACAGCCATCATTAACTCATTTCACTATAAAAGGTCTTCCCTATAGTGAACAAAATTGTTTGGAGATTGCCTCATGAAAATGAAAGAAATAGCCTCCGTCAACGTGGGTGTGTTTATCAGGTAAGTCTCTCTCTCTCTCTCTCTTTCTCTCTCTCTCTCTCTCTCTCTCTCTCTGATATCGGCATTCATTGCACTCATCCTAGGTATATACTCTTTTTGTTTTCATCGTTGTTGGCTGCTGCTTTCCCTGTTGTGTAGGAATTTGAGTTATGCGTTTGTAGCTTTTGTCTGCATTGTTTTGTTCTTTTCCAGTCTTTGCATTTCTTGCTCCTGTTATTTTCTTCCATTTGTCTTCTGTAAGTGGGGAAAACTCCTGTACTACATTTCAGCTAACTGTAGAGGGTTTTATGCAGCTTAGAGTGAGTGACAGGAGCCAGAGACTGTTGCTGGCTCTGATAAGCTTCCATGAGAGGTAAAAAGTCAGCTTTATATTCCAGCTCATGTTAGACGGTATTATTCGGTTGAGAGTGAGTCATAAGAGCCTGTGTTAAGTTTTTGTTATATGTCCTTTTACGTACGAAAATTGTCCTCTTTTCCCGTCGTTAGTCACGTTTGTATAATACCCTTGTCGGTTGTTGTACTGTTATAATCGTTATCTGTTCCCGTAACCATATACCGTTGTCGTAACCGTACTAATATATACTCCTGACACTTACCATACTATTATATATCTCAGCCACTTACCGTACTATTATAACCGTATTCACTTACCGTACCATTATATACTATTGCCAACTACCGCACAGTAGATACTAGTACCACCGTCACTTACCGTACTGTTTTATACATAATTATCTACCATATATACTGTTTTATACCCTTGTCATTTACCCCGCTGTTTATATCCCCCTAATCATATATCCTGTTGTTAGTTGTCGTATTGTTATATACCGTTGGCAATTACCGTACTGTTTAATACCACTGTCAGTCGCTGTACTGTTTAACACCCTTATCATTTAAGGTATTGTTTTATATCGCTGTCATTTATCGTACTGTTCTTTCCTCGTCAAGTTCGTGGAGATTTTCTGTGTTGGCAGGAATCGCACTATCCTCCACTTTATCTATCTATCGAACTACTGGTATCTTCCTGTCTGCCTCTGTTTGCCTATCTGTTTGCTGCCCGGCACCACATCCTGTGAGAAGGTAACCACTTGAAAACAAGAGGACAGAACCATGATCAGTCTTCCTCTATCCCTACTTATCAAGAGAGAGAGAGAGAGAGAGAACGATTATTAGAACTGAGTACGCGAAGGCGTAACTGTGCCCCAATTTTTTTCATGTAAAATTATGGAAGACCTGTAGCCTACATGTTAGATGTAATCAGGCCACATCCCGCATTACAAAGTGTAGTCAGCAACGACACAGAAAGGTCGGACATTTTCTATGATCATTGCACACCTCAGGAATTATCGTTAAAAACCAGGGCCTTGTCCACACCCTCGCGCTTTCAGCTTTAACTCCTTCAGCAAGACTTCCTTGCTGTCCCCACACGGTTGTTCCCATGAAAGCCTCAGGGAAGGAAGAGGTTTATGATGGATATATCTACTCCCTCTAGTTCGAAACCTCCCCGAATGAATTAAATTATCTTGGGATTGCAAGACTTACACTGAAAAGACACTTCTGAGCTAAAAGGGTTTAATAATATTGCCGCAGATCCTTCTCCCCTCGCTACTTAATCTCGTTCATTTTATCCAGTGACGTATTTCTAATTTTATTCTTGCCGTCTTCAGGTGATTGTATTCAGGCTAGTAGAGACCTTCGAACTGGAGGGGTTACATGTAGCCATCATTAACCCTTCCAGTAGCAAGGGCCTCTCCCATGTTGATTAAAATCTTCCACGAACAGCGAGATTTAAAAGACAATATAATAGGTAAACAACGCATTAATACAAGGGGGTTCAGCTGTACATGATAGCTTTGTATTTTTTTTTTTTTTTATGATGTATTGCCTAAATAATATACAAGGCTGTTCGTCCCTTCATTACGTCAACTTTTTTCTTTCCTTTTTATTTTATTTTTGTCTCTAGGGGATTTTATTCGGGAGAGTATACTTTGAACTGCGAAGCCAAATAGCCCTCATTAATCCCCCCACTTTAGATCACTCAACAAAGCACCATAAAATTCTGTACCCGCAACAAATTTAAACCACGAGTTCTCGTACTGAATGGGTATTAAAAACAGATTCCAAAATAAACCAGAAGGAAGATGTTCTACTGAGCCTCCTAAGTCCTGGAGAAAAAGAATCTCTCTCTCTCTCTCTCTCTCTCTCTCTCTCTCTCTCTCTCTCTCTCTCTCTCTCTCTCTCTCTCTCTCTCTCTCTCTCAGCTTAACATGGACTTGTAGAAGTAAAGGTTGTCTGAACTCTCCTTACTGGTCGCAGCAAGATCTAGAAAGCACTCGGAGAGCGTACATCTCCGCCAATGCCACTGCTGTTAAAGAGGATCCGGATCCGTGGAGACACTGTGTGGAATACATAGGATCCGGATCTCTCGTTACCATCCGCTGTTACGCCTGTTGTTCTGTAGGCAGGTGCTATTGTTAGCAGTACCGTTGTTACGCTGAGTGGTGGTGTCTGTGACGAGCCTCCAGTAAGATGCATTGTTAATGCTGTTATGTGTGACGGGCGAGTGTGACGTGTTATTTCACTGCTGGCAAAGTTGTGGGGGAGGGGGGTTGTGTGAGGGGAGAAGTGGTTTTTGTGTGAGAGGAGAGAAGAGGGTTTGTATAAGAGAAGAACGAATTTAAGTGTGGGAGAGGAGAGGGTTTGTGTGGGAGGGAAAAGAAAAATGGCTTGTGTGGCCGGAGAAGTGAAAGTTTGGAAAGAGAGAGGGAGTTATTGGGGGGGAGAGAAGGTTTGTGTGAAAGAAAAAGAAGGATTGGGGGCGGGGGAGACGAGAGGCTTTGTGTGTAATGGAGAAGAAAGGGAGTGTGTGGGGGAGAGAAGAGAGCTTGTGTGGGAAGGGAAGGGAGTAGTGTGTAGGGGTAGAGGACATTCGTGTAGGGAGCGAGGAGATGGGGTGTGTGGCAGAGTAGTGGGATGTTGTGTGGAAGAAGTGGGTCGTACGACGAAGAGACGTCCTGTATGGGAGGGGAGAGGGGTTGTGTAGTGGAAGGAAAGGTTTTTTGAGGGGTGGGAGGAGGGCATAGTGTGGTGGTTTTATCTACCAGGCCAGATAGATAGATAGATAGATAGATAGATATACATACATAGACTGATAGGTGTGTGTGTGTGTGTGTGTGTGTGTGTGTGTGTGTGTGTGTGTGTGTGTGTGTGTGTGCACGTGCTATTTACTCCTCTGGCTGCTATTCTGACGTTTGATTTAAATATCCCTAACAACCGAAAAAGAAAAAAGACCTCTGCTTTATCCGTTCTACATTTGAAGTCCGTTCTTCATTTACGAGTCGTTCAATCAGGTCAACAAATTACGAATGCGTTACCGTACCCAGACACGGAATACAGCTGTTACACAAGCCTGCCGTTATGTAATGTCAGGCAGTACATTTTTTCATGTTTTACTGCTTAGCGTTTATTTTTATGTGTGATTTTGCCACACTAAACGATAACTTTGCTCTTGTGATTTTTCTTTATACTGAAGTTCCATGTGCTGTCTTATATGCGTAATTAGCCTTTTCTCTGATAAGCATGATCATTTTTCTTTACAATTATGTTCGTTATGTTTTCTTATATCGGGGAATATTGCCATTAGGACCGCAGTGTTGTTTCAGGACCTATTGTTATTCTGATGAATGGTAAAGGTGAGTTTAAGAACAGCAGAAGGTGACAAAAAATAACGACAGAGCAGTAAGCGATGAAGGTATTATTTTTTTTTTTTTTACGCGAGGAAGAAGGAACCAAAGGCTAGGACCCGCAAAACAGTTCCTTCTAAGAAAAAAAAATACAAAAGAGAGCCAAATTCAAGATCCGTTCATTTTGAGATGCCTCGACGCACTGCGTTTGAAAGGCTGGACATCATAGGAAGTAGGAAATACAGACAGAGGGAGGCAGTTCCAGAGTTGAACTGTTGCATAAATGAAGGCATGGGAGTAACGGTTAACTCTTGCATTAGAGAGTTGGACAGAAAAGGGATGAGAGTTTGTTGCTAGACGGGTGCTACGCACCCGTCGTAGAAGTGGGGGGATGCAAGCAGACAGTTCAGAGGAGCAGTGACCATGGAAGTAGCGATAGAAAAGAGATAGAGAGGCAACAGTGCGGCGAAGAGACAGAAGTTGAAGGGAGCCAGAAAGAGGAGGAGAGTTAATGAGATGAAAAGCCTTTGACTCCACCCTACTGAGAAGAGCTGTATGTGGGGAGCCACCTCACACATGAGAGTTGTACTCTACACAGGGGCGAATAAAACCGGTGTATAAAGTCAACAACTGTGCAGGGGTAAAGAAGGTACGGAGTCGGCTTAGCACACCTAATCTTTTGGAAGCAGTTTTTATAAGAGATGTAATATGATCTTTCCAAGATATCTCCCGAGTGAATGAAACCCCAAGCATGTTCTAGGATGATGCAGGATTGAGCTGAGTATTATTAAACATTAATGGATACTCCTGTGGAAGATTTTGTCGGGATGATAGGTGTAAAAACTGAGTCTTTGATGCATTAAAAACAACAAGATTATTTTCACCCCAGTCAGAGAAACGAGCCAAGTCAGACATTACGTGTGCCATAGCCTCATCCGTTGTTTGTTAAAGTAACTGTTGAGATGGAAGTTGCGGGAACCAGATGGAAAGATGAAGGGTGGATTCATCAGCGTACGAGTGGATAGGGTTTGATGTACAGCCTAGAAAATCACTGATGAATAGAGTTAGTGATAGGACAGAGCCCTGAGGAACACCATTGTTGCTAGATCTAGGAGAAGAGCGATGGCCGTCTACAACAGCGACTATAGAACGACCAGAAAGGAAGCTAGAGACGAAGGCACAGATAGAAGGATAGAAACCGTAAGAAGGCAGTTTGGAAATTAAATATTTATACCAGACTCGATCGATAGCCTTTGAGATGTCAAGTGCAATGGCATAGCTTTCGCCAAAGTCCCGAAAGGAGGATGACCAGGAGTCTGAAATGTAGGTGAGAAGATCGCGAGTGGAGCGTCCCTGACGGAACCAGTACTGACGATCAGAAAGAAGGTTGTGATAGGGAAGATGCTTTAAAATTTTTCTGTTAAGAATTGACTCGAAAACTGCGACAGTGACTCGTAAAGTTACTGTAAGTGTGACTGCAGTAGATATTGATAGATAAAAATGAATAGATAAAGATGACAGTGACTGAATAACTAAAGATGACATTGTATGACTGATTACTGACAAACGAATGTAGTACGGTAGTGACAGTATAAGAATGACATGAAGCGTGGGAGCAACAGCAAGGTAGGATGGCGGTGACTGTGAGTAACCTAAATGAGTGACGTTGAAAGGCAGGGTGACGGTGAATGCTACCGTGAAAGTGACTGAGAAATGTGACAGGGAGAGGTAATTAAGATCGAGACATTCGAGGGTTAATGACAGTAAGAGGTGAGCATGACAGTGATAGCGACAATGAGGCTGACAGTGACAGGTGAGGGTGACGTGAAAGTGCGAGTGACAGTGGAAGTGATTGTTTTCTGTTCACTATGTATTTTTCTGTTTCTCTCTTCATATCACTCACTCTCTCTCTCTCTCTCTCTCTCTCTCTCTCTCTCTCTCTCTCTCTCTCTCTCTCTCTCTGTTTGAACTCTCATTATTTCTAGCAGCAAGAACTAAAAAGCACTCAGAGAGCGAATACCTCTGTCAGTGCCATTGCCATTAAAAATGATCCGGATCCGGATCTGTGGAGAGTCCCAAAACAATAAATTGTTCCTTGACCCATGGCCCACTCCTCCACAAAATTTTATTGAAATTCATTGAGAACTTTTGGAGATATTGTACGGTGCACATAGGATTCGGATCCCCCCAAAAAATTTAATCAGTTCTATCTCTCTTGGCCCATGTCCCTCCCTTTCGCAAAGTTTCATTGAAATTCATCGAGAACTTTTGGAGATATTGTGCTGTGGGATCCGGATCCGGATCCGGATCTGCCTCCAAATTAATAATTTCTTCTAGGCCCATGGTCCACCCTTCCACAAAATTTCATTGAAATTAATTGAGAACTTTTGGAAATATTATATGGACAGACAAACAGATGAAACTGCCATGGGCAGAGCACTTGCCGATTGGATTCGATTTTGTCTGCTTAGTTTTCACCGGCTTGTAAGCAGTCATTTGGCGTATTTATTCGCGTTTCAGAGCCAAGCACTGGATGAGTTTGAGAAGCTGAAAATTGCATTGCCAGGTGTGCCAGACGTTTCTTTCTAGTTGGTACTATTGGTACCCAACGATTTACGGACTCACGGCCATTGAGGGGTTTCAACCCCCCACCCAGCCCAGGCAGGGTCTTTGACCGATATTGATGATAAACAAAAGGCTTCTAGGCGTTATGGATATCTACTGTTTTTTTTTTTTTTTTTTTCCCACAATGATTGGCGCAAAACTGTGACCTGTAGAAAGCAAGCACACAGACAAACACACGGAACTGACCAACATGCTTGCCGAATCTTTCGATTCCGGCAAGCACCAAACATTGGTGAATACATAACCTCCTCCAACTTCGTTGGCGGAAGTAATGAACTGCTAAAAGTCATCACATTGAATAAGTTCGGTTTTGGCGAGGAATAAGAGCATAGATGTGGTGATGATGTGATGAGCCTGAAAGATATGCCTGACTTTGTGACGAACATTGATATTAACCATGGGTAGGTGGTGGCGATCATCATCCACTCACTTGGTGTAGTGCCACCTACTTCTTCCTTCACCATTATCATTCTTTTTCTGTGTATGCCCTCCTCTCTTTTTATTTCTCCCATCTTTCCTGTCACTTGTATCATTTTTCTTTCCTTTCCAGGCACCTTAACATTGAGTGACAAGCATAATGGTTCCTTGTAAGCCAGGAAACCATTTACAGCGCTGGGTTTTAACAATATAACCAATCCATATGTGTCCTCTACTTGTCAACAAATGGGTTGGTGGAGTGCTTGTGCCCCTTCCCGTAAAAAAACTCTCAAAGACATACGGCAACCCTTGCGGGAATATGGCGTCTGGCTATAGATGACACTGAAGCTCCAACGACTCACTTTCAGATGGATATAATCATCTGGAGTTAGAGGGAATAAACTACTGTATTAGAGCTGTTTCGATCATGAGAGGGTTAATGGTGACAGTACTAACATTCTAAGGCTCCTATGGCTCACCCAGCTGATTGAAATCGTCTGATGGTAGGTAAAATTAATCACTGGAGACAACGTGAACTTGTGAGGGATAACATAATACTACGTGGTTGATTTCACAGTGCCCAAAACTGTAAATCTATCTATCTATCTATCTATCTATCTATCTATATATATATATATATATATATATATATATATATATATATATATATATATATATATATATATATATATATATATATATATATATATATAAAATATATATATATATATATATATATATAAATATATATATATATATATATATATATATATATATATATATATATATATATATATAGATAGATAGATAGATATATATGTATGTATATAATTATTTATTTATGAAAGAACTGTGGCCATCAATGCTTTCGCTAAAACCCAAAAAAATTAATAAGACGAACCAAAAACAATAGAAAAGAAAAAACAAAGGAATGACATTACATATCATAATATCATTTGCCGTGCTTCGTTGTGACACTTTCTGCAGTTCCTAGGCTTATGGATCGCTGCTATGAAGAGCATTGAAATTTCCTTTCATCCACCCATAAGGGATTGCCATTTTTACCCTCCACCTGACAGAGTCAGAGGAGGGTGTTGTTATCACTGCAGTCAATAGGTGTCCATCCGTAGAGTTGGGCGGCAGGGCTGCTGGCCGGGCGTAGAGATTTCATTTCCGGACCAGGACTCAGAAAGTATTCACTACAGAGTCAAAATTTCCCATAGTTATTTCTCTTACAGTGAGCTGGTGCCTTTTGATAGGCAGAATGCTGTGCTTTAAGTAGTTTTTTTTTTAATAATGAATAAGTTTTAAAATATTTTTCCAGAGATTTCAACCACCTGAGCAAGGAATCTGAAGGGCCCAGGTTATGTCTCAAGGCGTTCTCCTTAAGCCCAACTCTAAAAGAAAAGATGGGAGGGGGGTGAGGGCCGTTATGCACTAGGTTAGGTGTGCAGGGAGGTGGGGGGTAGGTACTTGGTCATATGAAAGGTTGCTACAGCGTAGCATTGCCTGTTTTTAAATCACAGCTAGACGGCAAACTGAGATGTTTTCCAGAAGCTTTAGGCTTAAAGCACACGGCGAATGGTCCTTAGCTTTTACTTTTGGTGTTTGTTGATATGTCTTCCTGTTCTGGATTGATACTCCGGACTATCTTCCTATACCCGGTAGGTGTCTATTTATCTATATCTATCTGTCTATCTATCTGTCTGTCTATCTGCTATCTGCACACACACACACACACACACACACACACACACACACACACACACACACACACGCACACGCACACACACATACACACACACACACACACACACACACACACACACACACACACACGTGTATAAGGATATTCCTACAAGTAACAAGGATGTGTGTATTTATCCTGCACGACTAAGAAGGCACAATGTTTGCAGCTAATACTCTTCTTTACGTAACGATATTGGAGAGAGAGAGAGAGAGAGAGAGAGAGAGAGTTAATGAATCAACGCTCTTTAAAGTTGTGGGGAAAAAAAGAAATTCCAGAGATACAACATATCGTGCCAAGATACACAATGCTCAGCCTGTAGCTTTTTAGGAGTTTATTCTGCCTGACGTCCGGCTAATATGCGTTTTTTCCAGTCTGCAATACAAGTTCCTAATATTAAAAGAATTTGTCGTATCAAAGTAAGTGTATTTGAGAAAGACTGTACTGCTGGGTGAGGCTGTGTAAAATTATAGGTTAATTTTGTTGCTGGCTGAACGCCGAAAGATTGTCACTGTAAAATTATTAGTTTGCCAGAACGCAGTGTTTCAGGGCCCTAAGTTTTTACTCCTAGGCTGCTGGGATTTCTAACAGCTGAACAAAATCACTTGGTGTTATCTTCAGTATAATACCAGTTAATACTTTCACATTATTCACTCTCATCAATGGTACCTTTCTCATCTGAACAAAACCGTATGGTGTCAGTTTCAGTCAAATTCATGAGTTTGACAGCAGCTGTAAATGAACAGAGTGACTGTATAGCCCACGTAAGATACCAGTTTCAAAGGATTATTGTTTCGTGAGGGACTTGTTTCGATAAGGATTGTTTAAGACACTCTTTAGTAAGATATGTTGCTTACGACTACTGTTTAGAGACTTGTTTCGTAAGACTATCTCTTCACAAAACTAGTAACAGTTTCGTGTGACTTGGTTTGCTACTCAAGATTAACCTCATAAGACTTGTTTCGTAAGACCTAATCCGTGAGAGTTGTTTCGTACAATTTGTTTCCTAAGACTAGTTTCATACAGCTGTTTTGTAAATCCTGTTTCTGAAGACTCTTGTTTGGTAAGATCGCGTTATGTAAAGCGGTGGAGTCTGAAAATATTATGAATTCTTATAGTTCCTGTTGTTTGGTGAGATTATATATTCGCGAGAGATAAAGTTGCTCCAAGTTTATTTTGCTGCTTCCACTGGCGAGAGAGAGGGTTGGCCCAGATTATACCTACCGTACCTACTTACACTCCTTCATACTTACCTCCCTACCAACCTACCGACTACTCACTTTTCTTTCTACGTACTGACCTAACTGCTGAAGTGTTCTCGTACCTATCTACCTACACTTCGTTTTAGTTACGGATTTACTTACCAATCTATCTACTGGTACTTACCTTTTCAGCCATGTGCCTCTTTACCCACCTGGTTCCTTAACAACACACATAGGCTACTACACATACAGACATGATGTACACACATATGTAATACACATAAGAAAATATACCAACATACATACATACATGCGAGTATCTACTTCCTTATCTACCTAAATACAAAGATAAACACTAGACTACATACATAAGGTACCTACATACATACGTACATTCCGGTACATACATACATACATACATATATACATACTAACCTGTAAATTTGCCTCCTTTCGCACCGGTTCTCTCTCTCTCTCTCTCTCTCTCTCTCTCTCTCTCTCTCTCTCTCTCTCTCTCTCTCTCTCTCTCTCTCTCTCTCTCTCTCTCTCTCTCTCTCTCGACCCTCTTTCCCTTCTTCCCTACTTTCCTACCGACCTCCTTTCCTCCCTCCCTCCCTCTCTCCCGCCCTCCCTCCCCCCTCCCTTTGCGATGATACGGTTAAAGGTTATATGCCAGAAGAGAGAGAGAGAGAGAGAGAGAGAGAGAGAGAGAGGCGAGTGTATGAAATGTGAGTGAGGGAGAGGCAAACATAGAAGGGAGAGAGGGAAAGAGTGGGAGAGAGAGATAACAGGAATGGGAGAGAAGTAAGACATATAAGGAAGACAGTGAGGGGGACTGGAGAAGCTAGTTGGCTTAGGAAGAGAGAGAGACAGAGAGAGACATAGACAGAGACAGAGACAGACAGATAGCCAGACAGACAGACAGACAAACAGGCAGGCAGAAGTGGGGTAATGTAAGAAAGTAAGGGAGGGGGATATTTAAAAAAAAAAAAAAAAAAAGAAAGGGAATGTGCGAAAATGTGATAAAGATGGCAAGTGAGAGGGGGTGCAGGAAGTAAGAGAGAGTGAGAGGGAGCGAGAAGGAGGAGAAACATGGGATAGGACGTAGAGAAAATAAGGGAGAGTAAAATAAATGAGGAGGAGGGGGAGTGAACGAAGTAGAAGTGAGGGAGAAGGAAGGTGAGACTGATAAAGACTTAGTACCTATGATCTGGAGAGAGAAAAGAGAAGGAAGAGGAGAAATGTTGAGAAAGTGAGAAAGAGAGGAAAAGAAACTGAGATAGATAGATAGACGGATAATCAGCTTGACAGATGGATAGACAAGTTCAGATAAAGATAGAAAGATTTATAAATAAAAAGAAAGAGAGAAATGGCAAGAAACTGAATTAATGTAAAAAAGCTACAAAAGATAAAAGGAAAGATATAAAAAATGAGAGAGAGAG